>NC_089843.1:128648534-128974534 GCF_035609145.1 Eleutherodactylus coqui | reverse complement strand
CCTAAAATGTGTAAAAAAATAATAAAATAAAATAAAAAATTATATATATACATACTCACCTTGTCCCTGCAGCCGGAGCTCAGCCGCGGCCGGCCGGCAGTTCTCCTGAACTGCTATGTGTAGTATTCAGCAGCCGGGGATTTAAAATCCCCGCCTGCTGAATGGGCTGCCTCTGATTGGTCACAGCCCTCACCAATCAGAGGCAGCTCTCACTCACCCATTCATGAATGGGTGAGTGAGTGCTGCCTCTGATTGGCTCAGCGCAAGGACCAATCAGGGGCAGCTCTCAGCTATTGAATGACAGCTGAGAGCTGCCCCTGATTGGTCCCTTCGCTGAGCCAATTTAGCCCATTCAGCAGGCGGGGATTTTAAATCCCCGGCTGCTGAATACTACACAGAGCAGTTCAGGAGAACTGCCGACCGGCCGTGGCTGAACTCCGGCTGCAGGAACAAGGTGAGTATATATATATTTTTTATTTTTACACATTTTAGGATGATTTGCAGGGAAGGGCTTATATTTTTAAGCCCTTCCCGAAAATTCATCCCGTGCTCGCCAGCAGCCCATTGCTTTCAATGGAGCCGGCTGTATTGCCGGCTCCATTGAATTCAATGGGCGAACATCATTCTTCTCTGCCACAGCTGTTACAGCTGTGGCAGAGGAGAATGATCTTTGTAGTATATGCTCTCAATGGGGTTGGCGCTGCTGCCGCCGGCCCCATTGAGCGCATATATAAAACACAAGGAATCGCAGATCGCAGATAGGCATGATCTGCGATTCCTCGTGTCTGCCCGTTTCGCCGAAAATGCTGCTAGCTTCAGATTTTTCGGCGATTTTACGGCCCTGGTCACGCGATTTGCGGATGCGCATCCGTCATGCGATCCGCAAATCGCGGCAAAAAACGGTCGTGTGACCGAGGCCTAAAAGGTAGAAATAAAAAAAATCATTGAAAAACATTTGCTCATAAACTAGAGTGTATTTTATCAACCCAAATGCTCAGTTCAACTTCAAATATAATAGCAATGACGTGGGAAAAGCAGGAGTTTTTAAAAATAAATCTGTACTGCGCATGTCCGACGGCTCTTCGTGCGGACCATGCGCAATACAGAGAAGAGAAAGCAGGTACATGCGGATGCCGCTGCTGCCAGGGCCGGATTCCGCATGCAAAATCCGATCTGCCCATATGCATGCAGCCTAATTATTACTTTTTAAGACTCTGTTCACACTATTGTCATGGCATCCATTTATAGCAGAAGCCATTGCGATGTGCTGGATCTGCTGTACAAAGGATCCAAAAGGTGATCAATGGACTCTATTGTCTTACAATTAGGTTCTTTTGATGTTTTGTCAAGATTTTCTCCATTTTAACAGCTAGAATATTGGTGCATGTTGTCTTAAGACCCATTCAGACACAACGATTATCGCTCAAAAGACATCTTTTCGATAACCGATGTGTCAAAACGTGTGGCCATCGTGCAGTTTTCGAGCACTGTTCGTTCATCGCTCATTTCTAGCAAGCTAGAAATGAGCAATGAGCCTTATCAGCGCCGCATGCTGATATCTGAGTAGGCAGTGCTGATAGTATTCTTTCAGCTGGTATCCCACTGGCAGTTCTCAGCAGGACACCAGCTGAAAACACAGAGAACAAAGCAGCTGTTTGCATATGCAAAACACCTGCATTGTTCTCGGAGATATTGCAGTGGTATCCTGCTCCATTTGCATTAACTCTTTATTAGCTAATTAGCTACTTAGAGTTATGCAAAGATGATCACTCAAAACTGTCAAACTGTCATTTGAGCAAATTTTGAGCAATCATCGTTCCATGTAAATGGGCCTTAATTCTTGCTGTAAAAAGTGGTAATGTGAACAGAACCTAAAAAAAAATATAAATGAGGGAATATTCTGAAGGTGTTTTTAATGAAAGGACTCAGGCTTTTGTTATAGGAATTTCTATTGGTGTTCTGTATAGCATAACTATTTGTAGAGAATAATAGCAATTTTATTTAATATTTGGCAATATGTTTTGTTTCTGTAGAGATTCTACTTCAAAAAGCTACATGACTGAAACAAAATCCTTTCCCCCTCCACTCCAAAAACATACAGATAGGTTATGAGCCCCGATGGGGACAGAAAACAATATCAAGTGATATAAATGCTGCGTAATATGCATGTGCTATAAAAATAAAGGTGATTATTATTACTTTTTCCCTTCACACTATAATATACTTAGAACGAATGAAATGAATTGTGCAGGCAGGTTAGAAGATGAATAAATACATTTATCTAAATATTTAATATTGGCAGAAGTCTCACATTTCATTTGCACCAGTTTTCATATGTAAGACCCTGTTTTCCTGAGTAGTATTTTGTCCATAAAATTCTGTAAGTTTTGAATATTTCTGTCTGATACTTAATTTTTTATATACAACATCCACCTAAAATGTATACTTAAAGTGAATATCTATCCAAAAGCACATAAATTAATAAACTTACAAGTCTGCACTGAAAATGTAAGTCCTAAATAAAAACAACTTAGTCTCAAGATGCTCAGTTGTTTTTAATGAATTGCAGACAAATATTGACAAGATTCAGTAAAAGCATTTTAGAAATGGCAGCCACACAACTACATGATGTTAAAACAAATCAGAGTGATCTAAAAGTCACAGAAAAAAGCCATACTTAGTAATACAAAGATCCAAGTCCAGGAGCAAATACCAGTTCCCAGCATCACGCAGAAGAAGCAAAATGCTCTACGGGGGATATTTGCATAGATGCAAAATACTGATGAATAACCACTAACACATCCACCATTCATTGGTGATTTGTGTGGAGTAGCTGTCTAGTATTATACCTGTATATAGATAAGGCTTGTATAAGTTGCCAGTCGCACAGAAACGTGTAGTGCACCATGCAGGCCCATTAGTCACGCTCATACTATTAGATCAGGGTGGCTGTCCTGCACCTTCTAATTGTATCACACAAAGCACGGATACCCTGGGCTTCCCCAGCACCTCAGGGCCAGACTGTTTCTGCAAAAGTAATAATGGGGTAAACATGGGGTATTCGTTGATATTTTGGCCAAAATACACAAGCTTACTAGCAGCGTTAAGGGTCCTCATGTCTTCCGAGTCTCTACATAAACATCACAGACAAATCAAAAATCAGTCAAATCTTGACAAAATTTATACCAGTAAATACTGTCTTTTTCTGTGATTCTCAGATAGATGTGATCCTTTTTTCAGTGATGGTTTGTAAAATCTGGGTGACTCATTGGCTACAAATCTAGAGTACAAGAGCCTGTGTAGCTCAGCAAGCAGTAGATTAACATGGATTAGATACTTTACTGTATCCTTATTGTGCTATTCACATAATTCCCATTTTTCCATTTCATTATCCTCTCTGTTCTCTTGTTTCTGTTCTCTGAGTTTGCGGCAAGTGCGTGAGTCGTAGAGAGATAATGATCAGGCTGCATGTGGTCTGCTGCTTCTTTCATGGACAACTGCTAGTTTTGCATTTCTGAATTTCTCTACAGCACATATTTTCTGATAATTTACAGAGTGGTCATGAAGTTCATTAAATAGACTTAAACCGGTTTCACACGGCAGAGAATCTCGCACGAGTTTGGTGCATTTCAAGACGCACAAAACTCGTGAGAATATGAACTCCAATACTTTTAAATAGAGTCATATAAATGAGCAATGCAGTGGAAAAATTGCTGAATGTCCCATCTTTTCATGCTCCTTGGAATGCATCACCCATTGTTCTCAATGGGACAGTAAAACACATTGCACACAATGCGATGTTTCCCATTGAAAACAATGAATATTTGCTATTGAAAACAATGGGAAACACTTGCCGATCCTCTAATGCGCCTGAAAGCCGTGCTGGAGAATCACTACTTTATATAAGTGATCGGAGGCATTTTTGACTGAAAAATACCTTGTATTGGTGTAAAAATGCCCATTGGTGACTGCGATATTGAGTCAAGTTTCTCGGCCCGATATCATGCTTTCCCTTGTGTTTGTAGCCTTACTTTGATTTTGGAAAGACCGATTCTGAAAGGTGTTATAAAAGTCAAAAAACACTAGGTGACATTCACAGTTTTCTATGTTGTTTTTTGAGCCACGTCATGATTGCATGGCCATTGTGAATGCTTTTTTAGGAGTCTCTTTTGCCTGCTGGAAAATCGCTGATGCATGAGCTGCACGACTGGAAAACAGTGATCACAGATAGCATCCTTCAATGCCAAGAATCGCTCAGTGCAAAGTCAGGTGAGTAGGGAGCATGAAAAGTCACTTTAAAGTTGCTAGCATGAAAAAAACCCTGAAAGGGCCGCCCAATGAGCAGGCACCCACCTGTAGGAAACGTTGCGCATCTTCAGGTTTTCACGTAGGATGGTATGCACAGATTCTACAGAAATGCTGACTTTCCAAGCAATCTCTTCCACAGTCAATTGGCGATTCTCCATAACCACATGTTCCTCTTGTGCAATCATGTTGTTGGACTGGCTGGTGCATGGCCTAGGTTCCTTTGGTTCATTCTCTTATGATGTTTAGCCTTCTTTGAACTGTTGCACTCACAAACGCACATTTTTTCACATCCATGTCCTCATGTCTCACGCAACTGACGATGAAAGTTGATGGGTGTCATTCCGCGCAAGAAAATGGACGATTACATGCTGTTCTTGGAACATGAACATTGCCATTTTAGGTAATGAAAACGCTTTTAACTCCAGCCACTGTGACATGGGTAATGTGCACTAGACGATGCTGCCTTCTTTCTTACTCAATCTCAAAAAATTCTTCTATAATGTGTCCCATGTTTCTATCTGCTACTACTCCCGAAAAAAAAATTAGGAGACCTTAGAATTTAAATACATCTTGTATTAAAAGATTGCCTTTACTACACAATGCACTGCTTCTCCTGTGCAAGCGCTGAGCAGGGAAATTGGCGCCTGTGCAATAGAAACTAAAATGTGATTGTTCCCAGCAAGAGAAACAATGTAATCTTGTAGATATGATACCTTTTAATGGCTAACAAAACTAATGGCTAATAGAAACTAAATGACACCAATTGTAAGACACATGTATTGAACATGCCTCAAACAGGGGATTTTGGACATATGCAGTAGAAACCAGAAGACAGGAGGGCGTATATAGGCATGGAAGTGTGACTATCCAGAGCATAATGTGGCATGGGCAAAAAGCAACACATGACCAGTGTAGACAAAGTGTGGAGATGCTTAAAAAGTGGACTTGACCGTGACATCAGAATAAAAAAAATAAAGGGTCTGGCTAAGACTCGGTGCACATTGTCTCTGTGCACTATGATTAATATATTTGAAGGATAAAGCTCCTGGCATATAGGTTTACTAGAGATGAGCGAGCAGGCTCGTTTAAGGTTGATGCTCGAGTAAGCATTGGTCTTCTTGAGTAACTGATTACTCGTCCGAGCAAATGCGCGGGAGCGGCTGGGGTGAGAGAGAGAGAGATCTCTCTCACTCTCCCCCCTGCATTTGCTCAGACAAGTAAGCAGTTACTCGAGAAGACCGATGCTTGCACGAGCATAAGCCGTAAACGAGCCTGCTCGCTCATCTCTAATGTTTACATTTAATAGCAAGCAAAAGGTTTCTATTGTAAACTGACTTTGACTAAATAGTATAATTTATAAGCTATACAGCTTACAAGACCATTAATTACATAAGAATACACTGGTAAAATAATAAGATCAACTGTGTTTATGAAGGGGTTACAAATTCTTCCTCAGAAACCATTCGCTCACTCAGAATTTTTTAAGGCAGTTTCAAGTTTTTCTCCATTTCCGCAAACTTTTGATGAATCAGCTTCGATAGGAGCCAAGCTGACTGCAAAGACACAAGATAAATTATTGTTATTAGGGTTAGATATTTTAAGCACGGCTGTCAAAGCTTTCTATTTCTCCTAAAATTGTTCTAGCAGATCATGAAAATTTTCAGCTGGATATCAAGGTGTGAATATAACTGCAAACATTGTACCACCCACTGTAGAATATATAGTTATTAGGAAACGGCCAGCCTATCTTGGGCCATATGAAATATTATGGATACAATCTGCACTGAAGTCCATGAACTGGTTAGAGGTTGGTGCTGATCTCTATTGTACGGGTAAGAGGCTGAAATGCATAATTGCTATGGTTGTCAGAAATGACAAGCAGGACTTAGGCCTGGCAAAGAGGGTATACAATAACAGATCTGTCATAGGGATTACCAAGGTCGGTTACTGCTGCGGTGGAAAAGAAAAGTGGGGCTAAAATACACTTTTTTGAAGTGCAAAAAAATACCATGAAGATCTAATGGGGCAGTAAATGCTGGTGTTAATATATTTCCATAACTGCTAAACTTTCTTATATCTTAAAACAACACAGCTGAAAGTTTATGTGGGCCCTTTGGTGACAATCACAGAGGTTACCTTTCTATTCCATCCACTTGTTAATTAATATAGATGCAAGCCATTGGTTTGCCCTAAGCTCAGCTTGCCTGTCCATGCGGACGATGGCTCTGCCCTTAAACAAGTTGATTTTCAGCGTTTTCTGCTATAAACATATTTTGCTGTGTATAAATGCGCCCCGGCCATGCAGCGGCATGCTCTTTTGGTTCAGAGTATAAAAAGGGGAAATGGAAAACATTAGTGTAGTCTACAGAGGATTCTGTTATAAGGCTTTATCTTGCTGAATTATATGTTGCTGAGTAAAGCTGGAGCTATTACTTTTAAATATCATCACAAGCACTGATTACATTATGTTACATATATAAGCAAATCCTGCAGGCTACTATTCCATTAGCTATATAAGCTAGGCACCGTCAGAATTTGAACTTATCTCCGTTAACCTAGCCAAAACAACTGAAATATACAATACAATGGTGCTAAAAATGTATTAAATATATGTTTACATCAATTTAAATCGAGGTAATGAGCTAGCTATGCTGGAGCCCAAGGCAAAGTATCTTTTTCAGTGAGTCAGCCATACTTAGTATTCAAAAATTATAATTTACTTTACATCTTTGAACAGCTTAAAGTATAATTTCACTTTATATGGAACTGGCCATATATGGATCTATAGAAGTCCCTTGCCTATAGCACAGGATATCTGCTTGATCACTCTTGCTAGTACTTGATAATATAATCATTTAAAGCTGTTGTCTTATGAAAGCACCCCTTTATGTCTTAATCAGACCTGTTAAAGTCAGCCATTCGTTTTAACATATAGCATGTAGTACTACATGACCCCTGGAATGGTTCCTACAGGAAAATGTATGGCGATATGTGGCTACTCCTGGTGATAACAGCTGGTCCACATGGGTTAGAAAAGCTGGACTTACGGGATCAGTTGCTCCAGCTTCTATTTAAAAAGGAGTTGTCTACATGAGACTCAAAGAACATGGCTGGAGATCTAGTATAACATTATTCTGGCTTATCTCTCTTAAGTTTCTATACAGGACTTGATAAGTGCCAGGAGAAAATGAGTGTTAGAAATTTAGCGTTAAAAAACCACAAGCTGATTCAAAAAAAATGGTGCAAAAGTAAAGCCAATTTATTGATATGTGAATTGACTACAACCAGAATGACATGAAAAGATAGAAGAACTCTTTTTGTGTTTAATATACCTTACAGATGTTTGATGTGAGCGCTGTTGGTGACACTGCAGATGTCAAGTCTGTAGTCCAGTTCTAACCAGATGCATTTACATATTCTGTTATCTATTCCCTCGCATCGGAGATGCATTGTCTTAAGTCATCTAGTGTCGCCAATGGCGCCCTGACAAGTACAGTACAATCACCATGTCAAAGATTTACTGAAAAGGCTTCTTTCAACAACTCTACTTTTTAAAAAAACTTTTTTTGTCCAGAATCATAGTAAGTTTGTTTTATGTTTTTCATGATATTTGGTTTTTGATCTCCACCCAAGTACTCAACTTGCAGCATTCGTGCATTTTTCTATAAGGCTATGTGCACATTACACAATGCAAACACGTTAAAGGGGTTGTCCCGCGAAAGCAAGTGGGGTTAAGCACTTCTGTATGGCCATATTAATGCACTTTGTAATATACATCGTGCATTAAATATGAGCCATACAGAAGTTATTCACTTACCCCCTCCGGTGCTGGCGTCCCCGTCTCCATGGAGCAGTCTAATTTCGGTGTCTTCTTGCTTCTTTAGGCGCGCTTGTGCAGTCCAGTCTTCTGCTGTGTGCTCGTGCCGGAGAGCTGGTCTGCGCGTCGTCTTCGTAGCTCCGCCCCGTCACGTGGTGTCGATCAGCCAATTAGGTGGCTGTATCGGCAGTGGAACGCAAGGAAGGAGAAGACATGGTGCACCATGGGAGAAGACCCGCAGTGCACCATGGGAGAAAACCGCGGTGCATCATTGGGAAAGGACCGGCAGCCATCTTTAAAAGAAGAAAAGAAGATGCTGCATGAACAGGGATGCAGGTAAGTGATTTTTTTTTTTAAATAACTAACGGAATTGATTTTAACAGGGCAGAATGCGGGGGTAAGTTAAAAAAAAAATTTGGATTTCGCCGCGGGACAACCCCTTTAATCTCTGAGTGACAGCTGTAGTGGTCTCCCATTCAGACTGTACAGCCATCACTCAGCAGAGCACAAGCATGGGTTGTGGAGCATGTCACTGGAGAGCTGAAGGATCATCCTCTGGGTACTTGTGGGAGTGGCACAAGCTGGATTAAAAGTTATTTTTCACAGTGTTGCTAATAAATCTTCAAGAGTATTTAAAATCATTGTCCATGGCTCCTTCCTATCACTTTCAGCTGTTTTGCAGGGTCAGAATAGTTGACAGATTCTCTTTAAAACTCCTCCTGCTTTGGCACACCTGGCCTCTTAGTGCATTACACAATCGGCCATTCTTTTGAAAGTCCAGCATGTAATGCACATTGCCCTTGTATAAAAGACAGGCTGACAGACGCAAACAGATCTATCCACCAGTACCTTAGTTCAAATTTTCTTAAGGACTGCAAACCCAATTCAATATAATACCACCACATGCTAGCAAACCCCTTAAATTCTGCCGTCCACAGCACAACCGCTGGGAGACCACAATAAACACATATAGGATAGAGTTCTCATGGCAGACCTTTGTGGAATCGTGTTGTTTTATAAAGCAGGTTATCTTGTAATACACATAGCTGAACATATCCAACCAAAAGCAATGGTAAGGAAGGACACATCTGTTAGGTCTATGTAACGTACCTGGTGATAGGATAAATAGACAATAGCAAATCTAGCTGAAAAGTTACAGAAGCATTTTTTATAAGTCACTGCTAATCATAGCTAACACCTAAAATTCCTTCATTTATTTCTACACAAATCTACGAACTAGGAAAAAGTTTCTCAAAGGCAGTAATGGCTGCATCATGACCTGCATGTTCATCACCCAAGCTGAAAAATCCAACTTTTAAATTCAATGTACTTGACAGCTGTTGGTGATCTAATATTCAAAGACAGAGCATTTTCCTCCACATCTGTCTGAGAGAGAGAGTTGCTCATCACAAAACATGACCTGAGCTTGTCTACTGCTGATGAGCCGTTACATTATTTTGTGAATCATATGGTGGTGGAACATCTTTAGAAATCTAAATTATTTCAACTGTACTGGTGCCTGTCACATAAGGTAACTCTAACTTGTATCATTTGAGGGTCAACTCTTGCAGTAAAAGGTTAAATGTAACTTTTTTGGGAAGCCAAGCGCATCACAAATCGCCCCTGATTTTATCCCCAACTAGAAAGTCCTGATATTTGATTATTTATTTAATATATCAGTGCCTGGTATTTGATGACATCTCTATGCCTCTATTGGTAAACAAATATAACAGTATGATGGCCTCTCCTAGGACTCCTTATACAGAAAAATGGTTCATACAGAAGATAAATGAGTATGCCATTTCCCCCACACATAACTGGCAGATATTGCACCTTAACATAAAAATCATCATTTATTAGATGATAGAGAAGACATTAAAATTTGTTAATTATGTTTCTTTTGCATACCAAGATATTTTCCTATTTAGTTTTGGCAACTATTTTGGTGAAAATGATAACAGGAAATGCAGCCATATTGGTTTTCACTTTTGCATTAGTTTATTAGAAGCCAAGTACAAACATGAGTTTCAGAGAAAATAATTTAAAGGTGACAATTAGAGATGAGCGAGCATACTTGATAAGGCAAACTACTCGAGCGAGTAGTGCCTTATTCGAGTACTTGCCCGCTTGTCTCTAAAGATTCGGCTGCTGGCGCGGGTGACAGGTGAGTTGCGGCGGTGAGCAGGGGGGACCGGGGGGGGAGAGAGGGAGAGAGAGATCTCCCCTCCGTTCATCCCTGCTCTCCTTCGCTGCTCCCCGCCGGAACCCGAATCCTTAGAGACGAGCGGGCAGGTACTCGAATAAGGCACTTATCCTGTATGCTCGCTCATCTCTAGTAACAATCAATATAGCTGTACTTCCTGTTATTACATTTGCAAAATGACCAACCCATTAAAAAATGTCAATATAGCTGTAATTAAATGAAACTTTGGTTACTGCTGTAATTTCTAATTTAGTAATGTAGTCATCTTTATCTTTAGATAGAAATCAAATGACCCACGAAGGATGATAAACTTGGTGCATCTTTAGACACATTTATCTTACATTATATCACCAATTAGTTGGCTTAACTCGTGGCAATTTTTGTGTCAAATGCTGGTGCAATTTTTAGCCTGTGACGGCGTTTTTAGGGAATGCCCCTTTCCATGACAGCACACTTCCTTCTCCACGAAACCATACCCCTTTTTTGCCATGGTAAAGAAAAGTGATTTAAAACATCATAAATATGGTGCACAACATGTAAGCCAGTTTTCTGTCTTAAATTGCCCCAGGCAGCTGGCACATTTTCAATAGTAAATCTGACCCATTGAGACAGTACTAGTGGGAGGAACTAGTACTCTCTATATTGACTTAATAAAAAGAGGTGTGCTTCCTATGACAAATTGTATAAACCTCCATGATGTAGTCTTAAAAGAGAAATACACCTTAAAAATGTAATTTGATATGTCACATATATAGAGCTTCGACCCACAAAAATTAATAAATTGTTGCAGTTGTGTTTGAAATGAGAATTTCCAGTTGCAGGAATCTCCACCCACCTCTGTAGAAGTTCAAGGGTGCAGAGTTCGAAAGCCCCACCAATGCATCTTCTGACATGTCACTGTGACAAGTCAAAAAGGTAATGTGGATTAACCCTTTAAGAAATTTAAAAAAAAAACTACAAAGAGCACAAATACCTTTGGTCTACACTTTACATATAAATAATTTGGAGAGCTTTAGTTTTATACGAATACACATGTAAGATTCTATTCCCAAGCTATTTTTAAATAGCAAGCAACAACCTGATGTCATTGATTTTTGTATCAGAGGATATATTAGACTCATGTGTTACTATAAGAACACTTGAACATCCTATTATTTGCAATTTTGATGCAAATCCCTCAAATAAATATAATTGCCAAAAACAGTTGGAGAGAAAATCAATAGAGATCTGTGTAGATGTGATGCAGTGAAATGAAGGCTTTGGAATGACTTTTAGATGCAATACACAAACTAAGCCCTCATTTATATAACAGGTGCTAAGCTGGCTCACTAGAAATCTCCAATGGCAAGAAGGTTTGTTAAAATACAATAAGATCTTCATAATAGCAATTCTATATACAGAATGCCACTAAATGGCTCATTGATCAGGGACAGAAGGGGTTTCAGTGAAACAGCACAAATGAAACCTGACAGTAAAACTTAACTTGAACTGAGACAACATCACGCAGCACTGAGATGTACACATTGCCCTTGGTTTCCATGTATACCTGACTTAGCTTTCTACAATTCAGAATTTCTCTTATGGCTACTGCTTTTCAATTACTGGGTAGTAAGAAAGGCTTGATCTATCTAAATTCTACACTATTACAAAATATTGATCAAATTATTGTGAACTAATTTAGGTACAAAATAGGTAAGAAGAACCTGACATGTACAATGAGAAGTCATTTATTAACTCCACCTTCAAACTCAATACTGTACTTTAAATGGTACTCTCATCATGTACTGTTATGGCTTATCACTAGGATACAACATAAGAATATGTACAATGAAAGTATGGTTGCTGAAACCCCACCAATCCTTGACAACTGGTAGGGATCCTGCCATTTGGATCGCCCTATAACAGAATAACAATTATAATATAAGCACACCATCTATGATTAAAGAGATTTCCCATTTTTATGTAATAATTGCGTAATGGAAAGTTAATTTTAAATTAGATTTTTCCAATTTTGAAGACTTCTGCTGTCAGCTAATAGACTTAGATCCAAAAGAAAACTATGACGACTACATGCAACTGAGTCCACCCAACTGCTGTAATAAATATTACATCCACAGTATATTGGTTTTTTGGTAGAATTTTCTACATTTATCCAGAAGTATACAATTTTCAAGGTCAAAATGCCGAAATGAAGGCACCAGAAATGGCACCAGTACCAGGAATACTGTAAAACTACTAGAGAACAGTAGGAAATGACTTTAGAAGACTTATTTGGAGGTTGTAAGCCCACAAGTCACATTCTGATTGGGTATTTCAGACAACCAATAG
Organism: Eleutherodactylus coqui; assembly: GCF_035609145.1. Taxonomy (NCBI): domain Eukaryota; kingdom Metazoa; phylum Chordata; class Amphibia; order Anura; family Eleutherodactylidae; genus Eleutherodactylus; species Eleutherodactylus coqui. The sequence continues at coordinate 128,961,878 of NC_089843.1, read as the reverse complement.
TCTAGAATATCATGGTTATTTTATGAATGACTGACATTTTTTTTACTGTAGTTGTTTTGTATTTAATAATAAGATACACGGTTACAAATTAAGTAAATTCCTGAGGTTATCTCAAGTTCTGAAGCTTTTTCTCTTGCCTTTGTTATTATAATTCCATTTCAGCAACTCGGAGAACAGGACTGCTGGATTGAACTAAGTGAAGAAATGTATGAAAACAAAGGCTCAAAAACAGCAGGACATCTTGTACAGAAATACTTGCAGGCAACACATTACAAACAACATAATATATTTCTGTATCTACAAATATATGTTAGTGCTACAAACAATGTGCTTGATCTTTAAAACAGGAAAAAACTACATCTTATGCTGAGTTTGCGTTTATTAAAGAAGGATGAAATACATTGGTGAATTTCATCCACTAGTTCATATTTATGTGCATTTAACATAGTTTTATAAGCTGAAAATATAAAGTGTTCTTAAAAGTTAACTTCTATTAGAGCTAGGAATTCGACCAAGATGAAGGCAAAATACCCCTTCCCAATATATATTAAAATCTAGCTGTGATTTTCAGATTAATTGAATATTGTAAATGGTTCCTTGGCAATGGAAAACAGTTCAGTTGTTTTTATGACTCTTCTTAGTTTGTGGCTTCATGTGTGAATTCATAACCTTTCACCACGTCTTTCACTTATACAATCACTTGAGTTGACAGGTCACAGCCTACCGTAAGATCAGACACTCATCTTCTGCTATTGTGAATACTCCTAGATCTACTTATTACTTATTTATACAATGCCAACATATTGTGAAGTGCTGTCCTGAAAATGTACTTATTTACATTTTCTTACGTAAGCACAAATACAGGGTGGTCATCTTGATTTTGGATTACTGGAAGAAAATGTAAACGTTTCACCTAAAAATAAAAAAAAATCCTGTGTAAATATAAATTTTTGAGTCACCTCCATCTTAGTGTGCTAGTCCAAGATGCCCTCATATTATGTGTGTTAACCCCCATATTAGTGGGCTAGTGGTCTTTTTGGTGGAACATCATTTATAGTAACTGTATTGCAGAAAATAAGGCTTCGGCAGCATCCAAGGTGCAAATTCAGAATCCAAAATTTTATTTCCCCATCACATATGAACAAGCAAGCAACGTTTCGGCCGTGCTGGCCTTTGTCAAGCTTCGTAGTGACAAGGATCCGGCCACTTACTATTTCGGCTATTGCATATTTTATGCCCAGCCCCTGATTGGGGTTTACAATTTGTGCTGCTGTCGGACCTTTCTTCTCTGGATTTATAGTAACTGTAGAAGTAAAGGGTGGTGCAATATAAAATTTTATCTACAGTACAATATTTCACAACACTGATCAGCACAGTAGGGACACTACTGGGGTTAGCAATAATACTGTGGGCAGGAAGAGTCTTGCGGTAGCCAACAAATGAGTTGTTACAGTTGGATGAAGCATGAAGAGTTTGTGTAGATTGGGAGAAGGTAGATATGTTCTGGAAAAGCAAGGGGCCAAAGATTTCTGTCTAGCAACCTCAGCAGAAAAAAGTCATGGCTGGAAGACGTCATCATGGTGGTTGGGCCAGATTGAGAAGAAACAGGAAAGTATGTGACTACAATTATAGGACTACAAACAGAGGAAATGTCCTACACTACAAGACAGTCACTTTACCTTCTCTGTATTTCTCTGCTAGCTACACTCTCTAGATTATTGTGGCTTCTCAGTTGACATCAGAACCATAGTATCCATGTTGTTTAAGGGTCTCTGTCTCAATTCAGTAACTGATTGTTTTAGCAATGAATACAATGTTAAAAATATTTAATAATGTGGTAGTGTTCTCTTGCTAAAACCACTTATTTTGACATGTTTCATATAGTGCTAACAAAGCTAGAAGGTCTTTTGATACAAGTCTATGTCTGCCTTGTTCTAGACTGGCAATGTGGTGTCAAAATGGCTGGAAAAGTGGTGTTTTTATTACAAAAATTACAATTATCCTGAATATGTTTTATACATTCTCATGTTGAATATATATCCTGTTTTAGGGCATTCTGATTACTCTTACTTTTGTACTGTAATGCTTCTCACGAAAACTTTTAAAACAATGATTTATATTGTGCAATTATTATTCCTTGCCTATGGAGCCTACTTTAGCTGGAGGGTTGTTGACACACCACTTCCTTTTAGCCCTAGGCACATTACAGCACATATTAACCTAATCCTGGTGGATTTTTCTGTTTAGGATTAAGCTATGGCTGGCCGTACAAGGTAATTCTCCCTCCAGAATGTGACATGGAGGAGTGCCACTCCCAATTTTAACAGAATTTGACCCAATGCCATGTGTGATGTATTAGAGGGAGATTTTTACTTTTTTACCTTGTACCTTAAGACAATTACTTGCATACTGAAAACCTTTTGATATATACTACTATTTGTCAAACATGAGCGGAAAAAAAACCTTTTGATAAGAACTAGCTGGAACTTGGATTTACAGAATATTATGTCCCAGGGTAGTAAATGAAAAGAAGTAGTATGTTTTTTTGTTTTTTTTAAAGAAAAGTATACAAAGTTGACAAATCATATAGTAGTTGTTCTCTACATTTATACCAGTGTGGTGGTTATGCCACTGTGTATAGAAATGTTGCAGTCTATATATCACTTTTGAGATACTTTTGCAATTAGTTGCCTGGGTGGACTCTAGAACACGGCTGTCATTTGAATTAATGGTTTGTTGCTTAGTGGTTAAACACTGAACATGATTTGCAAGGAGATATAAAATAAAATCTGAAGAGGTTATTTATCAAAGCCTCCCTTTTGTACACAAAAAAATGAACTTCTTTTATTGTGGCAAACAAATAGCCTTTAGATGTATTTAGATTTTTAATTACTGCTGTTTTTGAAGCTGGAAAATAGTAACGTTCCAATTACATTATAGGAGAGCAAAACCACGTAGACTAGAACAATATTCATAGAAGGAGGTTCTGGAAGCTGTTAAACTGCCTGCAAATTGCTAAACATTAGGAGACATTTTGAGAACACTTATAAATGAATATTTATGAATGGCCTTCACAATGCATTTCACTTTGCTCAAATGCTTGTATTAAAGCACCTGAGATCTGAAGCCGCATTCTACAACTTTAAGGGTAAAGGCAGACCTGGCAGATATTTGCTGCTGTGGATTTTGCCACAGGTTTACACAGAATCCATGGAAAAATCCACATTGTGCAAATTTGGTCTTGAATTTTGCTTCATATCTACAGCGGATATACATTATGCACTGCAAATACTTAACTGTTTCCATGATCATTTAGAATTATGTCACCTATATGAATTTTTTACCAATTGATAATACGGTCTTTCTTTCTAATGTATTTTTACTGTCTGATTGTAGATTTTTTTCTTCTATTTTCCTGCCATGATAATGGAGTAGCCATCTTATTTCTAATTCTTTATTTAAACCAACCAAACAGGGAGGAAGTAAGCCAAATCTTAACTAATATTAGGATGCAGCCCTCAAAACTGGTTACATAGAAGGTCATCAGCCATTGTAAAAGAGAAGAGAAACTGAAGTGCGAGAGGGGTGGGTGGGTGGGTGGGGTGGGGGGTAGCCATCTTACTCTTGCTTCTTCTTTGCGTTGTGAGTAGCAGATTCAGAGATTTGTTCTCTGGCATCCAAATAACATAAAGAAGCTCAGTCAGGGGATGATTCATTGACTTCTGTGGAAAGTGTTGTGAGCATGCTCCGATTGGAGTCCTTGTACTGGGAGAGGGAAGGGAGTTGTGTCCATCATCTATTGTCAGTGGTGTGATCATGTGCAATCAGACTCCAACTTTATAATGGACATGTTACTCTATATTATAATCTCCCCTGCGATAATGCGTTGAGCGATGTGTATTGTGAGGCTCTGTGGCCAGCGTGGACCACATTACTATAAAATGTATATAATGTAAAACATCAGGAAATTTTGCAATGTCTTCCATCAGCTGAATCAAAACACGGCATTGTCCACCATGCTTTCAATAAATGGAATCCAGATGTAAACCTGCCAGATGTATGTCAAAAGTACAACTATAGCTGCCTTACAGAATCCTATGGGTACTGTATAGTATATATCTAAATACTATTTTTTTTCAAGCATGGATGCCTTATGTAGGTCCCAAATGAGGTGTGAATGAAGCCTAACAGTTACAGTATATAGCAGAGAAGTTATTGTATATGTCAGAAAACTGCACTAAAAGACATTGTTAGTGAGAATCTGGCGTCACAAACCTGCAATACTTATGTCGTATAGTTTTTAAGTTAGAGAAACTAAACTGATTCAGATTAAAACCCCTCTAAATGTGTATTTCAATGTGGTATAAATTTCTGTCGATAACTGCAATATTGTTTTGTAGAATTCTTAACATTTTAGTATGGAAAATAAACCATTTACATTCACAAGGTGTAAACCGATAATGCATTGGTGGACTGTATTTGTGTTCTCACAGGACTTCTTGAAGATGAATTTAAGAAAGGATGTCTGAGCCTAAATTTTAAAGATGCCTAAAGCAAGCTAGCGCCGTCCATAACTAAGCACATTACGATGTCATCACAACATTAGATTATCTTGCATTCTTTTGATACGACAAAAGAAACAATAATTGCACGTCAGAAGACAGAGGAAAAACAAAAGACGCATGACGTGCGTATCTGTTTCCTTTCTCGGCATAGTCAAGTACAGCTGTGAACTGGTGATGAAAATATGCGAGGTGTTGTGCAGAGGAATACAGTGATCATATCAGTCTTTCTGTCTCTTAATGCTCCAGGGACCTTGGAGACGAATAGGAGCAATAAGTTCACTTTGCAGAATTAATGCAGTAATTCTTTATCATAAGAGCTTAGCACTATCTTGGACTGATTTTTCTACAGAGTGCTTCAAAGTCTAGTTTTAATGATGGCCCTAATTTGTTAACACCTTTTAAATTATTAATCCCCTTTATATTCAAGTAGTTATTGCATGTCATAACAATGTATCTATGCAGGGTAATGTAATAGTATTTTCTGCATGTCAAGTAAAGGCTCGCTCTGAAAAATGCTATTAAATCTGATAATTACCTGTACCTGAATATTTATTATCACTGGCTGAATTTATTATGGTAGTCTTTGCTTTGGTGTTATATCATATTGTTTATCAACAATTGTACAGCAGTTAAAATACAATGAAGGATTTTATATAGAAAACTCTTGTTTTTTTGACAGAAAATGACTTAAATCAGACAGGATTTGTAAATTTAGAAACATCATCTTAGAAGTGTCCCTTTTCTGGGACTTAAAGGGGTTGTCCGGCCACACAGGGTAAAAATTTTTATAATGCTGCTGCTTTCCTTTCAGTAAGGATAGTAACAGACAGCATACAGGGGCTCAAACCGGCCGGCAGATCAGCTGCAATGTCAGTTTCTTACCTTAGATTCTGATCTTCACTGCAGCTTTCAAAGATGGCGCCTCTGTGCTGCCTTCCCACAATGCTCTGCGCTCTCCCTCTTCTGTGTGCACGCTCTCGATGGTAGTAAGAGACATGAAAAGGCAGGATTTCCCTCAGCTCACGTCCTAGCCCTGCCCACGACACGCCCACCTCTATTGAACTGATCTAGTCTCTCCCCGCCCAGGCCCCGCCCCCTGCTGCATACTATAATCAGAGGGGTTGTGACCAGGGGAGACTGTCATGGTTCACGATAAAATCCTACCATGAGTGTAAACCGCAGCACAGTGTATAGTGAATGGAGAGGGGCTGGGGAGAACCGAGAGAGAACTCTCCTGCAGCCCCCCACTGCAAAGCTACCTACTGCCCCCCCCCACCCTGCTAAAGTAAAGTAAAACAAAACATTTCCCCACACACACATGCCCTCATAGTGCCCCTCCCACAGCGACCCCTCTCACAATGACCCCCCCCCGACTTCTGTCAGCCGGGTCCCTGCACACACACACACACATCACTGCACCCCCCCCCCTTGCACACATCCATCCATCCATCTCTCCCTCTCCACCCCCCCCCTTCCCCCGGGACTTCTGACAGCCGGGTCTCCAGACACCACGAACACACACACACACACACACATCACTGCACCCCCCCCCCTTGCACACATCCATCCATCCTCCCCCCTCCTCCCTCCCCCCCCCACGAGAGCCCGCCCCTCCACTCATTCTTACCTTGGAGATGAAGAGCCAGCAGCCACGCCTCCCCTGCAGGCAGAACTGAGCTTCCCAGCAGCTGAAGTTCTGCACATGCGCAGAGCTGTGCTGGAGAAGCTTGTCCCCGTCATTCCGACAAGAAGAGGAGAAGAGACTTGTCGGAACCCATGGCAACCGAGGAGCAACACGGGGGGGGGGCAGTCCAAAAGGTAAGTGAATAACTTCTGTTTGCCTAATTTACAATGCACAATGTATATTACAAAGTGCATTGTATTGGGCAAACAGAAGTAATGAGACCTAATGTTTATGGCCGGACAACCCCTTTAGGGAGACTCTGTCACCTATCTTTAGCCCAGCAAGCTAAGCTTATGGATTGAAAGTAGATTGTCCATTGAGTCTGTGGATATGTGTTATCCTTACCTCCCCCATCGTTCTTCCCGTGTGAGCCTTGAAAGCCACCACTGGCATGCTAAGTAGTCCATCCATTATAAAATCTGTACGGGCGGACTACTTAGCACGCTGCTCCATGTATTGACAGTGGCTTTCATTGCTCACACTGGTGGAATGATGTGGGAGTTAAGTATAACACGTTCCCAGACTCAGTGGATCACCTACTTTCAGCTCATAAGCTTAGCTTATAGGGCTAAAAGTAGATGATAGATTCCCTTTAAGGAAACATTGCTGGACTATGAAAACAATGAAGAGTGTGAGCCTTCCCAGCAATCAAACATTGATTAGTGTTTAAAAAGAGTGGCCATTCGTATGCAAGTCCATGAAGTGTCACTTTTCAAAGGGTCTAGTGATCCTTACATAAGACAAGGATTTATAATAAGTGCTGTAAAGGAAATGTCATTTTTCTCACATGTTCTGTGTAAATGACAGACAGCTTACAACAATTTAATACTTTGCACATTGACTTTTGTTACATAGCAACATAGTATGTAAGGCCGAAAAAAGACACATGTCCATCCAGTTCAGCCTATTACCCACTAATGTTGATCCAAGGGACAGCAAAAAAAACAAACAGTGGGGTAGAAGCCAATTTTCCCCACTTAAGGGAAAAAAAATTCTTCCTGACTCTAACTCAGCAATCGGAATAATCCCAGAGTGAAGAGGACAGGGAACACGGTTCTAAATCTACATATTATTATGAAAAAATGACACCTTGCACATCTTCCTACACCCAATGGTTTCCGAGATATGAATGATCAAAAACAATGGTTCTTGGTGACCTTCAGAAAATTGATCCCCTCCTGTATTTCTTGACCCCATGCCCGATAGGTCTGGAAATGGAGATTTTTATATACAGTCGAGTTATGAACAAATGTGCAAAGTTTTGTAAAAATCAGAGATGGTGAGGTATTTCCCCTTGGGTGCTTTGTCATGTAATGACCCACATGTCTGTTTCAGTACATACTTGTATTCCGTATTAATTAATGCTGGAACATCTTTCCCCATTATTCTGCATTGTTTTATTTCTCCTGAAAATGTATAAATAAATTGACGATTGAGCCTCATTATTCCCCTTGCCAAAAGAATGTGTTTAAGAATATAAAGTCTGGCACTGTAAGCACTGATTTGATAGTGTCAGACTGAGTTTGGTCACTTCTCCAATTGGTAACAACCAGTTGTTATTTTATTCATAAATTTCTAATAGAAAAAGCACAAAATGCTGTGAAAAGATGCTTCTCATTGTTACACGATGGGGAATACTAGTATTTACTTAGGCTCTGCTTATATTTCTGTCCTTCAGTTTTATTATGTAACAGAAGAATTAAAATAAAACATCTGTCAAAAAAACCCAGAACTTTGTTGTGCCTGTGTGAACTTTATGGGTTCCATCCGGGGATTCCATGATTTTTCCAGCATATATGATTGAACCCCTGGATGGAACGAGCTGATGGAAATCTGAACACAGCCTTAAACAAAACTGTTAGGGGAGCTTAAAGGTCCTGTTTATGCACCCCTTTAGACTTGCTATGCTGTATCAAGGTGAATAGTTCCATAATGTGCCATGTGATGAAGCATGCTGCAATTTTTGTTTCTCACATCTTCATACATATTCTCTGTGAGCCTCCAGATAAATCATATATCAGAAAACCCCTGTCTATGAGTCCTAAAGCCTCTGTACACAGTATACTCACCCTCAGTAGTATTCCAACTACTGTACATAGTCTATAATGCCTCATAAACATACCATTAGTCCTTATAATTAATCAAGTGTATCTACTAACACTATCACCGAACTATAAAGCAAAGCATGATTCACTAACAACAAGAGAGTCATTGATTAAAAAATAGGCCTAGTAACTGCATCTTTGGGACATTCTATGAAAGAGTTATTTACATGTATCTGTTTGACTGTTTCTGGATGATGTCACAAGAGGATTCCCTCTACTGGCATGGTTTCAATTTGTAATCACATCTCTTGCAGAGAAAAGATGTGATTAAGCCTATAAAGCGTGTTAATGTCACCCTGCACTGGTGGAAGCAAATGATACAGCGAGAGAGAGTCTGAGCGAGCCTTAGCAGCATTAGACTAGTAAAGGGTAAAATGAAAGAACAGATCTTGTAGAATCCTTCTAATGATATTACATGACCTATTTGGCTTACAAACAAGTAACTGTATTTTTGTAAACGCCTAATAGCATTTATCTTAAGCGGAAAACTGGCAATGACAATTAAATCAGAACACAATGTAAGGTGGGGTCAACTTCAAAAAGACCGGCACTGTAGAAATATAAATAATTTGTGGAATATTAGACATTTCAAACGTCAAATTGAATGTCAGCATTATTTCATGTAGGTTTGCTACATCCCAGGGAGTGTGAACAGGGAATCTCCAGTCCATCCAAAGAAATGTTCATGTTGATTAGGTTTGCAAATACTTGTATGTGTTGAACTTAATATATATCTTTTTCTCCATTCATAGGCATAGCTTTCCACATTTTGCTGGATGCCCTTGGAAACAAAGTGCATGGCTTAGCTAACAAACAGTCAACTCAGCTCAGACAGTTACATGCTGGACTAATGTACTAAAGGACTTTCACATTTAACTTTTACGTCAATACAAGTGGATAAATATAGCGGGTATAAATGCTTTTCTAGTAAATGTTGGTAAAAGCTGAGTCATTCGCTTTATCCGCTAGTTTTTGTCACATTGAACTGTTTAATGAAAGAAATATCATGACAAATCTTCCCAGCAGGCTAGTATGCATATTTTTAACAATATTTTAATTCTGATAAAGTAGAATGGTCTATTCTATTAACTAGTCTATTAAACCTGAGACACGTCCGAAACTCAAAAATCACACGTCCTGGTCAACCTAATCACTTATAGATCTGTGCTTGATTAAAGCCTCTAGCTGTAGAATCCAGTGCTCTGAATATGGGGCACTGATGGAATAATATTGAAAAGATGTAATTTTAATCAGATATTAAGGCTTGCCGAGGCAGGGTAGCACAGTGTACTTTAGCAATGATGATATTGCATTACTGAAATCTTACTGGAACTCTTCTGACTTCAGGCCAGATTTCAAGAATGGCTAGAGTTAAGTACACCAATGATCAAATGCCCTTAGGGAAGCAAAGTAACTGTGTTCGCCTAGAGCTAACCACCACCAATATTCAGAAACAAGTTCAGCTTTACTTAAGTGAAACATTTATTCAGAAGCTTATCGTAGCCTATCAGAGAGAATGAATACACTTTTTTTTAAGAACAACCTAAAGTAAAATTCCTTTAATCCAGCATCCAAAGGATTTAAAAGGATTGACCTGGATTACTGAAGGTTTTGTGTTACTGCAGAAAAAAATAACTGAAAACTGAGCTTTGAGGTACAGCCCAATAAAGATGAGTGGGTAAAATAAAGTGCCATATCCTCCTTAGCATTTTAAATCATATAAATCAAGCAATAGAATTGAGTATCCTCACTTTATCCTCTCAAGGGAATGGCTTGTATATTTAATTTTAGTTTCTTGTTTTCACTTATTTTATTTTTAAAAACTTCCTAGAAAAATGTCACAGACCATTACAGTCTGGGACCCGACCTGGGAGTCATAGGGTGGGTGGATAAGGAGTCCTATAGTGTCATTATCTTGCTTAGAGTTATCTTCTCACAATGCAAGTTTAGAACTTGATTTTCACTTATCTCTTACATTTCTTGCGCTATCGTTAAAGCGGCCCTCCAGTTTCCAAGCAAATTTCTGTGCCAGGACTGGAAGAGGAAAGGGTATATTACCTGCAGTTATTTTTCGCTGCTGATCCTCTGGTTCTTGGACCCATTTTTAGCTGTTGAAAATGGCCGCAGCAATTTTCTAACTACCTAATGCACACTGTGCACTGCTCTCTGATCACACGAGCAGCCCTGGCCAATCAGAGAGCAGTTATAGTGCACTGGTAGTCTAACACTACCAATGCACTATGGAGATTAGGTAGTCTGAAGACTGTGTCAACCATCTTAGATAACTAAAAACAAGATGTGGAATTGATGGATTGGAGGGACAACAGAGCAGAACAACTGTAGGTAATATACCCTTTACCCCCTTTGGTACCAGCACAGATTTTTTTCTTGAAACTAGAGGGTTATTTTAAGAGTCCCATTTTTTAATATATTTTATTAACTGTCCAGTTTTGGAAATCAGAAAAGATTTCAGAAAATCCAAAAAATCCTGCGCTTATAGGAAAAGCATGTAGCAAAGAGCGTAACCAATGTAGCACCAATGGTCAAGGAACAAAAAACTTACTTGACAGGAGGGAGATATAATCAACACAGAAGCCCCCTCCTGGTGATGGTGAACCTAGTTGTATCTGAGTTGTCAGGTGGAGACGCAGGGAACTCCGGCCATGGTATTAATTTTTAGCTCATTGTTTATTCATTTGAATCAGCAAGGTAACAAACAAAAGTATTGGCCAATTGTTACCTTGCTGCTTCAAATAAATAAATATTAAGCTAAAAATTAATACCATGGCCGGAGTTCCCTGCGTCTCCACCTGACAACTCAGACACAACTAGATTCACCATCACCAGGAGGGGGCTTCTGTGTTGACCATATCCTCCTCTCAAGTAAGTTATTGTTCCTTGACTATTGGTGCTACATTGGTTACCCTCTTTGCTACATGCTCTTCCTATGAGTGCAGGATATTTTTGATTTTTCTGTTTTTATGTTCTGGGTACCTTTTTTCTAAAAGATTCCTGAAATCCGTGCTGCTCTCCCTTTCCCAGTGGATGCTATTGGCTTAGGAACAGACCATCCAAGAACGGTCATTAAGGCACCTGGGCACCCAGTTTTTTGGGCACAGGTGTCCACACCAGGTGAGTCCTAAACTTTCTAAAGAAACTCTGAGGCGCTTTCCTGATTTTTCTATTCAGTTTCGAAAATGGCATTTGTATTCCACTATGATGGTGTAGAAAGTTTTTGTGAAGTGAAGATTTTGACTATAATTTAATATAAGACATGCGTGGCCTCTGACTTACTGTATATTAAGTAAGGCCTTATTCAGGCCTCAATCTTTGACCAGTATTTTGGATCAATACAGTATTTGTAAGCCAAAAAACATTTGGGTCCAAAATAGGAAAGAGATGCAAATCGGTCCATTATATTTTTTCTCTATAGGTTCTATTCCTGGTTTTGTCTTCTAAATAATGATGCAAAATACTCACAGAATACTTCTGTCTGAATGGAATCAAATAGTAGTCTACAAGGAAAACATGCAGAAGTTTTTATAACCCTGATCTGTCTCCTATGATTCTGTCTATGTTAGTTCTATTTCCATTTTTATACAGGCATGAACTTTTCGACTGCTCATACTCTGCCTTCTGCTGAATTTAATTTTTCCTAAGTACTGTTCATTTTCACTAGTAGTAACCCTAACAATAATAAGAACAACTATTTTTAATTACTACTGTATTTGCACATCTTGTTGAGTGTACAAGGGTGGAATAGCCATTGCACTCACAGGGAGAAATACCAGTGGTCCGCTCAGGTCCTGGGAATGGTGCAGAGGACAACCTTATAAAATTTAATTGGGGAAGTGTCATGATATAACACAAAAAACAGATATATTCACCTCACCTGTGTTGTACCGCATGCTCCCAGCCTCTGGCTTCTGCACAGCCTTCACTGCTTACCAATACGCCTTTTTGACAGTGGCTATTAAGTGGCTTTATTCTGATGCACCATCTGTTAATGGCAGCTGCGGCAGAAGCCTACATTGGTCTCCTGTCCCAGATGGAGTGATTGCTCAGCTGTTGGATAACAGCCTGACACCTGCTCAAACAGCAGGGACCAGAGAAACCTCTTAGCCCCGCTGTTTAACCTTTTACATGTCGCTGTCAGTGCGACTGCTGCATGTAAAAGGGTGACAGAGGGAGAGGGCGATGTGATCACTTGGTCCTGATGGGTTGCTATGGCACCTGGATGCTTGAGCGTGGCCTCTCGGACTGATAGCTATGGTGGCATATGAAGTATAATAGTGTTATTAGAAGAATGATAAAATATGGTGCTATTCAAGTCCCCTAGTGGGACAAAAATAAAAAGTTTAAAAAGTATTTAAAAAAATCATAAAAATAAAAACATGAAAACCCCCCTCTACTATGTACAAGAAAAGAATCCCATATGGTATTGCTGTGTTTGTACTGACCCAGAGAAAAAAAAGCTTGTATATTATTTAACCCGCATGATGCATGTCATGAAAAAATATATACAAAAAACATGACGAAAATAGCTAATTTTGCCTATCTCACCTTCCGGAATTGAAAGTTCAAAATGTAGAATTGGATAAACAAATGGTACCATTTAAAAGTACAAAAAGAAACAACTCCACAGCACCAATGACAAAGAAAGAAAAATGTTAGGGGTCTTTAAAGTGTGAAAACGTTGCAAAAAAACCAAACTATATCAATTTCTTATTGACATAATTGTACTGGCCTTCAGACTTAATTTAACATAACATTTATACTGCATGGTGAATGCTGGTAAAAATAAAAAAAATGCCAGAATTGCAGATTTTGTTACTCTTGCCATTAGAAAAAAATTGAATAAAAAGCATCAAAATGTTACCGTATATACCGGCGTATAAGGCGACGGGGCGTATAAGACGACCCCCCAACTGTCACCTTATACGCCGGTAATATAGTGTAAAAAAAAAAATCATTACTCACCTCCCCCGGCGTTCTGTCGCGCTCCGGCAGGATGTCGCTCGCTCCTCGTCCCCGTCGCAGCATTGCTTTCTGAATGCGGGGCTTGGAATCCCCGCCTCCAGAAAGCTAATACACACGCCGTCAGCCAGTTACAGCCATTCAATGACAGCATTGAATGGCTGTGATTGGCTGAAGGCGCACGTGGCTTCAGCCAATCACACTATTCAATGACATCATTGAATGGGTGTGATTGGCTGAAGCCACGTGCGCCTTCAGCCAATCACAGCCATTCAATGCTGTCATTGAATGGCTGTAACTGGCTGACGGCGTGTGTATTAGCTTTCTGGAGGCGGGGATTCCAAGCCCCGCATTCAGAAAGCAATGCTGCGCCGGGGACGAGGAGCGAGCGACATCCTGCCGGAGCGCGACAGAACGCTGGGGGAGGTGAGCAATGTTTTTTTTTTTACACTTTTTTTTGGTATTACCGGCGTATAAGACGACCCCCGACTTCAGAGCAGATTTTTCGGGGTTCAAAAGTCGTCTTATATGCCGGTATATACGGTATATGTTCTTGAAAATTGGATAATTGAAAACCATAATTCATCCCGATAAAAAAAACAAGCCCTAATAGAGCTCCGTTGATAAAAAAAAAATATATTATGGCTTTTAGAATGCGGCGACACAAAAGCAAATCTTTAAAAACAAAGTTTTTTGCGTACAAAAATATGAAAACATAAAAGCTGTATAAACTTGGTATTGCTGGGATCGTGCTGACCCGGAGAATAATGTTATCACATCGTTTGCTTTTCACAGTGAAAGCCGTAAAAATGAAATCCCCAGAACGCATGGCAGAATGTATGTTTATTACTAGAGATGAGCGAACACGTTCGGCCCCGCCCCTTTTTCGCCCGAACACCGAACTTTGCGAACACTTCAGTGTTCGGGCGAAAAAGTTCGGGGGCCGCCGTGGCAGCGCGGGGGGGTGCGGCGGGGAGTGGGGGGGAGAGGGAGAGAGAGAGGGCTCCCCCCTGTTCCCCGCTACTGCCGCCCGCGCCGCCGCGCATCTCCCCGCCCCCCGGCGGCACCCGGACCTTTACGCGCGAACACTGCAGTGTTCGGCAAAGCCGGTGTCCGGGTGCGGATGTGTCCGTAACGGACATGTTCGCTCATCTCTATTTATTACCCAATCCCCCTAAAAAATAAAAATAAAAGTTATACAATATTTTATATGATGCCACTAAAAATTACAACTTGTCCACCAAAAAACAAGCCCTCATATGGCTATGTAAGCAGAAAAATTAAAATGTTATGGCTGTAGGCATGCAACGATAAAAAAAACCTGAAAAATTAGTTGGTCATTAAGGTGCATACAGGCTTCGTCACTTAGGGGTTAATATACAGTAGGCATGAGGAGCATTACTAGTTAAAATAGGCATGAGGGGCATTATTAATATAGCCATGAGAGACATTATGAGTTCATTCAGGCCATAAGGGACATTTTTGCTTAAAAGGGTTTTCTGGGACTTTACGATTGCTGATCTATCCTCAGTATAGGTCATCAATAGTTGATCTGCAGTCAGCAACTGGTTAAAGTGATAGTGGCACTATGGTGAGTGCAGCTATCAGTTCAGTCCATACTAGGAAAAATGCTGTATATTGTATAGTGACTGTGCCTGATACTGCAGCTCAGTCTCATTCACATAACTGGGACTGAGCTGCTCTCAGGCCATGTGACCAATGAACATGACACCACAGCTCTGAGAAGAGGCTGCAGCGCTCACTTGAATGCCACGGCTTCTTTAGTGTAGATCTCAGACGGCAGACCCCAACGATTAACTATTGATTACCTACCCCAGGGCTAGGTCATCAATAGTGCAGTCCCAGAAAACCCCTTTAAAGGAGGCCCTGAGGGACTTTATGGATGGAGAGATTATGTACAGGTTTGGAGAACAAAGCCAGATGGATGGAAAATTGAGGAGTCTGTGTTTGAAATCGTGCATACAAGTTGTGGCCAGGAAAAGATGTCATGGCATCTGGGCCAGACAGAGAAGAGAAAGTGAAACAATTCAGTCAGAGAGGATGTCAATTGTGATAACTGAATATAACGGTACTGCAGAGCACCTGCACAAAGCTGGTATATAGCGCTATATGATTACTGTATGGGGGTAATATTGGTCTAAATATTGTGTGTAGCAGTGGTAATTAGCCCAAATATAGTGTCATCATTGGAAATATTAATCTTTATAGTGGTCTTTATTCAGTGTCAGTATGTTGGTATCACTCTTTATGTGATGGTAATATGTGGTCATAGTGTGGGCGGTATTATTTGGCCCTTATATAGTGTTATAATTGTTAACGTTAATGTTGGTATAATGGGTTTTATTCACTGACAGTATGGAGGTGATTGTAGGGCTCATGATGGGTGCAGTGATACCATGTGGGGGGAGGGTCACTTTTACAAACTAAAACAAAAAATGTTTTGTTTTTTTTACTGTTTTCATTTTTAATACTTTATTAACATGTATTCTGTTATTTACTAAGTCGCACCAGTGATGTCACTATGAGATTATTTGATCACTTTTACAATGCCTTGGTATACTCAGTGTAGCAAAAAATTATTCCCTGTGTGTCCAAGACTGCAACCTATCAGACAAAACAATTGTGGGACAGTGAATTTTCTAGCATATTTCATGTCACCAAGAGTTCATGCTTTATCAAGTTACAATGCATGAGTTTAGGAAACCAGGCTGACTTAATGTACAGTACCTTAAAGGGGTTATCCAAGTTTTCAAAACTGATAGCCTATGTTCAGGATAAGTCATCAATATCTGATAGGCTGGGGTCCAACACTCAGGATCCGCACTGATCATCTGTTTGAAGGGACCGTGTTGCTTGTATAATGTGTACATTTGTCCAGCAAGCTGCTGTTATTAAGAACACCCTACTTTTAGTAGCTACTAGAGATGAGCGAACGTGCTCGGCCACGCCCCTTTTTCACCCGAATACCGCGATTTCCGAGTACTTCCGTACTCGGGCGAAAAAATTCGGGGGGCGCCGTGGCGGCACAGGGGGTAGCAGTGGGGAGTGGGGGGGGGAGAGGGAGAGAGAGAGGGCTCCCCCCTGTTACCCTCCGCACCGCCACGCCTCTCCCCGCCCCCCGGCGCCCCCCGAATCTTTTCACCCGAGTACTGAAGTACTCGAAAATGGCGGTACTCGGGTGCGTAAGTACTCGAAACGAGTAAGTTCGCTCATCTCTAGTAGCTACCATTCTGAGTATTACAGGATTGTTTCATTCATTTCAACACGAGTGCTATGGTCCCTTCAAACAGCTGACTGGCAGGAGTCCCGAGAGGACGCCTGCTCCAAAATCCACAACACAAATACGCCCGTGTGCATTGGACCTAAGCTAACATTTTTCAAATGTAATGGGCTCTAATAGCTTTAGCAAGTAAGGCCTTAGTCAGACGGGCATTTTTTCGTGCGATTTGCGGATCGCATGACGGATGCGCATCCGCAAATCGTGTGACCGGTGCCCGAAAATCGCGCGAAAATCTGCTCCTAGCCGCGTTTCATTAGAAACGGGCCGGAGCTGTCCAGCGCATTGCATTCAATGGAGCCGGCAATACAGCCCGCTCCATTGAAAGCAATGTGCTGCGGGCGAGTGTGGGATGAATTGTCGGGAAGGGCTTAAATATATAAGCCCTTCCCTGCAATTCATCCAGAAAAGTGTTAAAATAAAAAATATATATATACTTACCTGCCCCGGCAGCCGGAGTTCCGCGCGGCCGGCCTGCAGTGGGTGTGAAGGGGGTGTGAGTCAGACCTGCCCCCTGATTGGCTCAGCGCTGTTACAGCTGTGGCAGAGAAGAAGGATTTGTCTTCTATATGTTCTCAATGGGGTCGGCGCTGCTGCCGCCGGCCCCATTGAGCGCATATAGAGAAGAGAACAGGAATCACAGATTGGTGCGATCTGTGATTTCTGTTCTATAATTTATCGGACGAGCGCATAAAAAGCGCTCATGTGTCCGATACCATTGCAAAGCAATGGTTTTAAAAAATCGCCAGACGCATGCGCAAATCGCGCGAAAAAACGCCCGTCTGACTAAGGCCTAAAGGTTACTTTGTCTAATAAAAAGTTTTTTAATTTTCCACTTTACTTTCTGGATCACCTTGTCACAATATTCCACATCTTTCCCTGCAGTCACTATATAGGGGCATTCTTTATTTACTTCTAGTGGACAAAAATCAGTCCTTATTAACCTCCTTCAGTGGCAGGTTTATTATTACCATGTCAGTGCAGCAAGCCCCAGAGATTTTCCTGGGGTAATTCGAAGTGGCAAACGTGTACAGTGGCACAATAAGGCCTTAGTCACACGGGCGTTTTTTCGCGTGACCGGGGCCCGAAAATACTGCTCCTAGCCGCGTTTCAATAGAAACGGGCCGGAGCTGTCCAGCGCAATACAGCCGGCTCCATTGAAAGCAATACGCTGCGGGCGATCGCTGGATGAATTTTCGGGAAGAGCTTAAATATATAAGCCCTTCCCTGAAATTCATCCAGAAATGTGTAAAAACAAAAAAAAAATATATACTCACCTCGTCCCGGCAGACGGAGTTCAGCCGCGGCCGGCGGCAGTTCTCCTGAACTGCTCAGAGTAGTATTCAGCAGCCGGGGATTTAAATTCCCCGCCTGATGAATGAGCTGCCTCTGATTGGTCACAGCCTGACCAATCAGAGCAGCTCTCACTCACACCCATTCATGAATTCATGAATGGGTGAGTGAGTTCTGCCCCTTATTGGCTCAGCGCAGGGACCAATCAGGGGCAGCTCTCACTCACACCCATTCATGAATGGGTGTGAGTGAGAGCTGCCTCTGATGGGTCAGGCTGTGACCAATAAGAGGCAGCTCATTCAGCAGGCGGGGATTTTAAATCCCCGGCTGCTGAATACTACTCTGAGCAGTTCAGGAGAACTGCCGCCGGCCGCGGCTGAACTCCGTCTGCCGGGACAAGGTGAGTATATTTTTTTTTTTTGCTTTTACACATTTCTGGATGAATTTCAGGGAAGGGCTTATATACTTAAGCCCTTCCTGAAAATTCATCCCGCGATTGCTGGCAGCCCATTGCTTTCAATGGAGCCGGCTGTATTGCAGAATACTCTGTGCCATGTGAAGGCACTCCATAGGTGCATTCATACTTAACGAATCTGGTACAGATTATCTGCAGCAGAAAACCCCCACCCCATTTCATCCCTTAAATTGAAAGGGTGAGTTCATGTCAAAATCCACATTGAAATCTGCACCTTATCCTTGGATTTTGATGTGAATCTGCACCAAAATCTGTCACATATGAACACAGCCTTAGGCCGGCTTCACGCGGCTGAGAAAATTGTGCGAGATTGGTGCGTTGTGAGATGCACAAATATGAACCCTATTCCGTTGAACATGGTCATACACATGAGCGATGTTTTCCTGCATGGCACCACGATGTGAGGCTATGCGGGAAACAAATTATAACATGTTCTATCTTGCTGTGTGATCTCATATCGCAGCGTCCATTGTTTTTAATAGGGCCGGCAGCAGCGCTGGCCCCATTGAGAGCAATGGGAGAAAGTCCACCATCCTATGCCACGGCTGTAAAAGCTGCCCCAGAGGATCCTTTCATCCCCGAAGTGATGTTAGGCTGTTTTCACATGAAAGTGCCTCACATCCCTGGGGAATTCACATGGTGGGTAGCGCGACATGGGGGCGAGATTCATGGCCCCATATCGCACTCACCTGTGTGAAGCCTCAGGCCACATTTACACAAGTGAGTGCAATATTGGGCCAAGAAACCCAGCTTGATATCACGCTTGTCAACATGCGTTTTACCCGCAAAATGCCTCTCATCACTTTTTTGAAATTCCGATTCTCCGGCACTAGTTTAACGCGCGTTGTAGGATGGGCAAGTATTTCTCATCGATTTTAACCCTTTTTCAATCCACTGTATGACGTCTTCAGACATTCTGATTTAAGGCTGTACAGCTCCAATGTCGGAAGACGTCTGGCAGGGTATTCTTACTGTATATTACTGGCCGCTATGTCGTCGGGGGCCTCTCCAACATGTCACATACCGAAGTACTGGCTCTAGCCAGCAGATGGTGCCATTGTATAATGGCAGAAAGAGAAAACCCCCTAGGAAACCCTGAATCCAAAATTGGATTGCAAAGGGGTTAATGGGAACCGTTACATCGCACTGGTGTGCACATTACACAGAATGCAATGTGTTTGACTCTCCCATTGAAAACAATGGGCGGTGCATTCTGAGGGATGCGAAAAAAATAGAACATGCCGTGATTTTTTTATCTCACAGCGTAGCTGTGAGGGAAAACCGATGGCTAATGTGTAGGACTCCATTCAAAAGAAAGGAGTTCATATTTGCATGAGGTTTGTGTGTCTTGCAAAGCACAAAACTCGCGTGAGATTCATTCTGATGTAAATGTAGCCTGAGCCTAAATAGGACTTGCAGAAACCCATGCGCATGCTGCAGAATCCTCCTCAATGACATGTACGGAACACATGTTCAATCACAAAAAAACGGTGCAAATAGCTGCAAATTTTGTGTAATCTTTTATTTTATGCCTTTTTTGGGGGGAATATTCTCTAACAAGTGCATTATATGTATTTTTCAATCCCTGATGTCTATAGCTTCCATATGAAATGAACAGATTTCACTGTACTGTGCATGCAGACTATCGCCAAGTAGATCCTCAGGGACTTTTTTAACATCTAACCC
This sequence comes from Eleutherodactylus coqui, assembly GCF_035609145.1. Classification (NCBI taxonomy): domain Eukaryota; kingdom Metazoa; phylum Chordata; class Amphibia; order Anura; family Eleutherodactylidae; genus Eleutherodactylus; species Eleutherodactylus coqui. The sequence goes on along the minus strand of NC_089843.1, from coordinate 128,941,795 downwards.
TTCTTTAACGATGGGATCGTGTCACATCACACCACTTTTGGTTTACGTGTTTGTGGGTATAATATATGCAAAGGATATCATGGGAATTATGCACTATATGGCAATAACGGCATATTTAAAGGTCTCCCACCTTCAGCTATCTGCAGGGGTCTCTTCATAAGTACTAGAGATGTAATATGTTAAAGATTCCAGCTTGGCTTACTTAATGAAATTTCCCTTTTTATCTATAAATATCAAAAGATTTTTTTTTCCCCACTGGTCATTTTAATGGACTTGAGAACAGCAAGAACTGGTGAAATAACTTAGCTTCTCTAAAGATCCATATTATACACCATATGTCACAAACTTTAGCTGCTTCTGCTTTCACTTGAGTTTTAAACATCACAGGTCCTCCCACATACTGTGTCAAAAGTCAGCCTTGGATCATGATCCTGAAATCTTCCCTAGTTGGGATCTGCAGCAAGCAGGATGCCATCAGCACGGGCTAATCTTGCCATAATCACAACTGGCAATTAGCACACTCTAACCAGCTGTCAAGCAGCAGACCGCAAAGAGTGACTCTTCCATTTAAACCAACAGGAGAGCAGTGTGTGCACTTTTTTCAAAGACATTCTTTTCTACTGGGATTTAAATGACACAAAGAAGTCACCAATACTACTACTTCGACAGCGCAAATGGCTGGCAGCTGCACACGGTGCACCAGCTCTCAGCATGTTCGTAGGCTGCAAGATGCACACACCATCCACATTTATCAAAAAGGGTAGAATTCAGGATATATATGCAATATGGAAATATTGGCCAATTTAAATGTGATGACAAACCCATAAAGAACATATAAGATGATCTATAATGCGCTGTTAAAGGGAAATATTGTAGCAGTTTTTATAATTAAAACCGGAAATGTACTTTAATCTTTAATTTTTTTTATTGTGAGTTCTTTAATTCTATTTTCCGTACATGATTATGGGGCGACTATTTCGCCTGAGACGCTCGTTAGCAGCTCGAGGCTACGTTCGCACTGGCGAAAAAGATATCTGGTCAAGAATCTCGGCATGATATCACGCCGCTGCAAGGCATTTTTCATTCAAAATTCACGTGTCAGAGGATCGCAAGTGCTGCCCATTAATTTCATGGGAAACATTACATCACTCGCATGCACATCGCACAGCATGTGAGTGCCACGCCATGTCTTTTAAGGATCAATTGAAAACAATGGACGCGGTGTTCCGTGGGAACGCCAAAAGATAGAACATGCTGTGACTTGTATCCTCGCGGCATCACTGCAAGGGAGAAAAACTGCTCATGTGAATGAGTCCATTCAAAAGAATGGAGTTCATATTCATGCGAGTTTCATGCAACTCACAACATAGAAAACTCGGGCGAGATTGTCGCCCGTGTGAATGTAGCCTCATGCAGATATGCTTGGATCACAGGAGCCTGTAGACTGGATGCTCTCTGCAGGGTTGCCAACCATCCAAAACTTCCTGGACAGTTTGTAGAAATAGGGCAACTTTTTTCAATGTACATGAAAAAAAAATCCACAAGTCTGTACTGTACCATAATTTTACCGCTCACAGTAAATGCTGGTAATGAGTTAATATCACTATCTGACCTATAAACATGTTATCACTTATATCTCATCATTTATTGGGGTTTTCCAATGTGTCTGTAAGAATGCTGGCTGGCTGTGATTTTTGAATAAGTTGTCCAGAAAAGTGAAAAATTCAGGTTGGCGACCCTGGCTTTGTGACATGAGTAGAGTTGAGCGAACGTACTCTGTCTAGCTTGATGCTCGTTTGAGTATTAGCGTAATCAATGGTGCTCGTTACTGGAACGAGCATCAAGCCGTGTTCGACCCCGCCCTAGTTTTTGGCTCCTCTCCGCTGTGACGTGCCTATTTTGGCCCCTCCCCGCCGCAGCACGCGGCAATGGCAAATTTTTGGTCAGGAGAGAGAGGGAGAGAGAGAGAGGGAGGGGGGAGGGAGATGGGGTTCGTTACTCGAGTAGAGCTCTCGAATTTTACGAAAAGCTCGACTCGAATAACGCGGACCCGAGCATTTGGGTGCTCGCTCATCTCTAGACATGAGCAGATGTCATTGTGCAAGAAAGGGGAAGAGGTAAAGTGTGACCCTCACCTATTGCAAACGGTGGATACTGTGTTATTTATGTGTTGTCTTTAAATGTAATCCTGCCTGTGATGATGAGATGACCAGTGAGAAGTGATCTCTACAGAACAGAAAGTATCAGCCTATTATGAGGCTCAGTGGCCAGAGTGAAAACATGGAAAAATAAGGCCTCCTGCACAGGGGCGGATTTGTATTGCAAAATCCAAAGCGGGATTCCGCCTCCGGACTCTACAGCAAATCCAGCCCATAGCATGCTATGGCAAAACGCAGTTTCCTGCCCATGAGCAGAAATCGATTGTGATTTTCTGCTCGCGGGGGAGAAATCGCAGCATGCTGCGATTTTGTGCAGGCTACGCACGGTCAACTTCCATTGCGGTCAATGGAAGTCATCTGTCCTGCGGCTATTCTGCAATCATCATTGCAGAATGGTCGCGGCAGCCGCGTCATCATCATAGCGATGGCGCGGCGTTCTCTGTACTGTGCATGTGCGCCGGCGCGATGGCCGTCACATCAGCAGCAGAGGAGAAGGTGCTGGACAGGTAAGCAGAGGTCATCGACCGGGCACCAGGTTGAACTCTGCTGCGGGAATCCCGTATGTGGGGTCCGACCTGCCCGTGTGCAGGCAGCCTAAAAAAAAAAAGACACCAAAAATGTATAAAAACCTTATTTGAAGTGTACCTGTACTATCAAACAACTTTTCATAATAAACTGTTGTGTATACACATGATGTAGGACTATTCCTGCTCATTAAAAGACTTGTATCCTCCATTTTTCATCAGTTTTCACTGCAGGCTGTATCTATAATGTACAGTTTTCTCTGACAGCGCAGCACATCTGTTTGGTTTGTACTCCCCCCTCTTACCTTCCTCTCCTATTTCTATAGATTCCTATGGGCAGCATCAGTCATAATCCACCTTCAATTCTTGTGTTCTGCATTTTTATCTCTGGTGCTAGAGATAAATTCTAAGGACGGTAGACACCCAGAGGCCAGCCCTTTAGAGGGATTTTTCGGCACAAATGTAATTTTAGGTAAATGATGTGATTGCTAGTTATCACATTGGCTATCTCATACTGCAGCGATCATTTAAACAATAGGTCATTTCTGATGACGCATTCCCTTTAGATTTTCACTTCATACATAGGACATACTGTTATTTTCCGAAAGACAGCAAACCCTAAAAATACTTTGAATCTTCATTCTCACACGCACAAATATGCATCTACACATCTATACAAACACACAGATACACACACGCTGTTTTATGACACTTGTTTCTTTTGAAAAAAATGCTTATAAAAATGTCATCATTTTCATGCATTTTTCACAAACATGAAAATCATGGCATCAGTCGTATATATTTTTGACATACCTTTTTGTTCTGCCATAAAGAAGCTGATGCAAAAATACCTGAAAAATGACATAGTTGTATCATGCTGCATTTTGGAAAAACGGCCATGGATCCAAAAGATGCAGCAAAAGTGAGGAAAAAATGTCACAAAAAACATGTAGTATTGTACTGCATTTCATGTATATCTATTATCTTACAGCTGACATCTGGCTACCGCATATTTAGCAGAAAAAAAAGGCATAAAAAAGTCATGAAAAACGACGCAAAAAACACTGGGGAAGATTTATTATTCAAAACACGACAGTTATCTGGTGCAAATTGCACCAGAAAACTGTCTTACATTCTTTGTGTCGCATTTACCATGTACCAAATAGATCACAGCTGGGCATTTACCATGTACGAGACACTGCCAGACTCGTATATTCAGACACGGACAGACACTTTTTTCAATTTGTCTAAAAAAGGGGAGGTAGCCTAAATTGCACCAAAAATTATGCCAAACTGCACCAAAATTTTGGCGCTAAAAGGCGGTATAAAATTGGACCGGACAGTCTTAAACTGGCGCTGTTTAAGACAGTTTTAGTTTGCACTGTCTAACTTTTATGGTTCAAAATGTCTTTATTGGTTTTTGCATTATATATAAAACTTTCTTTTCTTGTCAAAATAAATCACATTTGTTACAATGAAATTGTTGTTAAACTCTATACTTTTAAATCTCTTATAACATTCGTATACCCTCGGCGGGCCTCCCCTTGGCCACCGGGATTAGTATTATTGCTGTTACATGTTACAATCATCCGCAACTGTTATCCTATAAAACAGGTATCTAAAACATGTCTACACAACTTGCGTTTTCACTCTAAAAGAAGAGTTAAAGAAAGAAAGAAGAAAAAGGGGGGGAGGGGGGAGGATGAGAGAGGATTAGGACAAGGGGGGGGGGGGAAAGGGGGACCGACTTGTTCCACTTCTGCTAATTTAAATGGTTTAGGTGGCAGCTCTCCAATCCAGGGGGCCCGCGGCAGCCAGTTGTGGGCGTGGTCGGGGGAGCGGAATAGTTCCGTCTGCCACCCATGCGGCCACTTCTTGTGAGTCTCGGAGCTGATTCCAAGTGTACCACACCGTCAGATATTTGTTATATTTCATCTCATCTCTAGCATATAGCTCTTCTAGATGTCTGATTTTATCTAAGGCTTCCAGCCACATTGTCCGAGAAGGTGGGACTGTGGATTTCCATTTTCTGGGAATCACCTGTCGTGCTGCTAATATGAAAAATCTCAGTAGTGAGCTTTTGGCCTGCGCCAATGACCCGGGGAACATAGATAGTAGTACTAATTCCGGGGTTAAATGCGTTTGGCCGCCACTGACCCACGCGTGGAGAGCCCCCACCTCTTGCCACAGAGGGCCTATCAGTGCACATGCCCACCATATGTGAGTATAGGTACCTTTCTCCGATAGGCATCTCCAGCAGACATCCGGACATTGGGGGCAAAATCTGGCCAGCCTCTCCGGGGTCCTGTACCATCTCGTGATGATCTTGTAGTTTAGCTCTTGCATTTTACTCGAGATGTTTATTTTGTAAGTCAGTATGTAGGCCTTCTTCCATGACTCCTCTGTGTATGTGGCTTCCAGCTCTCGCTCCCACGCCCCCTCTAAATCCCTTCCTCTATCCCGTGAATCCTCTTCTATCAAGAATTTATATAATTCTGAGATTTTGGTGTCATGGGCACGTTTACCTCCTCGGGCCTCCCCAGGGATCTTATGTAATGGCTTAATTGGAGGTACTGGTACCATGCTCCAGCCGGGGGTCCCCGGTCTCCCACCACCTCCCTCAAGGGCCTAAGTCCCTCTGTCCCCAACATGTCCCTCACCCTAGGGATCTCTGTTGGCCGTGTGTCAGTCATCATCTTTGTAAGGGATGAGCCTTTGAAGAAAAGTGGAATTCCTGCATTGCCCACCAGGGGTGTCAGGGGGCCCGGTCTCGCTATTAGTTTTGTTTTTGTGGCTGGGCCTATCCAGGTCACCAAAATATTTTCCACGAAGGGCGACAGTCCCAGGTTTCTCAATCCCTTATTTCCCGGTATCCATATCAGGCCCTGTCCTTTGTATGGTACCGCCTCCTGCTCCATTCTCACCCAACGCTTTTGAGGATTCTTATGTGTTAGTTCTAGGATGCAGCGAGACAAGGTGGCCTTATAGTATAATGCTATGTTTGGGATTCCCATCCCTCCGCGATCCCGTGGGCCAGTAAGTGCCCTCCAATTACGTCGAGGTTGTCTGCCCCCCCATATGAACCGCAGCATCGCCTTTCTAATCCGGTTTAGGTATACTCCCGGTAATTGAATCGGGACGGTTTGAAAGGTATATAAGATTCTGGGTAATATGTTCATTTTTATCGTACTTATTCTACCAAACCAGGAGAGGGGCACCGTCCGCCACCTGTCTAAGTCCTCCTCTATTTTAGTGAGCAACGGCTTATAATTTTTCCGAAACAGGTCGGCTATGTCGGGTGTAATTGTGCTTCCTAGGTACTTAATGCTGTCTTTATTCCATGTGAATGGGAAAGCAGACTTTATTGCCTCTGTTTCTTCTTCTGGGATGTTTACATTAAGTATCTCTGACTTGCTCAGATTGACTTTAAAATTTGAAAGTCGGCCGAATAATTGGAATTCTTTTAATATGTTTGGTAGGGCAATTCTAGGATTGGACATGTAAATTAGTAGGTCATCGGCATACAAGGCTGTTTTCTGCTCATCGTTATTCAGTTGTACTCCTTTAATGCTCTCATTTGCCCGTAGGGCACTTGCCAAGGTTTCCATGACAATGATGTACAGATAAGGAGACAGCGGGCACCCCTGGCGCGTGCCATTTTTAATCTGTAGCTGTTGTGATAACCGTCCATTTACTCTAATCCGGGCCGAGGGACCGGCATATAGTACCATCACCCATCCCAGGAACCGCGGGCCCAACCCGATTTGCTCGAGGGCCGCCGCCAGAAATCCCCACCCCACCCTGTCAAACGCCTTCTCTGCGTCAACAGTTAAGAGGCATAATGGCTCTCCTGTGTACTTCGCCCTGGACAGGAGGGATAGTGTTCTTATCGTATTATCCGCCGCTTCCCTACCGGGGACAAACCCCACCTGATCCCCATGTATCAAGTTGGGTATATGGGGCTGGAGGCGGCCAGCGAGCATCTTAGAGAACAGCTTCGTGTCTACGTTCAGCAGCGAAATTGGCCTATAACTTCCACATTGGGCAGGGTCCTTCCCGGGCTTGGGAAGGACCGTGATTACTGCCTGTAGGGCCTGTTTCGGGAAGGGGCAGACCCCAGAGACAGCATTAAAGGCCTCTAGCATCATAGGGGCCAGCTGATCATAAAATACCTTAAAGAAACGGGGTGTGAAGCCATCTGGGCCCGGGCTCTTGCCTATCTTTAGGGACCCTACTGCCTCCTTCAATTCCTGTGATGTAAAATCGCTTTCCAGGGCCTGTTTGTCGGGGTCCTGTAGCTGGTTAACCGTGTGCTTTGCTATATATGCTTTTCTCTCAGTTGCTAGTTCCTGTCCCTGTTCTCCCTGTCTCTCTTCTAGGTTATACAGATCCTGATAGAACGTTTGGAAGCTTTCTAGTATGCCGGTATTATGGTGAACTAACCCCTCTCCTGGTTTGTTAACTGCGAACACGTACGACTGCTGAGTCCTAGGATTCAGGGCTCTAGCAAGTCCCTTTCCACACTTATTCCCAAATTCATAGAACCACCCATTTGATTTGTCTCTCTGGCAGAGAGATGCTTGGTCCAAAATGCGGAGTATTTCCATCCGCTTAGAGGATATCTCCGAGGCAATGTTATCTGTCGGCAATGATTTGTTAGTGGCCTCTAACTTATTGAGGTCCGCTATTAGTTCCTCGAGCTTGGCCGTTCTAATTTTCTTCAGTCTTGCCCCCTGTGCTATGAATATTCCCCGCAAGACACACTTGAGGGCCTCCCATTTAATAGGGGCTGGAGTGGGGTCTGTTTCGTGGTTGGTTTTAAATTCCTCTATAGTTTGCTGTATCTCCTGTTTACAGACTGCATCGTCCAGCAGGTTATCATTCAGACGCCAACCGAACGATGCACCGTCCCTTCTACCTGTCCCCAGGGAACCCCAGACGGGAGCATGGTCCGACCATATAAACGAGCCCATTGTTGATGAGGGGGATCTATCTAGTAACCCGTGTGATATGTACAGGTAGTCTAATCTGTGATAGCTGTTGTGTGCACCTGAGCGGTAGCTATAATCTTTCTCCCCTGGATGTAGTGTCCTCCACATGTCGATCAGTCTAAGGTTTGCTAGCTTTGTTCTAAGTTTGTGTGTGGATGGTGGGGAAGTCCCCGACTTACCCCCAGATGAGTCTCTTACTGGGTCCATACTGAGGTTAAAGTCACCACCCAGGATGGTACTGGATCCGTCTGCGAATTCCGCCAATGCCCCCAACATCCGGATGCCGAACTGCTGCTGGCCCTGGTTAGGGAAATAAGCATTTGCCACGGTTAGAACCTCATTGTGAACCAGAATCTTTATGAATACAAATCTCCCCATTTCATCCACCTTTGAAGATATGAGTTTGTGAGGAAGACTTTTATGAATAGCGATTGAGGTACCGCCCGCTTTCTTAGTTGGGTGTGGGCTGTGAAACCATGTGGTATAGTGTCGGTGTTTGCATTTGGGGATTTTCGCCTCCTGGAAATGAGTTTCCTGTAATAGGACTATCATCGTTTTTTCCTTGTGCAAGTGATCGAGAATTTGCCCTCTCTTGGCCGGTTTGTTCAGGCCCCTCGTGTTATATGAACAAAATTTTAGGTCCGCCATCCCATTTCGCTTTGAGTGGTGTTTCTTACAGGCCGGTCTGGGGGGTAAGTTGGGTGTTGGGAGATAGGATAAGGAGAGGTAATAGAGAGAGGAGAAAGCAAAAGGTAGAGATTTAGGGAAAAGAGGGGAGCCGCGGGGCGGCCCCTGTGCAGCGTTAGGCTGCTGCACATGTATAGTAGGTGAGCTACTGGCATAACGTATGCCAGTATATGCACTGAGTGCATTTGGTCACCTAGGGTGTGAGGCGTGAAGAGACGGCTGCGTGAGCTGCGCTCTCCCGCGTCCCACCCCAGGCGTAGTGGTTTTTAAGTATGCAATAGGCCTCTACTCCGGGCCTTGTTTGCTGACTCATGAGGCACCGATGCTAACATTAACAACATCTCCAACTTCAATAACATTTTAACGAATACTGGACAGCTTCTCGCTCCCCGGACCGGGATTGGGGAGGTTCGGTGGTGCATAGGCTATTATGTTGTTATCCTGAAGGGAAGGTGGGGGGGGGGGGCAAGCAAATCTCGTAGTGTCCCATGTCCCTTGTTCGTTCTTCCTTCTACCCTGCCGCCGGTCCCGTCGTGTCACCTCCTCCCCCTGGACCACCGCTTAAAGGGTGGCGCAAAACTTAACAACATGAAACAATGGGGAGAAGAACTTTGTTACTGTGGTTGCTGAAACATAGCACGTATGGAAAGTGAGTCAATTAGGGAGCAGTCGCTTCCCGTGACCTCCGTGGTTGAGGTTGTTTCAATAAGGTCTGAATATCTTAAATCAGGTGGCGTCATCTACTGGTGCACGCCTCTCTCGACGTGATCTTGCTGGGATGGTTTGCCACTGTTCCTGAGCGGTGGGCGCTACTACGGTCGGCGTTTCAGGCCACTCTGGTAACGCTATCATTGGCAGGTTCAATGTGCCTAGGAAGTTTGGTAAATCCCCTAAAGAGCGGAACGTGGCCGTCTTCCCGTCCTTCCTGGCCGTTAGAGAAAAGGGGAAGCCCCATCTGTACTGGATCCCTTGATTTTTCAGGGCTGTTAAGATCGGTCTTAGGGCCCCTCTTAAGCGTAGGGTATGCCTAGCCAGGTCCTGCAACAGCATGATCGGTTTACCTTTGTAGCTCAGTTCCCCTTTTTCTCTGGCTTTGCGGAGAATGATATCTTTTATTTTGAAAAAATGGATCCTGCAAATAACGTCCCGCGGTCTATTAGGATCCGTTGACTTGGGGCCCAGGGCTCTATGAATGCGATCGATTTCAATGTGGTGTTCTGCTGGGTCGTCTATTAACTGCTGGAAAAATGATTGCGCCCATGCTTCTAAATGTTGCCCTTCTATTTCTTCTGACAGGCCGCGTATTCGTAAATTATTCCTGCGGTTCCTGTTTTCCAGGTCGTCAATATGCATGATAATGCTTGTTATCTGGTCGGCTTGGGCCTGTATAGCTTGACTATGTGTTTCTAAAATGGCCGCTGTACTTTCTTGTGTCTCCTCCACCTGCAGGATTCTATGGCCCAGGTGCTGCATGTCTGCGTGCATTTGTTCCATAACTTGTTTGTTGGATGCTTCCAGCCTCTGGAAAAGGCTGTCTAGCTCTGACCGAGTGGGGATTGCCATTATGCGGCTTTTCCATGCCTCTTCTCCCTCTGCTGCTGGGGGGGGGGTTCGCGCCCCTGTTTTTGTGACGGTGCTCGTAGTGTGAGGTTTAGGGGTCTGCAGGGCCTGGGACCATGTTTTCAGGTTCTGATTCTCCCCCTCCGTGTGGACTGGGGCTGGGGGTGAGTGTTTGCCATGTGGGATGCTTGGGCTGCTGCCCGCACTACTCACGCGTCCCCTGCCTGTGGGGGTGGTCGGTGGTGCTTCCCCCTCTGACTCAGATGCACTCCTGTGATCTTCTTTCTCCTTCTCTTCGCCTCCCGGCGGCTTGCTTCTGCTGTTTCCCCCTGGCGAGGGCTTGCCAGACCGCTGCTGCTTATCCCCTACGGGGGCCGGAGCCGGCGCCGGGCTCTCATGCTTCGGCGCTCCCGCTCTCGCGAGAGCGGGCGCCATCTTGGATCTTTCCGGCGCTTCTGCCGGAGCGCCGAGAAAACGCTCCAGGGCGCCTTTCTTACTGCTCGCCGCAGGTCCGGAGGTGCGTGGCTGTCTCCTCTGCATTCTCCTGCGGCTGCCTGTACTTCGTGGTCGCTGCTCGGTGCCTCAGAGCTGTCGACCAGGTAGTGGACGCGGGAGCTCGCACAGAATGCGACTCACTCCGCTATCAGCCAGGACACGCCCCCTGTCTAACTTTTAGACAGTATTAGTAAATGTGCCACGCTACGTTTTGTCACTAAAACTAAGTATGATTTGGACTAATGGCTAAAGAATGCGGGAATCTCATGTAATTCCCAGAGTGAACAGCACAAATATTCTTAAAACCACTGGATTCAGTCTACGCTTTATGGAAATTTATGTAGAATTACGGAACAAATGGTCTATACTACTGAATAATGAAGTAGAGCTGGGAAACAAAAGCCCTGGTGATGACTAGGGGGCACTGGTCTTGGTTTTCCAGCTTAGGTGGACCTTCCATTACTGTTCCATTTTTTTAGATTCTATTACTGGCTTCAAACACAGTATTTTTTGGAAAACATGCTCATTTTGATGCAGTTTTTAAGCCAAAGCCAAAAGTAGATAAAAAAAAGAATGAGAACTATAAAGAATTTATGCTTCTCCTTTCTGTTTGATACACTACAGGCTTGCATCAAAAACTGCAAGTATGTTTTTCAAAAAATGCTATGTGTGAAGCCACCCTGACTCTGTGAATACAGTACATCCTCTCTCTCAAGATAAGCAGTACCAGAAGTATCTAGCAAATGCTCACCCCTACCTTTTCTATAATTTGTAATGTCAGCCAAACCATACATATCTGTTAGGGTGCATTCACACGAGCGTGTGCTAGTGCATACACAAAACCGCGCACCCACGTACGTGCACAAACACGCGTGAATGCAGATCCGTGCAGCATTGCTTTCAATGTGGCCGCGGCTGCTACCGGTGGCCCCATTGACAGCAATGGTCTGCCGGCAACCACTGCAGTAATGTTCAGGGAAGGGCTTTAAATATAAGCTCCTTCCCTGAAAATCATTCCTATCTGGTGTAAAAAAAATAAATATAAATATATATATATATATATATATATATATATATATATATATATATATATACACACACTCACCTCTCCGCCGCTGTCCGGCCTCAGGCGTGTCTAGCTGCTTGGGTCCCATCACTATAATGAAGTTTTTTCAGCAGGCAGGGATTTAAAATCCCCACCTGCTGAAAGGGCTGCATCTGATTGGCTGAGCGCTCAGCCAATCGCAGTCAGCTCTCAGCCATTCATTGAATGACAGCTAAGTGCTGCCTGTAATTGTTCACAGCGCTCAGCCAATTACAAGCAGCACTCGGCTATTCATTGAATTCATTACAGTGACGGGACCCAAATGGCTGGACGTGCCTGAGCCCCGGCAGCGGCGGAGGGGTGAGTATATATTTTTTAAATTTTTTTTTACTACAACTTGGATTGATTATATTAAAAGTCCTTCCCTGAAAATCACTGCGGGGGTGCTGGCATCCTATTTCTCTCAATGGGGCTGCTGGCAGTGGCGGCCCCATTGACATCAATCAGAGAGCTTTGTGATCCTCTGCCACAGCTGTGACAGCTGTGGCTGGGGATTCTTTACTCCCCGTGGGGAGTACCATCAACACTGAACACTGTGACAGTGCTGTCACAGTGTTCAGTGATGAGGGGACTCCCCACGGGATATATTGACACGCACCACGGACCTATGGTGCACGCATGTCCTATCTTTTACAAATGTGCGCATTTGCACGCCTGTAAAACACGGACATGTGAACACACCATAGGGGGCCAATGGTTCTAATAGACGCATGGTTATGTTCGCACGTATGTACGCACATAAACACGCTCGTCTGAATGCACCCTTAAGGGGAGTTGTAAATTCATCAGAGGCCAAATAAAGTCTGAAATAGCAATTATCTAATGTGTACGGCTAATGTAAGAGGTGTATGAAGCAGAAATATGTACACATTTATAAAAGAAGCAAAATCTAGATGTTCTAGAGGGCTAAGTTACTTACATTCTCAAAAAACAAATGCATCATAAGAACATTAAACAAAACTGAAACAATCTGTACAAAGCTGTGGGGTAACAAAATGAGCAAAAAAAGACTCCTATAACACTAATCACTAGTAGATGAATGGATGACTGGGACCTACTTCAACTACAGTGGACTGCCCTTTAGGCCAGTGGACTGATCGATCTGAAACAAATTGATTTTCTGATCTGATTGGATGGGTGGCTTATAGTAGGTGAAAATACTGTATGTCTGAACACAGTATACGCTATAATTGCACAATGGAATATACAACTATAGGAAAACCCTGGAATAAATGAAAAAGCAATCAGTACTTACTCGTGCATTAAAAATGTCTCCGAGGCAGATACAGGTCTCTGCAAGACTTTGGCTTAAATTGCTAGTTTTGGCAACTTCAATGAAATTTTCCAAGTATTCAATGCTTTCAACAATTTTCCCTTGGCTGAAAAGAGAGAGATAGATGCTCCATTAATACAACACAATGTGTACTTGAAAGGTACAACAAGGTTTAGGAACATAGCCAGTTATATGTAGCTACATCTAACTAAGCTAAGCTATCTATGAGATGTGATATCCCGGGGATTGTCTTGATATCACTTCAAGCTATACTTGTTTTATCTTATTTTATTGTGCGTAATACCAATTAGTGCGCCATGAGCCAGTAAGCACCACATGTCTGCCTTCTTAGGCATCTCCTACTAATGAACGCACTACAAAAACTACATCCATATGGAAATTCATAGGTAAAAAGGGAACCTGAAAGTAATTTAAACTAACAAACAAAAACCTCAAACTATATAGCAAGTATCAGTATATAGAGCTATTTCACATCTATAGAAGAATGGAATGAAGACTACTGTAACATCTCCCATTGCATCAACTGTAATCCACCACTGATCTGCATCAGCCCTGATGTTGAGGGTTTGAGAAACATTTTCAGATATGTACCCCATGTGGAGAAATATACAGATACTATAAGGCACAACTATTACTAACCTACAAGCTTAAAGGGAATCTGTCATCATTAGAGATGAGCGAGCATACTCGCTAAGGCAAACTACTCGAGTGAGTAGTGCCTTATTCGAGTACCTGCCCGCTCGTCTCTAAAGATTCGGGTACCGGCGGGGAGCGGCAGGGGAGAGCGGGGAGGAACGGAGGGGAGATCTCTCTCTCCCCCCCACTCCCCTCTGCTCACCACTGCAACTCACTTCTCACCCGCGCAGGGAGATCCCCAGGATTCCAGAGATGTGCTTTGCCTACTTATCTGACTCCCCGGGGGCCACGCTGTCACCAGTGGAAATTGACATTCAGTGTATGAGTGTGAGTCTTTTCTTCAGTCAGTATGTGCACAGTCTCACAGAAAACAGTATGTGTGCGCACGGAGTGAAGAAAACAGTCACACTCACAGACCAAGCGCCAACTTTTATGGGTGACAGTGTAGGAGCGTGAACCCAAGAAAGTATGCCAAGCACAACCCCTAGTTTCCTCGAGGCCTGTCCTATGAGCACTAGACTTTTGTTTATAGTGCTGATAACAGCAATGAAAGAAAATCTCACCTCCATGCCAGGTTTCGCCTGCTCCTAATCTTTACTTGCAATAGGTATACTCATCAAGCCAAGGAGACATCCACGTCCAGTGCCACTCGATCCAAATGGCTGTTTTAGTACATAAAGAAGAACAATCGTCTGCTTTAGGCTGCCTGTAGATGGCCAGGTCGGATCCTGCTGCGAGAATTCTCGCAGTGGAACCCGACCCAAGCCCCTGCAGGGACCAGCGCAGTACTCACCTCTCCCGCGGCTTCGGCTCTTTGATGTCGGCCAGCTGGCGGATGCGCAGAGCGGAGCCGGCAGCCGGGGAGTGACATTTCTGCGAGCCCCGCACACAAATAGCGCATGCCGCGATTTGTTTTCCGCGCGTGATTTTGCGCAGACACATCGCAGCCGTCTGCCTAGGAATGCATTTTCTAATGCAATCCTATGGCAGCTTCCACAGGCGGAAATTCTCCGGGAAATCCCGCCACAGAACTTCCGCCTGTGTGCAGGGGGCCTTATTAGAAATGTGCTCAACACATCATGGTTACTGTATGCTCATGGAGAACGCGTTTCGATCTCACCTGAGATGAAGATGATCTCAGGTGAGATTGAAACGCGTTCTCCATGAGCATACAGTAACCATGATGTATTGAGCACGTTTCTAATAAAGCAAGGATACTATTTTATTCACAAAGTCCAAGCTCCAGAAAATCATTCTTCTATAGTGCTGATAGGTGGTGACAGATTCCCTTTAACTGAAGAATCAATTTGACAATAGCTAGAAAAGTCGAATTTTGTTCATCATTAGTAAGCAATGTCACATGAAAACAGAGACTCTCATCGGAACGAAAAGTGATTTCACCTTTATTTTAGGACTAGCAATTATTGGGAAATTATAGTGCCAGTGTTTCTGGTGGCACATCACACACACAGTAGCTTGATTACCACACAAGACAAACACAGCTTGGCTCCTCCCACAACAGTGACATCACCACAGGTTCTTTAGCCCACCAGATCTCTGTGGTGGTGATAGGTCAGTGTGTTCTGTCAGGGCTGCTGATTTGTGTAGAAAATTATAGTACCAGTGTTTCTGGTGGCGCAATGCGCTACACAGCTCTGTTACATGGTACATGCATTATGATCCCCACACATCACACACACAGCAGATTGATTACCACACAAGACAAACACAGCTTGGCTCCTCCCATAGCAGTGACATCACCAGGTAGTTTGATATTCTAAAAACTATAATATTTTGAAGTTGACAAAAACAGGTACCAACTTGCAGCTGAGACTCCGCCCAACCACGCTGGTAATAGCGGTAAGATCTCACTTTCTTTGGCAACCACGGCTGGTTTGTCACGTTCTGGCACTTGATTGGAGTCTTGGATGGTAGCCAGCGTGGGCAGGCAACATGGTCAGGCAAGCCTTTATCCAGATTTTTTTCTTGCTAAAAAGAGCATCTTATAGTCCAAAAATTAGGGCATGATTTATGGACTAACTTTTATTGATTTTTTTGGAGGAGGGGGGGGGGGCAAAAATTCCAATTCCACCACTGCTTTTATGTTTTCTTAAATGACATGCAGCATAAATAAAATGTCAACTTTATTCTACCTGTTGGTACCATTGCAGCAATACTAAATTAATATAAAGCAGTTTTTTCAAGTTTTATGTAAAAAAAAAATTCTGGTGCAATATTTCAAGAACCATAACTTTTATTTTATTTTGTCAAAAACGCCATGCGGCCCTTCCTTTTTGCAATGAGTTGTACTTTTTATTGCATTACTTTGGGGTTCATATAATTAATTATTTGATGTGATTTTTTTTCAGGGAAAATGAGGAAAAAAATTGCAATTCCACCATTGTTTTTTTACTCACTCCCCGCACAATGTGATTTACATAACGTGTTGTCCTTTTTCTTCATGTTGTTATCATTACGTGTATCTTTACTGGGCATCTTTTTAAAAAATAATGACTTTTTCAAAGTATGTATTCTTTGTGTGGATGGGGGAGCTTTTTTTATTTTCTTAAATATTATTGAACTTAATTTGACTTTTTTTCCCAGTAGGGAATTCTAAACTGTAATAGTTTAGTTGCTCACATAATTAGTATTATAATTAGAATAATTAGTATTGCAAAGCATTATTGCCTGTCAGTGTAGTAGTTCATGACCCTAATAGGCAAATGCCTTTAACAGAACTGGGGAACAGCAGAACATTGTCAAGCCCCCGGTTGCTCTAGAACAGGGGTCCCCAAGTCCAGTCCTCAGGGACCACCAACAGGTCGTGTTTGCAGGATATCCTATAGTAAGATCACCTGTGGCAATGTCTGAGGCACCGACAATAATTACATCACCTGTGCAACACTGAGGAAATCCTGAAAACATGACCTTTTGGCGGTCCCTGAGGACTGGAGTTGGGGAACACTGCTCTAGAAGCTCCCTAGTTCTCTGTGATCGGGTTGAGGGGCATCAGTGGGCTGATATAAGGAGCCCCCTTCCCTTTGTCAAACTCCTTAAATCTCACAGTTGCTAATGGCCATGAAATCTAAGAAGATAAATGTCATTGCATCAGGATGTTGGCTGTATGTTACAACCAGCACCTGTTATTGATAGCATGGGCAAAGCTCCTGGACCAACAAGAACACCACAATTGTGTCCATTATATGAAGTATTTAAAGAGACTTCGTCACCAACTTTTTGCAGCCCTCACAAAGAGCTCCAAAATGTAGTGGCTGTAACAACGATTACAGTGATAGCTCTGCTGTATGTATCTCTGCAGTAGTTTTGGAAAAAGTTGGATTTTATTAGTAGCAGCACATGCACCGGACTAATCCTGATTATTCAGGAGCTGCAGCCCTTTCGCATCCACCCTGCCCTCCTGCTAATAATTGGCAGCTCTCGATCTATACACAGTAATAGGCAGACAGCAGCCAGTCAGTGGCTGGAGGGCAAAGTTGGTGTAGCTAGCCTGCAGCTCATAAATATCTAGGACTACTTTAAGTAGTCCTCAATCCATGTGCTGCTGCTGATAAATGGTAGTTTTCTCGACAGATCCACACAGCACACACTCTAATCAGTGTGACTGTCGCTACCTTGTGCTGCCCTCAGATAAAGGTACAAAAAGATGTTGATAGAGTCTTTTTAAACACATAATTTTTTTGAGTACTCAACAAGACAGGTTCTTTTGGTGGGGGAACAGAGGTCTGGCTCTACTATACCATTTTATGCCACTTTATAAGCTCCTCTCCCCACAGCAATTAACAGAAAAATACTCCATCCCAGAACACCTCTGGAATTGTCCCAGATACAGAGTTTCCTTTAGATCCCTGGTAACCCCTAATTACTCCTCCATCACCCTCACTGTCCTTGAGAGAGTATGCTTTCGGTGACAGAGGCTGTGTTTCACCTGGCACAGTATCACATATATGGTAGTCATGCCCGAGCGTGAAGTCTTTGTGGAGGCAGGTAGCTATTCTTATATCTAAAGTCATTGGCAAAACCTTCAACCTATCCCCATTAACTTGTCTTTTAGCTGATAAGCCGCCCGGTTACAACAACCAACAACACAAACTTTCACAGTACATCTGCATGGCAGCCAGAATTTACATTGCCTCTGATTGGTTCAATATAGGCAAGAAGATCAATGATGATGCGCTATGAAAAGTTATCAGGTGTGAGAGTAGACAAAATGGATTTGTTTCTTAAAACCTGGCATCCATAGCCACATGAGAATAATGAGTGGGAAACAAATGCTAGGAGTGGGGTACGTTGGGATTAGTCTGTTTAAACATATCTTTCACTTATACCTCTAAATCATTAAGCAATAGAAAAAATATTCATCTCTCCAATAATATTACCTGACAATGTGTGTGGGTCATTCATTCGGGGAGAGCTGCCTGTGATTGGCTGAGCACCTCAGCCAATCACATTCAGCTCTGTCAGCAGGCGGGTATTTTAAATCCCAGCCTGTTGATAGATCAGCACCACAGTGCAGGGGACAGCAGGAGAAGACTCAGCTGTGCCCTAGCAGCTGAAGCAGGGTGAGTATCTATTTTTTTTGTTTTTTTTAAAGCACTTTTACTTGATTTTCAGGGAAAGGCTTATATTTAAAGCCCTTCCCTGAAATCAATTGCCAGCAGCAGAATCCTCTACCGCAGCTGACGTGTGACAGCTGTGGTTGAGAATTGAAGAATTCCTCTGCTGCATCTGTCACAGATGTGGCAGATGCAGCAGCAGAGAATTCTTTAAACTAGCAGGGATGAAGGAAACATCTGCTGCATGTGGTAGATGTGTTCATCACCGCAGGGGTCACTGCAGTGGCGGACAGGTAAGATATATATATATATATATATATATATATATATATATATATTTTTGCACTAAAATCTTTCTTTTTCAGGCAAGGGATCATATGTAAAGCCCTTCCCTAAAAAAGAATGCAAGGGTGCCGGCAGAGCATTGTCTTCAATGCAGACGCCGCGGCTCCATTGAAGAGAATGCCTGCTTTTTTTTTTTTTTAACACAAAAACTTTTCTTTTTCAGGGAAGGGCTTATATGTAAAGCCCTTCCCTGAAAAACAATGCAGGGGGTCGGCAGAACATTGTTTTCAATAGAGCCGCCGGCAGCAGCCGCGGCTCCATTGACAACAAGCACGCAGCTGTGTTCACGCGTGTTTTTGCTCGTACCTAGGTGCGCACAAAAACACGCTCGAGTGAACCCACCCTTATTCTCTATTATATAATAATATACCCCCCCCCCCCGAGAGGGGAAACAATTGGCTTTGAAGCCTATTTTGTTACGCTTAAAACCTGAATAAAGTTATTTGAAACAAAACATTTAATTTAACACTGTAATTTATTTTCATTAAAATCCTAAAGACAAGCTCCCTTTAGATTTACATGTGGCTCTGCCAGGACAGCTCCCCTTCCCCACTGCATTATATAGAATCTATAGCTAACCCTAAAGGTACCTTTACATGGGGCGATTATCGCTAGAATTATCACTGGAAACAGCTCACTTAGGCGATAGTTGTCCTGTGTACAAGTGACAACGGACAGGACACTGAGCAACCAATTGCTCATTTGTCAGAGTCATTCGGTTTTTAGCTCACACAAATACCAAGTGACTGTTGGGTCATGTGAATAGGAGTCACACAATCTTCGAGAGCCTGTCAGTTTACTGTGAATAGACAGAAGGGCCAGAACGATACTGAGACGCTCCGCCTCCTTTATTGCTCCTGTGTAAATCACAGGAGTGATAGTTGTTGGGACAGTTGTCGAGTGCTGATGTGCCCAACAATTGTCCCATGTAAAGGGACCTTAAGTACAGATTTGCCCATTGGTGGATCCCTCTTGCCTGGGTAAATTATGTACCTCCTATACTAATGGTATTGTGTAATGTAGTTCCAACCACAGCACAGATACTATTTGCCTAATTAGCTACAAGCTCAACCCCACAAGAAACCAATTGCAAGTTTTTCTGTGGCTTGTAGATGCTCATTTATCTAATGCTTTCTAGCATTTATATGGAGATATAGCACTCTGAACTAACATATTTTGACTCAACAGTTCAAACCATATTTAGCAACTGTTCAGCATCCTACTTAGGCTAGGTGCACACTAGCTGTAATGTGAGTTCCTCCCAAGAGTCTCAGTGGAACAGACAGGAATAGATCATACCATGAGTTTTTTTATGCAGACCATCAGTCCATGTGAAAAAACGTCCATGTTCATAGCCTTGTAGACCTTATATAATGTGGCTGTGCACTGTCCTTGGAATAACATGGACAGCATACAGCCCCATACACGCTAGTGTGCCGGAGGCCTTATAGTGAATAGGTGAGGTTCTTGGCTTTGTTTCTAGAGGACCTTCTATTGAGCAGCAAATTTTACATGCAGATCACCTCTGACTAGACTGCAGAAGGATATACTAAGTGAGATGTTTTCCAATATCAAATGCCATTCTGGTGAATTCTTTGTCTTCTATACTATTATTTCTGTGTCCAACTACTGTGCTGGTTTTCAGTACTTTTTGTTTCTACAGCAAAGCTTGGACAGCAAACAAAATACCATCTATCATAAATTTCTGATTTTGCTGACACAGGAAGACCTGTTCATGTCTTCTTATTATGCTTACAAAGTACTCAAACTTTTCTCAGAAAAGCAGTCTATTTCTTAAAGGGGTTGCCTGGTATCAACAATTCTATCAAGACGCACATTCCCTGGAATAAAAATGCCCATGAGAGGCTCTACTACTGAGTCCCCAATTATTAGTTTTTATTGCCCAGGGAAGAAAAATACTAAAAAAATGTTCATTAATCTCAATGGGTTCTAGAGATTCTCAACAGATGAAAGCTGCATATGTTACAGTTCTCTGCCCATCTGTATCAAGAAAAAACACAGAATTAGCCCAATATGGTCTAATAGGTCAATTTAAGAGGGGCGGACTAATCCTGACAATCCTTTTCATATACTACTTTCTTTAGCCTCATTAAAAAATGGAGTAACCCTGTTCCTTCTATAGCAGATATAATTAAGGCAGTGAATAACAGCTGGTTTGAATACCTGCATTTCTGTACAACAAACAAAAAATATAAATTAATGAAGAATTGGGAAGTCTAGAGCCAAAGCAAAGTTTGCTATATGCCGAAGTCTTACTTGCTTTGATTACTTTCTTTTTTATGTACTAAACTAATGACTTGGTTCAAAAGTTTCTAGCTCTATTATGTTTAAGTTACACATTTCAACCTCTATGTAAGAAATTCAATGAGGTTTTGTTATTTGTTTACTATGCCTGTAATTACAGTGAAAAACCATTTTCAATAAAAATTGAATTTCCAAAAAAAAACAATTGTTGAAGTCTGAGTGTTTAGAAACCTACTTTTTGTTCTTTTCTTCTAGTACACTAATACAAAAGACCAAATAAACATTCACGACAACATTTATATAAGAAGTTGCAGGTGTCTAACAGCTTGGTTCAGTAAGAAAAGCTTTTGTTAAGGAAGCCAACCTAGTCTTGCAAGAGAGCAGCACAAGATTTACTGAGGATAAGAACAGGGTTAGAGTGTTAGACAAATATTAATTCCTCTTTTCCCAGTCCTCTGCATGCAGTGCACAGGTGCAGCCTAGAGAGCATATTATGGGTTATAATCACCAAATTCATTCAACCAGACCTCAGAGAGTTAAAACATACATTTCTGAGAAGCAGCACTATTCAGTCCAAAGAAAAAAAAAAGAAAATTCACACGATATTTATCTATCAAGGTGATTCCAGTTTCCAGATGGGCAAACGGTACTTTAAACACCCATATCCCCTGACAACTGTCCAATTATGTATATCACACTTGGCCTACTGTTTGCTGTAGAAGTAATCAATAAAGGATGTGGTTGAGTGAACATAGGTTTTGGTTGAACCAATGCATGAAAACTTAATCATTTACTCAGAATGGAGAAATCAAATAGAACAGGGATGAAACTACCACAAAGGGGATTCTTGATGGTGCTATAAGTTTAGAGGCTGGGGATGAAAGTATTACAGTAAATGGAATCAGTGAGAAGAGAAATGTATAAAAAAAGAGTAATAGCTTTCTCTTAATTTAAAGAACTAATCTGAATTGCATTGTGTTCAATTTTTAAAAGGTATCCATCACAAAATAATGTCACGCTGACAAATTCACATCATTGGGCAAACCAATTTATTTAGGGAAAGTCGCATCAATTCTCAGGAAAGTGTTTGCTAAACATCTCAGATGAATTACATGTATTGTGGAGTCATATATTGATTCACACTTCGTATTTTAGACACATGTTAAAGATTTGATTGAGTGATATGGCTTTTATCCTGGCATTGACCCCACGTACCAGGCTCTACTAATGTTATAGCATCCTTGGTGGTGGTTTGTGCATGGTTATCTTTTCCTTCTGGAGAGGGCTCTGGTTTTGGCTTATATTCGCACTCATGTTATAAGGCCTGACATGTAGAAAAGCTACCCTACTAATAGGCCTTCTAACAGGTGTCCCTGCTGAGACATCGTAACATCTTCCAACTGCATTCCAAATTTCACAGAACACTTTTCACTGAGGCAGTAATTGTCTATACTGTAGTATCAAGAGGCCCTTCACAGTTATAGACACCTTATAATAATTTTTATTAGAAGTAGATTAAAATGAGACTAGGGCTTAACATACACAAACCAACACGCAATTCATTTTCGCTACTGGGTCATAGTAATGATGGTAGACCTCAGTAGACAAAGAATATATGGGAATAGCTAGCCTCATATATGTGAGTCAGTATAGTGAGATCTCAATACAGGAAACTGGCTCGCTGTTAAATGGCATATGCCAAAAGACAATTCGAGCTGAGATATACTTGACAGAACGACGATCTGTCTGATTATTCGTATAACTCAGACGTATAGATGGCAATGTCCAGATTACAGTACTAGACTCAAAGAGGCCTAGCTGATAATGTCTGTATTCCTAACTAATGCGTGCAAGTTCAACTATTGAGTAACGCTTCTTAACCTAATATTATCTGAGCACTGTGACTGATTGAAGGCATAGTCCTGTACAGAATAAGATTAAAGATTCAAAAGGTTCGACGCGTTTCTATGTTAGATATCAACGTTTCATCAGGAACCTTATAGAAAGTAGTGTTTCCTAAATGTCATCGTGATATAGAACTTGCACCTAAGGTAAGGGTGGCTTGTCATGCGCTCGTTTGGATCAATAAGTATAACACCCTTGATGTGCAATGCAGGCTTGACACAGAAGTGTCATGATAAAGTTAGCCATATTACTGTAATAGGCTAGCGTTTTTGGAGAAAAACTACTGTTTTGATATGGAAGGCAGCAAGGACGCTTTTCTAACAGAAATTGATAAATTCTGCAACTAACACTATCTGTACGTGATAGTAGGAGGCCGCAGGTGCTATATCTTCTTAGTCCTGCACCATATCACCTTTATTTAGGTTGTTAGCTTGTCTTTTGGGCTTTTGGAATTTTGAACAAAAGTTGGTTAGGAGTTGAACTCAGGAATAGGGTTCTTACTATCACCTAGAGATAGTGTAAGTTGCAGAATTTATGCAGTTCTATATCATGATGACATTTAGGAAACACTACTTTCTATAAGGTTCCTGATGAAACGTTGATTTCTAATGTAGAAACGCGTCGAACCTTCGAACCTTTTGAATCTTAAATCTTATTCTGTATAGGACTATGCCTTTAATCAGTCACAGTGCTCTGATAATATTAGGTTAGGAATACAGACATTATCAGCTAGGCCTCTTTGAGTCCAGTAGTGTAATCTGGACACTGCCATCTATACGTCTGAGTTATACGAATAATCAGACAGATCGTTGTCCTGCTGAGATCTCACCATACTGATTTGCGCATAGTAAACTGGACACTGCCATTCATATGTCTGAGTTATACGAATAATCAGACAGATCGTCGTTCTGTCAAGTATATCTCAGTTCGAATGGTCTTTTGGCATATGCCATTTAACAGCGAGCCAGTTTCCTGTATTGAGATCTCACTATATTGACTCACGTATATGAGGCTAGCTATTGTCATATATTCTTTGTCTACTGAGGTCTACCACCATTACTATGACCCAGTAGCAAAAATGAATTGCGTGTTTTTTTGTTGGTTTGTGTATGTTAAGTCCTAGTCTCATTTTTTTTTTTTAAAGGAATTTTATTTAGCCAGAAATTAACAAGCATGTAAACACGGATAACTGTCACCGCAGGTGTCAGATTCAGGAGATAGTACATTGCATGAGAAACAGGGTAGAGATAGCCTTTGCCTGCGTACATATACATATTTCTTCTTGGCATGCTATACCTGGCTAGTACTTTTATTTCTTTCGCCCCCCCCCCCCCCCCTTTAAACTCTTAACTTTAGCAGTTATTGCTAAACAGTAGTTTAATCTTGAATAGATCAGCTGTGATCAATCAGGAAAAAAAAAACAAAAAACTTAAACTTAGCCCCCCCCCCCCCCTCCAACCCCTTGGCGCGACTCTCTTAAGAACAACTGTGGGAATAGAGGAGAAAAAATTAGTTTTCTGAGCATAGGGTTTTATCGTAGAAAGCAGATTTAGCAGGTGTCTCTCTTTTTTTATCCTTCTCTCTCCCTCACTCCCCCCCTACCACCTGGCTTGGCTCCCCCGACGCGGTCGCGGGGCAACTCACCCATCCATCCCAAATCTTGTCGAATTTTTCAGGGCACCCCCTGGCCATGTATGTCAATTTGTACATTGGGATTTCAGCATTAACGACCCGGATCCATGCGCTCCTAGTCGGCCACCCAGGGTGTTTCCAATTAAGTAGGATCACTTTTTTTGCATAGAAGAGTAGCAACTTGTATAATGTATGTGTTGCTGCCGCCACCGGCAGGTCTCCCACAAGCCCAAAGAGGCACGTTCCAGGATGCATGATCCTCGGTGCCCCTAGATGTGTTTCCATGAAGACAAGCACGTCTCTCCAGTATTCCTGTAGGACCGCGCACTCCCAGAACACATGCATGACCGTCCCATCTGCCACCAAACATCGCGGGCACATTGCAGTAGGGAGCAGGCCCATGGTGCACAACCTGGAGGGGGTATAATATATGCGGTGCAGAAATTTAACTTGGATGAGCTTGTCTCTAGCGCTAACCAGGGGGGGACCAGAGCCACCCAGTATATCCTCATCTTCCCCTGAGGTCAGGTCAGGGATATCTCCCTCCCATCTCTGTACGGCCCTTTCGCCTAGCGGGGCCAAGCATTGCACCGCAAGGGCATAAAAACTCGACAGCGGTTTGACAAGATTGCACATCTGCGCCAGGCTCTCCAGCCGTGTCATGGATAGTGGGATAGACAGACCTCCAAACTGAGCCCTGGCTGCATCTCGCAATTGATAGTACCTAAAGTAGGAGTTTTCGGGCAGGCTATGGGCAACCCGTAGCTGCATAAAGGTGCAGAACCTGCCCTCGCTGACTATGTCAGAGAGGACATTGACGCCCCGGCGTCTCCAGAAGGCGGACTCCGGGAAGCGCTGGAAGTGTGGCAGTTTGGGGTTATTCCAGAGGGGAGTGTGTGGGGATCGCGCAGTCTTCTCTGTAGTGGACAGTCTCGTGACCCGTTGCCAGGTCTCCAGTGTCACCAGCATGGGAGTAGGCAGAGGGGCGACCGAGGATGAGGGGCCGCTCAGTAGCAGTCCCCGTAGGTTCTGAGCAGGGTCCACCATTCTACGTTCCAGGCCCACTGCCGGGTTGTAATTTGACGAGCATATCCACCATCCCGCGTATACCAGTTGGCTGGCCAGGTAATAGTAATAGAAGTGCGGTAGGGCCAGTCCCCCTCCGTTCGATGGGAGGCACAGAGTCTCCAATTTAATCCTGGGTGTAGTGCCCCTCCACAGTATGCGCAGTACGATCCCACGGAGCTTAGTGAAGAATTTTTTAGGGACTAACATAGGAGAATTATGCAGTATATACAGGAATTTTGGTAGTAGTTTCATTTTTAGCAGGTTTATTCTGCCCACCAGCGTGAGTGGGAGAGAGGCCCAGCGTGTCGCCGCCTCCCCGGCCCATGCCAGGAGGGGGACCAGGTTGGAGTTGTAAAAGGCGGATAGCTCCGCTGAGACCTTTACTCCCAGGTAGGTGGTCTGGGTTGTCCAGCTCAGCGGGGCGGGCAGAGGGAGATCGGCGGCCGCAGGGTCCACCGCCAGTAAGTGAGTCTTGTCCCAGTTGACCTTAACGCCAGAGTGTGCGCCGAATGCGCCGAATATAATCAGGGCTGCGTCTAGAGACGCCTCCGGGTCTTGGAGGAAGAGTAGGGTGTCATCTGCATAGAGCGCTATGCGCTCTTCGTAGTTGTTCAGTTTAAATCCCTTCACTGTTGGTGACGTTCGGATTTGGATCGCAAGGGGCTCTATGGCGAGGGCAAACAAGGCGGGGGACAGAGGGCAACCCTGTCTTGTGCCTCTGCTCAGGGAGAATTGGGCAGAGACATGTGTATTAGTTTTAATGTTGGCTACCGGGGAGTTGTATAAGATCTCGATCCATTTAATAAAAGTTGGCCCGAATCCGAACCGCCGCATCACCGCCCATAGGTACTTCCACTCTACTGAGTCGAAGGCCTTTGCCTGATCTATAAATACCAGGGTGCGCCTCCCGCAGTTAGTGTGCTTGTACGACAAGTGGTTAAAGAGCCTCCTCAGGTTCATGTCCGTGCTTTTGCCAGGCATGAAGCCGGACTGGTCCGCGTGTATGATCTCTTTTAGTACCGAGTTTATACGCGTCGCCAGTATTTTTGCGAGTATTTTTACGTCGTTGTTGAGAAGGGAAATGGGACGGTAAGAGCCGCTGTCCCTGGGATCTTTTCCGGTTTTAGGGATCATTATTATGAGAGCTTTACGCATTGTGTCCGGTAGCGCCCCTTCCCGCAGAATAGAAGTATATAGTGTGAGGAGTCGCGGGGCCAGGATTTCCACATTTTTTTTATACCACTCCCCGGGGAGCCCATCTACGCCCGGTGATTTCCTATTGGGGAGTGCCTTAATAGCCTCCGTTATTTCTTCTATACTTAGATCCCCATCTAGGTGGGCCGCGCTGTCTCCACTCAGTGTGGGGAAGGGAATGTCACCCAGGTACGCCAGGAGCTGCGCTTCAGTATAGCTCAGTCTGGAGGTGTACAAATCTCCATAGAATTGGGCAAACGTTTGATTAATTAGTTTGGGATCATTTAATAGAGTAGTCCTAGTCTCATTTTAATCTACTTCTAATAAAAATTATTTTAAGGTGACTATAACTGTGAAGGGCCAAATTTCACAGAGGAGCATTATATGGCCTTTTTAGTCTCCTCACATCTATTTGGTGGTCTCCACAAGAAGAATCTGTAACCCTCCCAAATCCTGGGCCACTGATTCACAGTAGGACTATAGCTACAGCTGCCAACAGTTGGGGAGCCATAAGATTCACATTGGATTTTGGGCCACTGGTTGGGGAACAGTGAAACATGAGACTTAGTTTGATTGCGTATTACACTGGGTGAATATGGGGATCATGTAAAACTATTTAATAACATATTGATTTTGATTTGTCTTTATTGTTTTTTCCAACATAGTATAGAATTGAATCACTTATCAAGAATTTGGAGGCCAAATCTATACCTTGAACTCTTTGTCATGTTCTTGAAAGCATTCCTGAACAACTTTTCGTAATGTGGCTGGGAGCATTATCTTGCCGAAAGTGACTAATACTATTAGGGAATATCAGTGCCATGAAGGGGTATACTTAGCCTGCAACTAAGATATGTGGTATATGTGAAAGTAACATCCACATTAATGCCAGGATCCAATGCTTCACAGCAGAATCTTGCCCAGACCATCACTTTGCCTTTTTTCCATTGTGCATTCTGCTGTCATCTCTTTCCCATGTAAGGGACACATGTGTTTGGCCATCCACATGATAAAAAAAGAGACTGGTCCATCTTTTTATATTGCTCCATGATCACTGTGATCTCTCAGGCAAGCTGCCATGCACTGTGTATTCCGACAACTTTTAATCACAGCCAGCACTAACGTTTTTAGTACTTTGTGTTACAGGTAGCTTTTCTGTTGCATTGGATGGACTAGTGAACCATTGCTTCAGTGAGCCTGTTGCTCGTTCGCTGGTTGTCCTTTCTGGGACCTCTTTTGATATATATTAACCAATGCATACTGGGGACACACCAGAAGTCCTGCTGCTTTGGAGATGCACTGTCATCTAGCCATTACAATTTAGCCCTTGCCCAAGTCGCACAGATCCCTATGAGTGCCCATTTTACCTGCTTCCAACATATCAACTTGAAGTACTAACTGTTCAATTGCTGCCTAATGTGTATATCGCACCCCTTGACAGGTGCTATTGTATCAGAATAATCAGTTATTCATTTCGCTTGTATAGGATTTTAATGTCCTGGCTGATTGGTGTAAGCCTGCTTTCACACCTGTATTAGTGCTCAGTTCAGGGTTTATGTTTCTTTGCTCCATTTTTTGAGGAGAGAAACTGACATAAAATGAAAAAAGAGGATGTTCTTTTCCGTCTTGATTTCAATGGGGTTTCTGTTTTTTCGTTATGGAAAAATAACACTGCAGACTGTACAGACTAACAGTATAGAAGCAAACTGAAACTGAACTGATGCATTTCCATTTCCTTTCGTTTTTTTATTTTTTTATTTTTTTAAACCACATTGAAATCAATGTTATTTCAGTTTCTCTTCTCCAAAAATGGAGCACAGAGACGGCAACCATGGACTGAGCTCTAACACGGATGTGGACCCAGCCTAAGAGACTCAAAATAGATTCTAATATGAAGACTGCAGTAGTTTGTATTAGTCATTTTATTTAAAGCATACTTTCAAGGAAAAAAAAACAACAGAGTTCTAAGATCCTCATATACAATACCACTGTGGAGCCTTTCCATTCATAGCTAAACCATTTATGATGCAGATCTCTCCTTCCTATTTCACTAGAAGCAAGTTGCTATCATAATCTGCCATATTACAGATATACTATGGCTGCAGCCATATGATGACTGGGGAAGGCAATGGCAAACCAACCTGCAAAAACAGGCTGCCAAGAAAACATCACGATGTGACGTCACCCTCGGAGTCGGTCATGACTCGGTGCTTGCACCAGGGGCCTTTACCTATGGCTGCAGCCAAGTCTCTATAAGCCTGCAAGGTGACATCACACTTGCCATTGCTCCCTTATTCCCTCTTTTGATAGTCTGTTTGCATCTGCTTGCCATGACAAATGATGCAGCTCTCTGTAGTCACTTTTGAAGCCAATTTAAAGGAGACCTCAGCCATGTGTCCTTACCTGAGGATCAATGTACATCTTTGCTTGGCGATCGTTCCTGTTCCACATTGTGAAAGAGAGTATATTTGAAACAGCTCACCTGTATCTGTACATATCCACTCCCAGGTATACTGTGTTTGATGCAGAGGAACCAAATGGGCTCTGTTTCAGTATTCAGAAAACTTGTTAGGATCCAGTATCAAAAATCTTCACAGGATTGCAAGTTTTATTAGAACACTACTTTACAAATTCACATAAAAGCATCACGCCATGATGAAGGACTGTGCTTTGTCAGCATGAAACGTAGAAAAATTTCCTGTTTTAAAGGGATGTGCTAATAAAAGTTGCAATTTTATGAAGATTTTTGATGCTTGATCCCTCCAAGTTTCCTGTTCTATATTGACTCCTGACATTGACCTTGAAATTAAGGTCTTGTCTGGTCCTTTTAGATTTGTACTCTTGGTACTGACTGCTGGCCTGTCTTCTGACTATGGTTCTGTTTCATCCTCTGGCCCATAATGCTCTCTACAGAGCTAATATCCTCTGGCTACATTCCTGATTGCACTACAAGTTCTTCTCACAATGCACCTGTTGCCAATTGGTGTATACCGCGTTTCCCCGAAAATAAGACACTGTCTTATATATTTTTTTGCCCCAAAAAGGGCACAGTGTCTTATTTTCGGGGGAGGCCTTTAACTTACCTCACCGCGGCGTCCCGATTCCTCCCGATGGTGTCCAGCGGTGGCGTGGCATCCTCCTGGTCTTACAGATGCCTTCTACTGGCGACGGGGCTTTGAATACCCCGCCTCCAGCAAAGCGAGCGCTGTGATTGGCTAATCGAGCGCTGGCAGCCAATCACAGCCGGCGCTCGATGAGCCAATCACAGCCATTCAGTGATGTCATACTATCGGGGTAGGACCTATTTTCGGGGAAACATAGTATTCTGGGGACCTTCACCTGGGACTCCAACCAGGAAAGTCCATACCACCTTGTGGGGTTAAGGGTGAGAAACAGGGAGATTCCATAAATTAAGCACCCCAGTCTAGCAGGTACTAAATAGACGGTGGCATAGAAGAGCCACTTATTTGGTAAGAAACATAACCCATACAGATTGCAATTTCCTGTTCGGGTAAGATATTCAAGTTATTTTAGGTATCTTTCTCTCTATCTGCTCCTTCAGCTGACTTCAGCAGAGAGAAAGTATAGGGCTTCTGTAATTCAACTTCTCTCCTACTTTGCTCCATGAAATTAATGGAATGTAGAGCCTGGAAGTAAATGAAGCTAATAAAAAGCATAGGACACAAATGTTTAATTCAAGATAAGTAATTTAAATGTTCACACAGAGATGCATACTCTAAGAGATTCGTAAGTGGATCACTGAAGGTTTGCTTTACAGCGTATTTCCATTGTATTCAGTTTTACTGTTTATATACAAAATAGATATGATCTACAAAAAGAGTAACTTTGTAAAAACATTGCATTAAAGGGGTATTCCAATTGAAGTTATGCCCCATCTGCAGGATGGGGAATAAAATGCTGATTGGTGGAGGACTGACTGCTGGGACCCCCCATCAATTGCCAGAATGGTGCCCCATGTTCCCTGTGGAACTGGAAAAATGAATGGAGCGACAGCATGCATGCTAGGTCACAGCTCCATTCATTTCAGTGAGAGTGCAGAGGATTATCGAGTATTTGAACTCATTGAAATGAATGAAGCAGTGGCCAAGTGCATGTACTGCAGCCCCATTCAATTTGTCAGTCTCTCAAGGAACATATTGGTGGGAGGTCCCAGCAGTCAGACCCCCACTGATCCGCTAGTTATGCCCTATTCTACAGATAAGAAATACCAATGTCACCAGAATGCCCCCTTAATTATACTATACTGATCCTGAGTTACATTATGTATTATAGCTAAAGCTGAATTTAACATTCTATATGTCCAAATAGGAAAAGGTCAATAATTTTTCCAATAGGACACTCTAATGTCGCCTACAATTCAGAGAGAGACAGTTTTCCCTACATAAGATTACTGTGCAGTGCCTTCTTGCTATAATGGATATGTCCAGAGCCAGTTCTGATTTGAAGCCTGCAGAATTCTAAGCAAGGCTCTGGACTATAGTACAGGCTGTAACTCAATACAAGCTAGGTAATGTTATGTATTTACAAGGTTTCTCAGCTTGAGATGTAATTCGATGTGGAAGCTGTAAAATGCCAGTCAAACATGAATTGAGACTGAATCTATTTGTATGAAAATTAATTTAAAGGAAGTGATCATATGAAAATATTGCTAAAACCCTCCTGATACTTTATCTCTGTAATTTCTATACATCCATCATCCATCTAAATTTATAGAACAGATATCTGTACAAATATAGCCAACATGTAAGAGCAGAGGACAGGAAACGCTCTGATGCCGCTTCACTCTGCCCTTTTAAACTGTATTTGTTTCAAATAATTTAGACTGAAAGGGTCACCCAGGAAGGGCAGTGCTTAAGCCGTAAAGAGCCAGTAAATGGGAAGTGACAGATCTCTAGCAATTCAAGTCATTCACAGTTGAATAAATTGGCAGTGACAGCAAGACATTCGAGTGCTAACTCACCTTTCCAGAGCTTTTGCCATTGCTTCGTATGCTTTTCCCAGCCCAACGTTATCTTTAAGCCTTTTAGAGATTTCCATGTAAGTATTAAGGTACTGTGCAAAGAAAAAGAGCACAATAGAACTACAATATATAAAAAAGTAGCAATCTTATTAACATGAATCTATGGCTTTACTGAACAACTGCATTTATGGTGTAGATAAATAAAGGGGAAACTTATGCAGAATAAACAAGGTTCCTGCGGCAGCGATAAAGAATGCTCCAAATTTATTAAAAATTGTAAATGTTCTCCTTTCATGAAGTGGAGTAAGAAAGAGTAAAGCGTCTACCGTTTATACCGAATTCTGCCATATTTATATGCTGTGTGGGCCATTTTTATGATTTTGGCAACTTGCACCTAAATAGAATACTAATACACACAGGCCAATAATGGCCACATTGTGACCCCTTTATTCTGAGGCTCATGTGAGTCCCAGCAGTAAGCAATAGCATATTCCTATGGCATGATATCACTTACTTTAGTGTTAAAATCCCATTAACAACACCATCAATATGGATGCAGCATATAAAACACAAGCACAAATTACAAATATTTTTTTTTTATATCTTAGTTATATCTTGTAGTTAGTCATCTTCTAATCACATTTTTAAAAAATCTTTTCACCCTAGACAGAACTTTGTTACGACCTGACTATGTTATATTGTATATTATATAGAGATAAAACATGGGGTGTATATATATATATATATATATATATATATATACACACACACACACACACACACACTAAATATAACATATATTCTGTATATAGCATATATACTAAATATAACATAGTGGCAACTTTTGGTCCCACTCTCCTGTTCCATCAGGAAATTGGTGATCTTATTCAGTCTTTATCATGTATCATGGCATAATCATGGATTCATTTGACATTCTCTATTGATGCTTGACAAAAGGCATCAGTCCGAAATGTTAACGTTGCAATTATTTGTAAGATCTGCAGATGTTTAATAAAACTTTCAGAGCAACATAAAAGAATTCCAGTGTGTGCAGTCCATTTTGATATTTTGGATGGCTGAAAACAGCATCCAGGCCAAAGCTTGAATAGTTTCATAGCCTGTTAATAGCAAATCAGAGCCCAAAGCTGCAAGCTTTAGTCTCTGTCTTCGCAGGTCTCTGTTTGATTCTGGAATTTTGGCTGAAGAGAATAGTGTAGTCGATTATACTGATCACTGACTCCAGCTCAGCTTGATTGGCAATAGGCAACTGTCCAAAATCCACCACCTGTTTCATTATAGGTTCAGGTTGTTGTCCTTTTCCACTGCAGATCTGCCTGTTCAGGTTGACTACTGTATATTAGCACAAGCTCACCCCAACCCTAGGAAGTCTGAGCTAATTTGAGAAACAAGGGTAGAAAGATTCTAAACTACAATGAACTAAATCACCAGTGAGAAGGATACATATGAGAAGGCAAATGAACCTTACTGTCCATGAACTAGAGAATAACAACAAGTGAAATACGGTAAGATGTTATAAATGAAGCATCCACTTAATACTACTAAACCGTATGTGTACAATCAGATGTATTCCTTGTTTTACGTGTGCAACATCCCTTCCTCTACATTTTAATTTACACGTTTAAGAATAAGGTTCTTGCCTTTGTTTGAAGGCAATCTGTCTCCAAGTTTCTGCTGACCTATCTGAGGAAAGCATAGACTTATGATAGAGCCTTTGATTACAGCGCTGGGTCACTTATCTTGTGTCATGTTGTAGTTTGCTTAAAAACCACAGTTGAGCAGCTGCAGCTTGAACTGAGGTCTGAGATGCGGCATTTTTCAGCTTCTGGCTTCTCCACCCTCCAATGGATGACTGACAGTCTTCTTGCTATGCGGAGAAAAAATGCCAAGCAGAGGCAAGGTGGAGGGCTGGTTGGCATCCAGTGAACATCAAGGACTGCAGAGTGTGTGCACAACATTAACCCTTTCCGATCTAATTTTTATCCTGGTTTTCCGAGGGGGCTTACTCTTTTTCTGCCGTTATACAACGGCGCTATATGCTGGCTAAAGCCAGTACTGCATGAGGTGACACGTTGAATACGCTCCGACAGCAGAGAGGCTGGTAATATACAGTAAGAGAACCTCAACGAATGTCTTCCAACATCGGAGCTGTACAGCCCTAAATCATAATGTCTTGAGATGTCAGACAGTGGATTGGAAAGGGTTAAGCGGGCTACTGTTACCAAGTGCGTGATCAATCAATCAATCAATCAATCAATCATTCTTGTGATTAAGGTACAGGGTCCATTGTTGTCCCTCCAATCACATCCCTTGATATCCGGTATATTCAATCTGCTTACATGTTTTGTGTTTTAACTCTTACCTCTATGGGGGAGATATATAAAAAATGCCTAAAAGAAAAACTTTTTGTTGCCCATGGCAACCATTCACAGCACAGCTTTTATGTTTCAAGAGCAGCATACGAAACAAGAAGCTGTGCTGATTGGTTGCTATGGGCAACAAAGACAGTTTTGCTTTAAGGCAGTTTTATGACTCTAGTTTCTGGCAATGATAGTGTGCTCAGTCATTCCGTAGTTCTTAAGCAGTTAGAGAGCTTCTGTTGCTGAAGATTCAGACAATCAAGTGGAACATTAGTCAAAGCGATACCGAGGTAATGACGTCTGACATGTGCTGCTGAAATGGGATGAGCAGCATGCTGAGACACTGCAACGGAGGAATATGCTGAAGCTGGAGGTAGGTGTTTGCAGTCCTTTGATGATACATATATTTGTGTACACTAATAGTTCTAATGTCCTCTTCCATAAAAAACGATACAAGATTTCCTAATATACTTATAATGAATGTGGTGCTGTCTATAATTGAACTTAGCAGCTACCAGGAACTCAGGTATATCCTATAGAGCAGGCATTTATGTCTTCTTATTTAGCAATGTTATGGAAACCACTTTCTCCCCGTGTAGCACCAAGTACAGTATGTTGGTTAATACAATCTGGCATAAGGATGCCGTGCTACAAAACGGAAAACGTATTTCAGCTAAAACCAATATAAATCAGCTTGGTAAACATTGTCGTTTCTGCCCTGCAGTTCA
Organism: Eleutherodactylus coqui; assembly: GCF_035609145.1. Classification (NCBI taxonomy): domain Eukaryota; kingdom Metazoa; phylum Chordata; class Amphibia; order Anura; family Eleutherodactylidae; genus Eleutherodactylus; species Eleutherodactylus coqui. Next base: position 128,907,274 of record NC_089843.1, on the reverse strand, counting down.
AACATACATCCTTACATTAAAATCCCAAATTGCAGGACAGTTCCACATAGCATTGTTCCCAAAACTGCACAGAATCACAACTTTTTCTATAAATCCCTGAGGTCCAGCTCATGGGACAATCCAGAAAGAATAGCCTGATTGGATACTATGGGCAGCAAGGACAGATTTCCTGTTCCATTCTGATCCATTGTGGCTCATGTACATCAAAAATGTATGCATAACACAGGTAGTGACTGCAGCTAGCATAGGCTCTGTAACATGGACTGCTGGTTAGACTGGGTGCATCCAAAGATAAACATCACTGAAGAGGAAAGTCAGCAAATATATTGAAATTGCCACTATCTTTTCAACAAACTGCATAAATATATAGTACCGGTGAATATAAGAAACTTTAGAATAGAGTAATCAGTTAAAAAACAGACTATTTCCCTCTAAGACCCCTTTCCTGACACCCCCCCCCCTTCCTAAACTGTTTACTCACTCTGAAATACTGTTAAAACCTGACACCTCAGATTGCTACCAATAGAAGCCTATGAAGGGAAGACAGGGAGGAGGAGCTGAGTGAAAAAGAAGCAGAGAGAGACATGCATAGACATGCTGCTGCAGCTAATACAGTAGTGCTTTACTGTCTCACAGCAGCTGGAATTACATCTACACTGCTCTGTACGTCTCTATAATGTCCTCCATGCTAATGCTGCTTCTCTTTATATGAAAGATACATGGTTTGTAAGACTAAAAAAATACACACGCCCATACAGTTCATCCCATTACCCTGCAATATTAATCCAGAAGAAGGCAAAAAAACATGAGGCAGAGCCAATTTTTTCTCATTTTAAGGGGAAAAAACCCTAACTTTCTATACCATATCTACCATTAACACAATCTCTCAAATATATTGAGAAGCATAACCAATACTTTAAAGAGTCTATCATAAGGTTTTCTTTGCCACTGGGCATTTTAATGGTACTACTCCCCACAAATAAAATGTAATTATCTCTGGAACTGAAACGTTCCCATGAGGAGAACGGCTAATGTAATATACCACATAAAGCCACACAATAGTTCATCACACTAACATAAAATGTTCCGCTAACGGGTATTCCTGGTTTTCAAGTCGCATTTCAATACTGAACTGTATGCTAATTCACTTAGCATACCAGACCAATATGAATAATATAATCATATTATTAATGCCCACACTTTGCTGCTTACACTGAATTGATACCCTATCTGCTGTACTGCACTGCATCAAAAGATTATGCATAGTCTAAGTAGGTCACATCTTGTGCATTACCTTGATCAAAATTTCAGCTTACTTCCTCAAAGAAGCTAATGAGGTTATTATGGCATGACCTATCCCACACAAAATTATGCTGATTATCATTAATATTACTGTACTTTCTGAGAAACATGAAATGCTCAGTGCTGAAGCTCTCCACACAATTGATTCATAAAATACCGTCTTTAAATAAGAATCTGCAATAAAAATTGTACAATATGAAAATATTGTCCCAAATAAAATAATGGGACAGATTTACGAAACCTATCACAGATCAGCTTTCTTCTTTCAAAAGCACGGGGCGAAATGAAAGCTGCCCTGTGACGGGTTACTACGGGCAACAAAGTTTTTCTTTGAGGCAGTTTCGTAAATCTACCCCAGTATTTACACGAAGTGTCTGAGCAACATATGAACAGATCACCGACTACAAAACACTCTCTATTAGTCATTGATTCAAACAAAGTGGGGAAGATGTATCAAAACTGACACTAAGGAAGCGTAGAGTAGTTGTCCATGGCAACCAATCACATTTCATATATCATTTTGTAGAGGCCCTTTGGAAAATTAAAGCAGTAATTGAATCTCCTCATTGAGCTTTCTCTGTCAACATATTAGCTACTTACTGTAGCCTAGCCTTATTTGTCATGGTTAGAAGAAACCCAAAGGATATATATCAATACTGAACACTATATTATTGAGGTGTTAAAGAAAAGAAATATGTACCAAAACTATATGCTGTAGAATAAATCGCACTTATGATCAGCTCACAACCTCAAAGTAATCCCAGTCATCTTTGTGCAGAGACTCCTGGAGTGATCATCCTATATTCGGATATGGCAAAACATCCAAACATAAAAGAGCACGGCGATGGAACCATTGAATCCAATCCCAGATTCTCCCACTAATAGTAGAGTCTCCTCCACTCCCCCTATTCAATTTGTGATCCGGTCTGTTTATTGTCACTATCGGGTATGGTGGGAATACGCGGTCTCCTCCCACTGGTTTTTCTCTGTTTTGCTGATTTGTCCATCACTCCCCCTCTACACATACCCCTTTTTGTGTCTGTCCTGTCTTCCCTAAACTTCTTGTTGAGATAGTTTTTTTCTTCCAGGGACCCTTCTGTTATAATGTGCAAGGGTTGCACTAGTGAAACTTTTACATTTTGCAACTTATTATGTATCGAGACTTCTGACTCTTAGTTTTGGTCCCCGTCATTGTTCTATGACTTTATTGTCCACATAGTTTTGTATGTTTTGCTTTAAAAAAAATGTAACAAAATTCATGTAAACCAAACATAAAATTGGAGACTCTGTAGAGAGACTGAAGCAAGATTAATTCCCATGCACCACCTGGTCCTTCATGCTACTCAGTGTGGTCTTTCCAAAAAACCACCATGAATAGTAATATGGAGAAAAGTCCAAGGCACCAGAGGTATCCAAAAATAAAATGCAGTCTTTATTTATGCCATCCTTTAAAAATGCAATGTCACTTGTTGCTCTGTTCATTATATTGATGATGTGTGCTTGTCTCTTTAAGAACAGTATGGAAGATTAGGGGAGGATCAGAGTACGGTGCACGTCTCCACACTTCCGGTGATCAAAGTGTTCAGCAGCAGCACAGTTAAGTAGTTTGGCAGAACAAGTGAATACAAGTCCCCTGGGTGGCCGAGATATTGCAGCCCTACGGGCACAGAAGCACTCTGTTGAGTTACTGTGCTCCCTTCACAGTCTCTGCTTGCTTCACCAAATTGCTTACGACCACCAGAGAGAACCATGGCAGGCCTGCTTTCCATAAACCAGTAGCCAGGAAAATATGTCACTGTGCTCATATGTTCAATTTTTTTTTGGTGCAACGTTTTTACTCGCCGTATATTCGCCGGTGTGAGCGAATGCATTGGAAACCAATGCCTCAGGTGGTCGTGCATATCGGTCAGGCGTAAAAACACGGCATATATGCGCTCATGTTAATAAAGCCTCACAGACACGCGGTCATGTCATGGGGGTATTTTACGGAGATCCAGCATCAGTCAAGACCCAGCTTGGAATGGCCAGAGCCCGGTCACGAGGTTCTCCTCACAACTATGCCCCAGCATGGGGACAAAGCCATTATGACTCTGACAATGGTGCAATCAGTGTCACAGACTGAACACACTTTGCTCTCACCGGTAGTGCCAAGACCTGTTCCTGCATTTCAGCCCCCTTTTGCGGATAGGGTGGAATCCCAGCCTTCTCCTGAGTTCACTGCTAAACAAATACAGACTCATCTGCTTATACCACCCATAGAGACCTGCTTCATTTTGCTTTTAGACCCTGAAATGGCCAAAAGTATTTGGTTTCCTAATCTATGTAATGTGCATTGATATTGCCTTGTATATGCACATCATACAGTATATTTAATATTCAACGCAATGCTATGGTTGAGTCTAGTTACTTCCCATACATGTGCAACCCACATTTAGGCTCTGAGTGTTGAAAGAAGGGGGTATCTATGAAACTGGCAAAAAAAAACCATTAAAACCCAGATTAACCTAATATGGTACTTTATATTATATTAGCAGATATGTCAACAAATCAAAAGCAGTAGACTTTCATTATGGAAAAAGTAGCTAAATCCAGTGGTTGAATGGTCACAATGATAAGAAATGATCTTAACCTGTACATGAGTTTTCAAAAAATTTTCAAAAGACGACCGGGTCTTCATTGGCTACTGCTCTGCTTCTGTTTGTACCCAGTTTGACCTCTTGCAATTCAGTTTTCCATGCAGATTTCCCTATTTTTCTACTGCTCTGCTTTTTGCAATCCACGTGTAAGCATGGGGTGTCCTTGGACAGTAATTCTTCCAGGACTGTACAGGCCAAGACTTCTCTCCCTCACTTCCCATGCTGCCATAGATAAGCCTGCTCTAATAATCTGTGAGGCAGCATCTGAATGCCCACCCCTCTGTAGTATGTAATTACTAGCAGTGTCTCCATTTCCCTGTTACTAGATAAGCCAAATGCCTAATGGCAGGCAGTGGATTGCAAAGGTGCTAAAAGACGCACTCATAGGAAAGTCCAGCTCATTTGAAGTTTGGTAAAAGTTAAAAATAAAAAACTTCCTGATTTAGGTTACTGTTAAAATAATATCTATAAGGGCTCTTTCAGGAGAGCGTGTTTATGTGCTTACATACAGACGCACAAAACTGTGCATCTATTAGAACGATTGGTTTCCTATGATGTGTTTACATATCTGTGTTTTACAGGTGTGCAAACGCGCGCACCTGCAAAAGACAGGACATGTGTGCACCGCATAGGTCCGTGTTGCGTGTAAATATTCCCCCGCGGGGAGTCTCCTCATCACTGAACACTGACATCACTGTCACAGTGTTCAGTAATGATGGCACTCCCTGTGAGGAGTAAATAATCCCCTGCCACATTGAATTATGAATGGCTGAGCACTGCCTGTGATTGGCTGAGCGCTGTGACCAATCACAGGCAGAGCTCAGTTGTCATTCAATGAATGGCTGAGTGCTGCCTGTGATTGGCTGAGCACTCAGCCAATTAGATACAACCTTTTCAGCAGGCGGGGATTTTAAATCCCCACCAGCTGAAAGAGCTACAGAGCAGTGCAGGGGGACCAAGCGGCTAGACACGCCTGAGCGGAGAGGGAAGCATATTTTTTGTTTTACACATGCTAGGGATGATTTTCAGGGAAGGGCTTATATTTAAAGCCCTTCTTTGAAAATCACTGTGGGGGGGCCTGCAACCCATTGCTTTCAATGGGGCCGCTGGCAGCAGCAGCGGCCCCATTATAAGCAATTGGCACGGAGCTTTGTTCACACATTTTTCCTCACATCCGTGCAATGCTGCATTTTGCGCAGCACGGCTGCGTGCAAAACAACGCTCGTGTAAGTGAGGCCTAAAGAAGTAAACACTGGCATTTCTGCAAATAGTGTTTTCATGTTGATTCATGGATATACTGCTTATTTTACTCTAATGTCATGACATGATAAGTTCAAATTCATAGTGCTAAAGGCTCATGGGCATGGGTGCAAAAGTTTATCTTGGGGACCCCCCAACTTCTCTTAATCACTTAATGTAGAGGTGTAACTTGAAGCTCCTAGGCCCCAATGCAAAACTTGTAACAGGGCTCCTAAGTAAAATGCTGTATTCATTGTACTAGGCTCCCTATATGGAGAAGAGAGGCCTTATGGGCCCCCTAAGGCTCCTGGGCCCAGGTGCAACCACATCCCCAATAGTCACACCAGTGGTGCTACATGCCTAGACATGCGTGCCACTACACTGATAGCAAATCACAAATGTTCTGTTAATTAAAAATTACAAATAAATAACTTCTAAAAATAAAAATCTTTATTGATTCTTATTACAGAATATCTCTAAAAATAACCCCAACACTCTCCGCTGACGCTTTCCCGCTGCTGTCCAGCGCCCTTCGTTGCTGAAGGGAGACCCCTAGTGCAGGCACTTCAAACTTTATTTTCAGTCATAAAACAAAAAAAATTTTAAATGCAAGCCTATAACAAGATTGATGATACACACATAGGCTGTTAGATGAGCATAAATCAAAGTTAGTGTCCATTTAAATGAAAGCTACCCATAAGATACATTCCCAATACATACAAACATAGAATAAACTTCTAAGGCAAAGAAGCAAACAGAAAAACAGAAAAAGCTAATACAGTAAAAAGTATTACTGCCTATGAAAACTGTATATTGTGTCTGCATACATGGGTGGTATTCTGAAAGTGCTGCTTACAAATGGATGTCACAAATATCTATTAAAGAAAATGTCATATTTATGAAAATAATAAGAGGTGTAATATCAATATCCAGTGAAGCTGAGTGTCTCTTGAAATGAAGAAAAAGTAATTTTTGAGTTACAAGTCACATTGAAGAATGTTTCTCCAAATAAAGTAAAACAACAAAAAATTCCAACCTTGCTTCAATGTCATAAAAGATACATTTCCACAATAAAATAGTCCGAATCATTTTCATTGAGTTTTCCCAACATCAACCTGCATTTATGAATACAAACATCTATGAGTGTGTATACGCTCTTTTAATATCGACTCAGACATGCTGAAAATACTAAATAAGTGGGGTTTTTTTTATATAACAAATATAATAATACCAAGAAAGGAGAAAGCTATGTTATTGTGTGCATTCCCTATAAGACGACACAGAATATACATGGGAAATCACAAGATAAAACTAGTACAATGTATTATTTATTCGCTCTCTGACCAATATACGTTTCTGAAACAATGTATCAAACCCCTCACTACAGCCGGCTGAAGGTGCTTAGCAGATATTAACCAGTATATGGACAAGCATATACATTTACCAAGAACTCAGATACAGGTATATATATGCTTAACTTTAATCTACACAAACTATCCAAACCCACAAATGCTACAAGAAATTTATGGCTTACTTTTTTCTTTCCGACAGATGTGACAAAGACGGAAAATGTGATTCCTGCCAAGAGCTTTTATCAACTATGTCATAACAACTAGTAATAAGTGTAAATAATAGATGGCTAAGACCTAGTGGGAAACAGTGGCAATACGAAACAATGTTAGGTGCCTGCTGATGGAGGTTTGCGAGAGCCGCAATCCCTTGACTTCCCAGTAGAGTTTTGGCCTGACAATAAACAACAGTTTAATACTTTATCTAATCCCAGCCAAGAGGTGAGTTCAGCAGCGAGCTTCTGCAGATGTTCACATCCAATAATCTATCCATAATTGATGAAACAGGGAGGTCAGATGTAATGGCTTCTACTTTTCCAGCAACAAATAAATGGTTATTGACAAAACAAGCCAGTGTGGAGCAGAGAGTCGAGCAGTGACAATCATAGGACGGTGCTGAGGCTCGCTGGTAGAAGGAAACCAGGCTCTTCGTCTTAAGAATGCCGAACGTTGATGTACTGAAGGATGTAAAAAGGGCCAAGCTGTCATGCAGAAGAAGGAAAGAACAAACGAAGAGAGGACAAGAAGTGAACAAAGGGAAGAAACAGACTGTTGGGAAGACAGAGGTAAGTATGCATGAGCTCACTTCTCAGACATGCATTGGCTTGGCAGGGCTGTGATCACACACCTAGGCGGTTTTTATCAGCCTGATAGAGATATATATAGATATATATATATAATCTATATCTATATAAATATATATATCTAAATCTATATATCTCTACTAGTATATACTGTCACTTCTGTGTTCCGAGATGTAACAATCGTCACACTTGTTTCAATTCATTGATTTACAATTACAACCTTATTTGGAATGTATTGCTTGTTTTTTAATTCTATGTATTGGATAGAACCTGAACACAGCAATGGCTAAAACTAAATTCCTACATTCCTGCAAATATAAAAGAGCTATGTGAAAATGAAAAGTGCTAATAATAATGTGACAGTTTAGTTAAACTTTAATGCAGCTTGTAGTCTATTACAGGGAAATGGTAAAATAACAATAAAAATAATCTTGCAATAAAATGGGAAGATATTAGTGTAATTAAACGTCTGATTAGCTCTTTACGGGAACCTTAAATCTTTTGTTTTTCTGCGCCAGTGTAATTGTATTTAAAGTGGGTTAATTTTAGGCATCTCTTGTGAATATCGTCTATTTAAAGCTGCCATTTTGTTTTTGGGGTATAATCATGCGGTACGTTTTTTTTTTGCTATAAAATGCTAATGATTGTCTTTTTTTTTTGCCGATAATTAGTCAGAATCTAATAGGCCGTTGCATGTGAAGACACATGGTGGAGCAGATTTTTATTGTTATTCCTGAAATCTAAGGCACATTTGTTAAACGTAATGGCACGCAAACCGTGAGCGACACTGCGGGTTCTGTTTCAAATTGAATGTGAAGTGGGTACTGAGACATTAAATATTTCTCAATAATTAATGCGAATGCTGTAAGATGTGCACAAACTTTACAAGTATTGAGTTGTAAGTAAGTAATGAAGCCCCATGCTTCCTAATAGCATTGGTAAATACTAAATCAATTTGACAGAATTCACACACAGCATTTAATCCATAGCTTCCAATTAACTGGAGTATTTCAAGAGGCTAATACTCAGAATAGTGAGCTGAAGGGAATGCTAAAGGAGAGATGGAAATAAGTCATATAGAGTAATAATAATAAAGATTCCATATATGAAAATACGGAGCTATTTCCCATACAGCTGCTGAAATGGCAGAGGTTTACATAGAAATCTATGTATTGGTGATATGACTTACAGGATATGCTGGAACGGCAAGTCAGATTATATAGGCCTAGATCATGCTGGAAGCACAGGCAGTAAAAAGCTCTTCAAATAAAAAGGGTAATAACATATTGGCTTTCAGTGTATAATTGCATGCCAGGTGACAGGCCTAGACCATGCTATGCTGTAAGCGCACTCAATAAAATGCTTTCAAATAAAAATAATACGGTAAATACATCATTATACAATGACAGATTGCTCCAAGGCAAACAAGGTTTCCTGTGAGATCATTTTGTCCTATTTGAATTCTTTTGCGCACAATCGTACATTTTTTAAAATACCACTACTTATAATAACAATCATTGATTGTGATCAAGACTGTATCCTGTAGTAGTTCTCTTTCCAAATGACACATTACTAACACCGTGGGGGCATGTTTATTAAAGGTTTTACGCCACTTTCTGGCGTAAAAATGTGACACATTTTTGCACAAACCTGTATTAGTACAAAAGTTTGTGACTTTTCTTCTTTCTACAATAGCGCTGTTACTTTTTTGAAAAGTGGGCAGGACTTGTTGGATGGGGGGCTGATAGATTTATGTATAGTTTACGCTAAAAACTGGTGTAAATTATGTCAGAAATGTATACCAGGTCAGACCTGGCGTACATTTTTGAAAAGTGGCATGGAGCGGCCAGGAATGTGCTGCATACGTGAAGAGGCATGCGCCTCTTCATGTATTAATTGCAGCATGTGCCTGGGGAAATTGTACTAAGCTCAGTGCAGGAAATGCTGGGCTTAGTAAAATTCCTCCATTGTTCCCTTTTAGATGGTGAGGCATATTTGCTAATTTTGTTTTGTGGTATGTCAGTATGAAATGATAGGGTAGAATCAGGGGCATAACTATAGAGGATGCAGAGGATGCGGTTGCACCCGGGCCTAGGAGCCTTAGGGGGCCAATAACACCTCTCTTCTCCATATAGGAAACCCAGTACTATGGATAAAGCTTATACTTGAGGGCCCTGTTGCAAGTTTTGCATCGGGGCCCGGGAGCTTCAATGTTACGTCTCTGGGTAGAATGGCGTTTTTCTCCCCATACGGCATGTCAATGTGCAGGTATGTAACCTTGCCAGATTCTATTGGACAGATGAACACATTGCAAATTGAAAATAAGGACCACTTTAGAAAGAATGTTATAGTTTGAAAAACTAGTGGGATGGGCTTGATAAATATGGCATTCATCAGGAATTTGTATAACTGCTTAATTAAATGTGCCCCATTGGTTCGTCACAAATTATACCGTTATTTTGCATATCCACCATCATATCTGCAGCTGCGCAAATGCATTATTTCTTTGTTTCTTTCACACTATTTCGTTGTGTATGTATCTAATCCGGATGCAGATTTTAAACATGCATTAACAACAATCTCTATGGTCACACAGCAATCAGTCCAGACTATGTCCATTTTCACAATTAATTTTTGTTTTATTGCTCCACTGCATGTAAATAAAAAAATTAAAGGGCCACTTTGGTGAAAACACATCCCATTTCCTGTCACACTCTGGAAGTCTCAGCTGTATACTGCAGTCACTGCTGCATCTCCCGTTTTCTCACCCATTCAGACGGCTGGAATACCGTCGGCCGGGGGAAGAGAGTTCAGCTCTGCTAAACTTTCTCCCCTCCCCCTCCTTGTCCCTTACCGGCTGTCAGCAAAGGGAGGGGGTGGGACAGGCGGGATCTTCGCTTAGCTAGTCGTGCTAACCCTCCCCTCTCCCACCCTCCCTAGTGGAGCTGCCACCAGGGGGAGTGGACTTTAGCAATGCGAGCTGCTGCTAAACTCCCTCCCCCTTCCCTTTTCTGATGGCTCTCATAGGAGTCTATCGAAATGGCCAGCATATTCTGGCAAAAGATAGGACAAGACCTATCTTTTCCGGCCGTCGTAAAAGCAGCTGACCAGAATACGCTCTGTATGCGCCATTTTCTCTGGTTGGCCAATTTTACGCACCGGAAAATCACCTATCTAAACAAATGCATTGGAATCCAACGCTTGAGGTGGTTGTGATTTTCGGCCGTCGTTTTATCATGGCAAAATCGCCGCGATAAAACGCTTGTGTGAAACTAGCCCGATGCTTCTCAGGAACCTTATTGTTTCCGAGATTTCTCCCAGAAACTTCAGGAGTTTCAGATAGAAAGGAATAATTAACCAAAGTAATACTAGCTGATTTTTATATACTGGGGTCAAGCCTACATAATTAATGAAAAAAATTGACGCTACTTGTTTTTTTAAACTATACCTTGTTTTCTAAACAGTGTCTCAGAATTTCGATAACAAGGCCTAATTAGAATAAAGAGATCCGTTCGGGTCTAGCCTTGTACACACAATTTATGAATTTGTTACAAGTGTATCAGTGAAGTTAAGCACCACTGGAGCAGCGGTTTCATTCAGATGATTACATAGGCGGAAATACTATTTAAAAATATTAGCTACAGTGCTGTGAAAAAGTATTTTCCCCCTTCCCATATTTTTCTATTTTTGCACATTTTTGTCACACTTGAATGTTTAGGATGATCAAACGAGGTTTGATATTAGACACAGATAACTCAAGCATACACAAAATGTTGCTTTAGGTATGTTCATACACAGTTGGTTTTGGTGTGGATTTCACCAGCTTATTTGAAGAGGTAAAATCCGTGCTGTAAATACTGAAAATATGAAATCTGCACTGCTTGTTAATTCTGCTGGCCCTATGTGAAAAAGTAATTGCCCCTTCAGCTAATAAATCAAACAGTTAAACAAATTCAATTGACAATTGGGTTCAATGTCACTAGCCACACCCAGACATGAGTACTGCCAGACCTGTTGACTCTAAGCAACACTTAAGGAGAACCTGTCTGGCAATGTGAAGAAGACTGGAAGGTCTCAAAAAGCAGCTTGTGTTTCCACACTTTAACCTTTTAGTGACATAGCCTATATTGGACCTAAGGATGCGACATTGTTGAGAGATTTTTACCTTTACTTTTCTAAAGTAAATTATTTTTCCGTCAACATGACCATATGAGGGCTTGTTTTTTGAGTGATGAACTGTAGTTTTTATTGTCACCACTTTTTGGATATGTACGAGGTGTGTTTAAAAACCTTCAGGTACAACAATCTTACCCTCACCTCCTTCAAAGAAGTCCCCTGTCAAAAGCAGTGCTGAAATGCCTCTTTTGAGGTGGCGCGTAGCTGATCCGCTCAATTCTGCATAATATCTTCTCTAGACTGAAATCTGGTTCCTCTCAGGGGCATTTTCAGCTTGGGGAAAAGCCAGAAGTTATATGGAGCCATGTGGGGAGAGTAGGGAGCCGGACTCTCCACTGATGTGCGCCCATCTTTGAAGCAGCTGTACCACTCCTTAATCTGTGTGTTGCCCATTGCTTTGTCTCCGAAGGCCTTTTGATTCTTGCGGATTATTTACCACTTGGGAATCACCAAGCTTTACACTAAATGTAATGCCATAGAGTTGTTCAAATTTTTCTGTCATTTTGTCAAAAAAGAAAATCAGACAGCGCTCACTTAGGGTGGCTTCACACGAGCGTGTTTTTGTGCGTACATAGGTGCATACATAGGTGCGCACCTATGTACGCGCAAAAACACACGTGTATGAAGGTCCGTGCATTGCCTTCAACAGAGCCGCGGCTGCTGCTGGCGGCTCCATTGAAGACAATGTAGAAAATAGACCCGGCAGCATCAGATGTCTTGCAAAAAAGTTCTGCTTTTTATTCCTCCATAAAAAGACTGACGACGTTTCGACCCCGCTAGGGGTCTTCATCAAGCCTTTATCCTTGAAGTGCTGCAGTTCACGTGAATTTTTGCCATTGAAGACAATGGTCTGCCTGCACCCCTGAATTGTTTTTTAAGGGAAGGGCTTTACGTATAAGCCTTTCCCTGAAAAATAAGAATTTTAGTGTAAAAAAATAAATAAATACTTACCTGTCCACCGCTGTCGTGTCCCCGCGGAGATGAAGAACACATCTGCCGCATGCGGCAGACGTTTCCTTCATCCCCGCGAGGCAAAAGAATTCCCAGCTGCACCTGCCACATCTGTGACAGATGCAGGAAAGGAATTCTTCATCCCCGCGGGGAATAAAGAGTTCCCTACCACAGCTGTCATAGACTACAGCTGCGGTAGGGGATCCAGCTGCCGGTATCCTGTAATTGTTTTTCAAGGAAGGGCTTTAAATTCATGAATGGGTGGCAGGGACTTGCAGTCACTGCCAGTTATTGGTTTCCCTCAGTGTACTAGCTAGTCTGCCTCTGTAGGTCTCCTGCCTCTTATCAGCTTGTCTGCTATAGTTGCTACCATCTGCCAGGTTTTTCCATCTGCCTCAGTTCTGATTAGTTTGTTCATGTTGGTTGCTTTTCATCAGCCTTTTCTGTCAGTATTCTTCCCTTCCATCAGGTACGCCAGTGTCCCTTCTCGGTCCCTAGTGAGAGTAGGGACCGCCGCCCAGTTACCTGCAGGGGTTAGCCAGGAATGGAGGCAAACAGGCAGGGACAGGGTTTTTTGGGATATCCAGGGCAACCTGGGCTGGCATATCAAGGGTAGTATACTGTAACATAATAACTGTCCCTTAAAAATTGCTCAGCAGGTTTTTTGCTCTCCAATGGAGGCCATGAGTACCCTCACAAGTCAGTTGCAAGATTTGGTGGTTGTAATCCAAGACCTGTTCGGTCGTAAGGTGGGCAAGGAGCAGCGGGAGTTAGTGCATGTTTCTGCTGTCCCTTCTATTCCTGAGCTCGAGTGTCCTCTTCCTGAGGTGTTTTCAGGGGAGAGGAGCCAGTTTTTTGTTTTTCAGCAGGCATGTAGATTGTTTTTTTCGGATGCGGCCCCGCTCATCCGTCTCCGAATCCCAAAAAGTTGCATTGATTATGTCCTTACTTCGGGGTCCCCCCCCCAGATATGGGCCTACTCCTTACCCAAGAGTTTGCTTGCCTGCAGTCAATTGATTTGTTTTTTCGTACGGGATTGGCGGTATCTCATCTCCTGTCTCTACATCAGCGGCAGCAGTGGGTAGAGGACTGTTGCTCTAAATTTAGACAGTATGCAGGTGAAACCTCTTGGAATGATAGCACCCTTAGGCCTCATGTCCACTCAAAAAATACAATCCGCGCAGAATCTGCCGCAGATTTCCTTTAAATGGCATTTTTTTGCATGCAGATATCCGCACACATTGCTATCAATGTGATAGCAATGTTGCCGATCCACGCGGATTCCGTGGCAAATTGAGCATGACGCATTTTTTCTCCGGCGCATGAAAAACGCAATTCTTTTAAAATGCCATCCGCGGGTGCAAAAATCAATTTAATGAACCCACGGATGGCAATGATTCCCTATGGGCAAAATCCGCTGCGGAATCCGCAATTCCATTTACCCAGTGGACATGAGGCCTTAAAGACGTGTTTTTGTTGGGTCTCTCTGACACTGTCAAAGATCTACTCATTTCTCATCCTGTCCCCGTGACACGCAATGATGCGATGGAATTGGCAGTCAAAGCTGACAGGAGGCTGAGATCTAGAAAAGAGGAACATCAGGTCCGTATGGCTAGGGAATTCAGCAGACCCGCTCCCACTTCTCCGATGTCAACTTCTGGTGCCGAGCCTATGGAAGTGGACCAGCTAAGTCCCGAGGGTGACAGTTCCGGATGACTCATCGCCTCTGCTTCTATTGTGGGAAAGCCAGACATCGTGTAACGACCTGTCCTCCGAAGCATCTGCAACATTAGTCTGAACTGGCAGAAAATTTCAGATCCTGGGCGATTTTTGGGAGGATCGCCTAGGATCACAGGTACTCCCTAAGTTGTTGGTGCCTTGTCAGATTGGCTTCCGGAATTTCACTTGGTCCGGTCAAGCTTTTATTGATTCAGGTGCGGCCGCCAATTTGATTAATTTAAGTTTTGTCAGACCTCTGATGACTGAATTTTCAGCGTTAAAGGTTCCCATACGCTTCACTAATATTGATTCTACCCCTCTGTCTGCAGGTGTTGTACAATGGAGGACTCCCATTTTGCAGTTCACTGTGGATGTTCTCCATTCTGAGAATCTGTCGTTCTAGGTAATGGAAAGAATGTGCGTTGATGTAGTGCTTGGCATGCCCTGGTTGGCACTGCACAATCCCCGATTTGATTGGTCCAGTCGGGAATTGACACATTGGGGGTTGTCCTGTCATAGTCACTTAGCTACTATATCCATGTGTTCAGCAGATACCATATTTATCCTGGAGTATTTGTCTGACTTTCATGATGTATTTTCCAAGAAACTGTCTGAGACTTTGCCTCCCCATAGGGAGTGGGACTGTGGTATTGATTTGATCCCCGACAGTCCCATCCCTAAGGGAGCCATTTTCAATTTGTCTGGGCATGAGCGCAAAGCCCGTAAGTCCTACATCTTAGAGTCTCTGACCAAACGCCATATTAGGCTGTCCAGGTTCCCTGACGGGGCAGGTCTCTTCTTTGTAGAGAAGAAGGATGGGACATTAAGGCCTTGTGTGGACTATCGGGCTTTGAATAAAATTACAGTGAAGAACCAGTGCTCCTTGCCCCTGATTCCTGACTTATTAAATCAGGTGATAGGGGCCCACTGGTTTTCCAAATTGGACTTAAGGGGGGCTTACAATTTAATTCGCATCCGAGAGGGAGATGAATGGAAGACCGCGTTCAACAACCCGTTAGGACATTTTGAATGCCTAGTCATGCCCCCGCTGTGTTCCAGGGATTTATGAATGCGGTCTTACACGACTTCCTGGGGATATTTTTGGTCATATATCTCGACGACATTCTGGTGTACTCCCCAGACTAGGATTCACATGTGCGGCACCTGAGATTGGTCCTGGCCCATTAGCGTGAGTACTAAGTTTTTGTCAAGTTGGAGAAATGCATTTTTTGTACTATACAAGTGTCTTTCCTTGGTTATGTGATTTCTCCCACGGAGATTCAAATGGAGTCTGATAAAGTAGCAGCAATCTTCCAAAGGGTCAGACCAGATAATCTGAAAGCTCTCCAGGGTTTTTTAGGTTTTGCAAATTTTTACCGTAAACTCATTAAGAATTATTCTGTTATTGCTCAACCCCTGACCGATCTTACCAAGAAGTGTGCCGACTTGGTAAGATGGTCGCCAAAGGCCCTTGAGGCTTTCAGTTATCTTAAAAGGGCGTTTACTGCTGCCCCGATGCTTGTACAGCCTGACGCGCGGTGACCGTTCTTTATTGAGGTCGATGCGTCTGAGGTGGGGGCGGGGGCTGTATTGTCTCAGGAAGTCAGTGGAAGATCTGGGTATAGCCCATGTGCGTTCTTCTCACGGACGTTCAGTTTGGCGGAACGTAACTCCGACGTGGGTAATTGTGAGTTATTGGCGATTAAGTGGTCTCTGGAAGAGTGGCGCCACCATCTTGAGGGGGCTAGGCATCCCATTACCGTGTATACTGATCATAAAAACTTGGTATATCTTGCTAATACTAAGAGACTCACAGCTCGTCAAACTAGATGGGCATTGTTTTTCGCCAGGTTTAACTTCGTCGTTACATATATTCCAAGCGAGAAGAACGTGAAGGCGAACGCCCTCTCACGGAGTTTCGGTTCACCGGAAAGTGAGACAGTGGCTCCCGAGAATATCTTGGCACCTGGGGTGGTGGTGGCAGCTGTAGAATCTGATCTCGTTCCTCATCTACAAAATTGTCAGCAGGATGCTCCCTCGGGGGTGCCGGAGGGCAGAGGGTTTGTGCCAGAGACCTTGCGTCTTAGAGTCATTGAAGAGTCTCACTCATCTGTTCTTGCAGGCCATCCGGGGGTTCAGGGGACTCTGGATCTTTGTAGTAGACACTACTGGTGGCCAGGCATGTCTTGGGAGATACGCAACTTTGTTAAGGGATGCTCTGTCTGTGCACGCAGTAAAAGTCGGCAGCGTTGTCCGGAGGGGCCTCTGAGACCGTTACGGGTGCCTTCGCGTCCATGGTCGCATTTATTGGTAGATTTTATTACTGATCTACCTGAGTCTCAGAAGTTCACCACTATCCTAGTTGTTGTAGACCATTTCTCAAAAATGGCGCATTTCGTGGCGTTAAAGAAGCTACCTTCTGCAATAGAGTTTTCCAAGATTTTTGTAAAATAAATAATTTGTCTACATGGGGTTCCCGAGAACATTGTATCTGTTCATGGTGTTCAGTTTGTTGTGCAATTTTGGCAAGCTTTCTGTAGAAACCTGGGAACGTTGCTTTCCTTCTCATCAGCATTTCACCCGCAAACTAATGGTCAGACTGAGCGGAAGAACCAGGATTTAGTGCAATATTTACGGTTGTTTGCTAGCAAAAAGGCTCGTCAGTGGCCAGGATTCCTGCCCTTGGCAGAGTTTGCGCTAAACAACCGTACTTGTACTTCCACTAGAGTATCTCCATTCCTTTGCGTATATGGTCAGCATCCTCGCTTCCTTACAGCTATTGCTACTCCGTCTGCCTGTCCTGCAGCTGATGTGGCCTCAGATGCGCTGCAGGGGGTATGGAAAGAAGTACATAAGAACCTGGAAGCAACGGGGGCTCGTATGCAGTGGCGTAGTGGAAGGAGTCTGTCAGTATCTGAACCTTACAGGGTGGGACAGAAGGTATATTTGTCTTCTAGAAATCTCAAATTGAAGGTTCCGTCTTGGAAACTGGCGCCGTGTTATATGGGTCCTTTTGTCATCACGCGGGTAGGAAATCCGCTTGCTTATGAAGTTGATTTGCTAGCTACATGGAGGGTTCACAGGGTTTTTCATAAGTCGTTATTGAAACCTTTTGCCCCTTCGGTGAGCTCCCTTTTATTATGATCTGTTGGGAGTGGGCTGTCTCTCCCTCTCCACCCCTGGACAGAGGCTTTTGTTTAAAGGTCTGCCAGGGACTTGCAGTCAGTGCCAGTTATTCATTTCCCTCAGTGTGCTAGCTAGTCTGCCTCTGTAGGTCTCCTGCCTCTATCAGCTTGTCTGCTATAGTTGCTACCATCTGCCAGGCTTTTCCAGCTGCCTCAGTTCTGATTAGTTTGTTCGTGTTGGTTGCTTTTAATCTGCCTTTTCTGTCAGTATTCTACCCTTCCATCAGGTACGCCAGCGTCCCTTCTCGGTCCCTAGTGAGAGTAGGGACCGCCGCCCAGTTACCCGCCTGGGGTTAGCCAGGAGTGGAGGCAAGCAGGCAGGGAGAGGGGTTGTGGGTGATATCCAGGGCAACCCGGGCTGGCGTATCAAGGGTACTATACTGGAACAACGCCACTTGGTTTTAAAGAAATTTAAATATAGATTCAAACCAAAGTTTTTGATAATAACTATTTATCAGTATGGAAAGCATTACAAATAGAGATGAGCGAACACCAAAATGTTCGGGTGTTCGTTATTCGGAACGAACTTCCCGCGATGCTCGAGGGTTCGTTTCGAACAACGAACCCCATTGAAGTCAATGGGCGACCAGAGCATTTTTGTATTTCGCCGATGCTCGCTAAGGTTTTCATGTGTGAAAATCTGGGCAATTCAAGAAAGTGATGGGAATGACACAGAAACGGATAGGGCAGGCGAGGGGCTACATGTTGGGCTGCATCTCAAGTTCACAGGTCCCACTATTAAGCCACAATACCGGCAAGAGTGGGCCCCCCCCCCTCCCAACAACTTTTACTTCTGAAAAGCCCTCATTAGCATGGCATACCTTTGCTAAGCACCACACTAGCTACAACAAAGCACAATCACTGCCTGGATGACACTCCGCTGCCACTTCTCCTGGGTTACATGCTGACCAACCGCCCCCCCTCCCCCCCACAGCGCACACCAAAGTGTCCCTGCGCAGCCTTCAGCTGCCCTCATGCCACACCACCCTCATGTCTATTTAGAAGTGCGTCTGCCATGAGGAGGAACCGCAGGCACACACTGCAGAGGGTTGGCACGGCTAGGCAGCGACCCTCTTTAAAAGTGGCGGGGCGATAGCCCACAATGCTGTACAGAAGCAATGAGAAATAGAATCCTGTGCCACCGCCATCAGGAGCTGCACACGTAGGCATAGCAATGGGGAACCTATGTGCCACACACTATTCATTCTGTCAAGGTGTCTGCATGCCCCAGTTAGACCGGGCTTTCTAATTCATAGACACAGGCAGGTACAACTCCCTATTGTGAAGTCCCTGTGGACCGACAGCATGGGTGGGTGCCAGGAAGCCACCGGCGGTACATAGAAATATCCCATTGCATTGCCCAACACAGCTGAGGTAGTAATGTCGTGCGTAATACAGGTGGGCTTCGGCCCACACTGCATGCCCCAGTCAGACTGGGGTTCTTTACAAGTGTACAGATGTGTTAAAAACTCCGTGTGCACCTACAGCATGGGTGGCTCCCTGGAACCCACCGGCGGTACACAAAAATATCCCATTGCATTGCCCAACACAGCTGAGGTAGTAATGTCGTGCATAATGCAGGTGGGCATCGGCCCACACTGCATGCCCCAGTCAGACTGGGGTTCTTTAGAAGTGGACACATGTAGGTTAAACTCCCTGTGGACCCACTGCCTGGGTGGGTGCCAGGAAGCCACCGGCGGTACATAGAAATATCCCATTGCATTGCCCAACACAGCTGAGGTAGTAATGTCGTGCGTAATACAGGTGGGCTTCGGCCCACACTGCATGCCCCAGTCAGACTGGGGTTCTTTAGAAGTGTACAGATGTATTAAAAACTCCGTGTGCACCTACAGCATGGGTGGCTCCCTGGAACCCACCGGCGGTACATAAAAATATCCCATTGCATTGCCCAACACAGCTGAGGTAACGTCAGCTGTAATGCAGGTGGGCTAAAAATTAATTTGATTACACTGTAGGCGAGGGCCCACAAAAATTGCTGTATCAACAGTACTAATGTACATCCCAAAAATTGGCCATGGCCAGCCAAGAGGGCAGGTGAAACCCATTAATCGCTTTGGTTAATGTGGCTTAAGTGGTAACTAGGCCTGGAGGCAGCCCAGTGTAACGAAAAATTGGTTCAAGTTAAAGTTCCAACGCTTTTAAGCGCATTGAAACTTATAAAAATTGTTCAGAAAAATTATTTGAGTGAGCCTTGTGGCCCTAAGAAAAATTGCCCGTTCAGCGTGATTACGTGAGGTTTCAGGAGGAGGAGCAGGAGGAGGAGGAGGAATATTAGACACAGATTGATGAAGCTGAAATGTCCCCGTTTTGGATGGTGAGAGAGAACGTAGCTTCCATCCGCGGGTGCAGCCTACGTATTGCTTACGTATCGCTGCTGTCCGCTGGTGGAGAACAGAAGTCTGGGGAAATCCAGGCTTTGTTCATCTTGATGAGTGTTAGCCTGTCGGCACTGTCGGTTGACAAGCGGCTACGCTTATCTGTGATGATTCCCCCAGCCGCACTAAACACCCTCTCAGACAAGACGCTAGCCGCAGGACAAGCAAGCACCTCCAGGGCATACAGCGCTAGTTCAGGCCACGTGTCCAGCTTCGACACCCAGTAGTTGTAGGGGGCAGAGGCGTCACCAAGGATGGTCGTGCAATCCGCTACGTACTCCCTCACCATCCTTTTACAGTGCTCCCGACGACTCAGCCGTGACTGGGGAGCGGTGACACAGTCTTGGTGGGGAGCCATAAAGCTGGCCAGGCCCTTAAAGACTGTTGCACTGCCTGGGATGTACATGCTGCTCGATCTACGCACATCCCCTGCTACCTTGCCCTCGGTACTGCGCCTTCTGCCACTAGCGCTGTCGGCTGGGAATTTTACCATCAGCTTGTCCGCAAGGGTCCTGTGGTATAGCAACACTCTCGAACCCCTTTCCTCTTCGAGAATCAGAGTGGGCAGGTTCTCCTTATACCGTGGATCGAGCAGTGTGTACACCCAGTAATCCGTCGTGGCCAGAATGCGTGCAACGCGAGGGTCACGAGAAAGGCATCCTAACATGAAGTCAGCCATGTGTGCCAGGGTACCTGTACGCAACACATGGCTGTCTTCACTAGGAAGATCACTTTCAGGATCCTCCTCCTCCTCCTCCTCCTCAGGCCATACACGCTGAAAGGATGACAGGCAATCAGCCGGTGTACCGTCAGCAGCGGCCCAAGCTGTCTCTTCCCCCTCCTCCTCATCCTCCTCATGCTCCTCCTCCTCCTCCTGTACGCGCTGAGAAATAGACAGGAGGGTGCCCTGACTATCCAGTGGCATACTGTCTTCCCCCGCCCCCGTTTCCGAGCGCAAAGCAGCTGCCTTTATGGTTTGCAGGGAATTTCTCAAGATGCATAGCAGAGGAATGGTGACGCTAATGATTGTAGCATCGCCGCTCACCACCTGGGTAGACTCCTCAAAATTACCAAGGACATGGCAGATGTCTGCCAACCAGGCCCACTCTTCTGAAAGGAATTGAGGAGGCTGACTCCCACTGCGCCGCCCATGTTGGAGTTGGTATTCGACTATAGCTCTACGTTGTTCATAGAGCCTGGCCAACATGTGGAGCGTAGAGTTCCACCGTGTGTGCACGTCGCACAGCAGTCGGTGCACTGGCAGCTTAAAGTGATGTTGCAGGGTGCGCAGGGTGGCAGCGTCCGTGTGGGACTTGCGAAAATGTGCGCAGAGCCGGCGCGCCTTTACGAGCAGGTCTGACAAGCGTGGGTAGCTTTTCAGAAACCGCTGAACCACCAAATTAAAGACGTGGGCCAGGCATGGCACGTGCGTGAGGCTGCCGAGCTGCAGAGCCGCCACCAGGTTACGGCCGTTGTCACACACGACCATGCCCGGTTGGAGGCTCAGCGGCGCAAGCCAGCGGTCGGTCTGCTGTGTCAGACCCTGCAGCAGTTCGTGGGCCGTGTGCCTCTTATCGCCTAAGCTGAGTAGTTTCAGCACGGCCTGCTGACGCTTGCCCACCGCTGTGCTGCCACACCGCGCGACACCGACTGCTGGCGACATGCTGCTGCTAACACATCTTGATTGCGAGACAGAGGAGGAGGAGGAGGAGGAGGGTGCTTTAGTGGAGGAAGCATACACCTCCGCAGATACCACCACCGAGCTGGGGCCCGCAATTCTGGGGGTGGGTAGGACATGAGCGGTCCCAGGCTCTGACTCTGTCCCAGCCTCCACTAAATTCACCCAATGTGCCGTCAGGGAGATGTAGTGGCCCTGCCCGCCTGTGCTTGTCCACGTGTCCGTAGTTAAGTGGACCGTGGCAGTAACCGCGTTGGTGAGGGCGCGTACAATGTTGCGGGAGACGTGGTCGTGCAGGGCTGGGACGGCACATCGGGAAAAGTAGTGGCGACTGGGAACTGAGTAGCGCGGGGCCGCTGCCTCCATGATACTTTTGAAGGACTCCGTTTCCACAACCCTATACGGCAGCATCTCAAGGCTGATGAATTTTGCTATGCGGACGGTTAACGTTTGAGTGTGCGGGTGCGTGGCGGCGTACTTGCGCTTGCACTCCAACAGTTGCGCAAGCGACGGCTGGACGGTGCGCTGAACTACACTGCTGGATGGGGCCGAGGACAGCGGAGGTGAGGGTGTGGGTGCAGGCCAGGAGACGGTAGTGCCTGTGTCCTGAGAGGGGGGTTGCATCTCAGTGGCAGGTTGGGGCACAGGGGGAGAGGCAGGGGTGCAAACCGGAGGCGCTGAACGGCCTTCATCCCACCTTGCGGGGTGCTTGGCCATCATATGTCTGCGCATGGTGGTGGTGGTGAGGCTGTTGGTGTTGGCTCCCCGGCTGAGCTTTGCGCGACAAAGGTTGCACACCACTGTTCGTCGGTCGTCAGGCGTCTCTGTGAAAAACTGCCAGACCTTAGAGCACCTCGGCCTCTGCAGGGTGGCATGGCGCGAGGGGGCGCTTTGGGAAACACTTGGTGGATTATTCGGTCTGGCCCTGCCTCTACCCCTGGCCACCGCACTGCCTCTTGCAACCTGCCCTGCTGATGCCCTTGACTCCCCCTCTGAAGACCTGTCCTCCTGAGTAAGCGTTGCACACCAGGTGGGGTCAGTCACCTCATCGTCCTGCTGCTCTTCCTCCGAATCCTCTGTGCGCTGCTCCCTCGGACTTACTGCCCTTACTACTACCTCACTGCAAGACAACTGTGTCTGATCGTCATCGTCCTCCTCACCCACAGAAAGTTGTTGAGACAGTTGGCGGAAGTCCCCAGCCTCTTCTCCCGGACCCCGGGAACTTTCGAATGGTTGGGCATCAGTGACGATAAACTCCTCTGGTGGGAGAGGAACCGCTGCTGCCCAATCTAAGCAGGGGCCCGAGAACAGTTCCTGGGAGTGTTCCCGCTCCTGAGCAGGTGTTATTGTAGTGGAGTGAGGAGGCTGGGAGGAAGGAGGAGCAGCAGACAGAGGATTCGGATTGGCAGCAGTGGACGGCGCAGAACTGCGGGTAGATGATAGGTTGCTCGAAGCACTTTCTGCCATCCAGGACAGGACCTGCTCACACTGCTCATTTTCTAATAACCGTCTCCCGCGTGGACCCATTAATTGGGCGATGAATGTGGGGCCACCAGAAACGTGCCTCTCTCCTAATCGCGCAGCAGTCGGCTGCGACACACCTGGATCAGGAGCTTGGCCTGTGCCCACACCCTGACTTGGCCCTCCGCGTCCTCGGCCGCGTCCACGTCCTCTAGGCCTACCCCTACCCCTCAGCATGCTGTATTACCAGTGATTTGATTTCACAGGCAGCTAATAAATTGGCGCAAGACTGCAGGCCAAATATAATTTTTTCCCTTTTTTGAAAACGAAAGGCCCCACTGCCTCTAGTGAATGAATAATCTAAGTTTAATAACTGTGCTGTTTTCCTGCTAATGTGTCACAGAACGTGAGGGTAGCAGAGTTATTAACTGTGGCAGAGCAGGTATTTTTTTTCCCAATTAAGGAAAGCAAATGGCGAAGCCAGGAGTAAAACGTAGCTGGGTGCGTATGATTTTTACAGGTTGCACACGCAGCCGACACGTGTCCACCGGCGTTAGTACGGACAGAGGCAGGACAAATAGAATTATTTTCCGTTTTTTTGCACCAAAAGGCAGCACTGCGTATATTCTATGAACATGAGAAGTTTAATAACTGTGCTGTTTTCCTGCTAATGTGTCACAGAACGTGAGGGTAGCAGAGTTATTAACTGTGGCAGAGCAGGTATTTTTTTTCCCAATTAAGGAAAGCAAATGGCGAAGCCAGGAGTAAAACGTAGCTGGGTGCGTATGATTTTTACAGGTTGCACACGCAGCCGACACGTGTCCACCGGCGTTAGTACGGACAGAGGCAGGACAAATAGAATTATTTTCACTTGTTTTACAAGCAAAAGGCAGCACTGCGTATATTCAATGAATAATAACTGTGTTGTGGCCCTGCCTATACAATTCTTTCCCTGCAGTATCAATGGAGGGTGGAATGCTCTGCAGAGGCGATTTTGAGAAGCAAAAAAAAATGCAGCACAGCTAACAGCAGCCTGGACAGTACTGCACACGGATAAATATGGCCCTAGAAAGGACCGTTGAGGTTCTTGAAGGCTACACTCACTCCTAACACTCTCCCTGCCTATGCAGCACTTCTGTCCCTAATGCCGGGTGCAACGCTCTGCAGAGCCGATTTTGAGAAAAAAAAAATGGCACTGCTAACAGCAGCCAACACACAGCTATCAGTGGCCCTAATAAGGACCTTTGGGGGGTCTTGAAGCCTACACTAACTACCAATTCTTTCCCTACAGCAGCTCCGGTACAAACAGCACTGTCCCTCACTAACTCACACGGCATCTGAGCCGAACCGCGGGAGGGGCCGACTTTTATGTTCGGGTGACACCTGATCTTCCCAGCCACTCACAGCAGGGGGGTGGTATAGGGCTTGAACGTCACAGGGGGAAGTTGTAATGCCTTCCCTGTCTTTCAATTGGCCAAAAAAAGCGCGCTAACGTCTCAGGGAAGGAAGTGAAAGTAACCAGAACACCGCATGGTGTTCGTTACGAATAACGAACATCCCGAACACCCTAATATTCGCACGAATATCAAGCTCGGAAGAACACGTTCGCTCATCTCTAATTACAAAACCATTGTTAAAGCTCTGGGGCTCCATTGAACCACAGGGAGAGCCATTAACCACAAATAGAGATAACTTGGAACTGCGACGTGGCCTGAGCTGCTCTCAAACCGTGTGACTGATGAACATGATGTAACATGCCTGAGAAGAGACTGCAGTGTTTAAAGGGGTTGTCCCGCGAAAGCAAGTGGGGTTCAGCACTTCTGTATGGCCATATTAATGCACTTTGTAATGTACATCGTGCATTAATTATGAGCCATACAGAAGTTATTCACTTACCTGTTCCGTTGCTAGCGTCCCCGTCGCCATGGTGCCGTCTAATTTCAGCGTCTAATCGCC
Source organism: Eleutherodactylus coqui (assembly GCF_035609145.1). NCBI lineage: Eukaryota > Metazoa > Chordata > Amphibia > Anura > Eleutherodactylidae > Eleutherodactylus > Eleutherodactylus coqui. The sequence continues at coordinate 128,882,423 of NC_089843.1, read as the reverse complement.
CGATTAGACGCGCTTGCGCAGTCCGGTCTTCTCCCTGGTGAATGGGGCCGCTCGTGCCGGAGAGCTGGTCCTCGTAGCTCCGCCCCGTCACGTGTGCCGATTCCAGCCAATCAGGAGGCTGGAATCGGCAATGGACCGCACAGAGGCCACGGTGCACCATGGGAGAAGACCCGCGGTGCATCGTGGGTGAAGATCCCGGCGGCCATCTTAGTAAGGTAAGGAAGAAGTCGCCGCAGCGCGGGGATTCGGGTAAGTACTAAACGGTTTTTTTTTAACACATGCATTGGGTTTGTCTCGCGCCGAACGGGGGGCCTATTGAAAGAAAAAAAACCCAGTTTCGGCGCGGGACAACCCCTTTAACCAAGTGTCAAGGCCTCTTCATTCAGGTGATTGGCGGAGGTCCTGATTAGACCCCCGCCCATCATCTACTGATGACCTATCCCGAGGATGAGTTATCCATTGTATGTGACAGGAAAGCCTTTTAAATGTAGCTAAATTACAACAAATCTACAAAGAAGAATTGGGCAAAATTGCTCAACAGCGATGTAAAAGTCTCAGTGCAAGTTATTGCAAATGTTTTACTACAGCTGTTACTGCCAAGGGTGGAACACAGTTATTAGGTTTAGGGGGGGCAATTAATTTTTCACACGAGTGATATAGGTTTTACCTTCAGTAAAAATAGAATGATCACTTAAAAGCTGAATTTGGGTTTAGACATGTTGTAATTATCTTATATTAAAATGAGTTGGATAATCTGAAAGATTTAAATGTGACAAAGTAGAAAAATAAAAGAAATCAAGAGAGGAGCAAATACTTTTTCATAGCAGTGTATAAGAGCGGACAGGTTTTGAGCCTTTAACAGTAACATTTTTATTTACTGAGAGCAAGCAACAATCTTGAAAAACAGTGAGAACTTGAAAAAAACTTGCAGAACCCATTTGAGTTACGAGCTTCGCTAGATACAAACAAGCCGGTCTGTAAATATGATGTAATACTATAGCATTACATCATACTGTGCAGCAATCGGACAGCCGGTCTATCAAGTCGGGCCATAGGCATGGCTATGACAAACACATGGCGTCCCGTGATCTTATCTTATCCCTACGGGACCCCCGAACGTCGCTGCCAGCAGCGGTATTTAAAGAGTTAACAGGTCTGATAAGTGGCACGACTTATCGGAGCTGTTGCAGGCAGGTGCAGGCTGAACAAATCAGCCTGCACCCGATGTTGTATGGAGCAGGTTCCACCTGCGATCCCCCTTCATACAAGCATTTGTTCGGACATAAGGAGGGGACTTTTTGTTATAGCAATTAAGATTTCTTTACTTAAAGGGGTTTTCCCATTGCTTAAAATTGCTTCACAGTCACTTACTACTTCCTGGCTGCTGATGACCAAGACCTGTGACTTATGTAGCCAATCACTGGCCACAGCAGTAACATTCTATAGTCAGTCACTAGCTGCAGCAGTCACATGTCCTGGTCATGTCCTGTACTTCACCGGAAGTACAGAGTGGCTGTGAAGCAATTTTAAGTAATGGGAAAACCCCCTTTAATGAAGTATAATGTAGGGTATATAAAAGCGGTTGTGACAGGACTCTGTTGCAGGTTATGGGAACTGACCATTAGTGGCTACCATTTTCCCACCTTGGAGAACTGTGCTGCACATCCATTCCTTACTGGCTTTAGGCTGCTACTTTGCCCTTTAACTTGTCTATAAGCAAAACAGATTTGTCCCTCCTTTAAATGCAAGGCAGTTTATTCTGAAAAGTTAGAGAAAGGGAATGTGTTAACAGAAAATGACCTATTGTATAAATCAGTTTTTTGTGATTGTTTTAAATTTTCAAAGTCAATATGTATATATATTTTTAAATCCCATAATTTAGAATTTTTCACACGAAGCATTTTCTGTACTGCAGAGAAAATTTATCAGCAGTCATTTCATTATAATCCCAGGCAGGATTGCAAGGAAATGTAACATGTATACATAGATAACACCATTCCAATGATGGCCCTTTAACATGGGTCAACAGTTGGGTAAACGACTGTACGAGCGCTGATGTCACCACTTAGGTTATTAGCTCGCTCGTGCAGAGCGTTCAGAAGGACAGACTTCGCTGCTCGGTCGCTGGGTTCTCGCTGGCTTCTTGCCTAGCACTTCACCTTTTATGTGAAGCACTGAGCGGGGAGCATTTACACAGAATGAGAAGCCAGCGATAGGTTTTAGAATGACTGAAAGTCAGCGATAACGATTTCAAACAAATAGTGAGGGATTTTTTTGCATTTATACTGTACAATTATCACTCAAATTTGTTAGTTTGAACGCATTTAGAGGGATAATCGTCCCATGTAAATGGCCAATAAACACCAATTGATTTGTCATTCACAATAGGTGATGGTCACAGCTTATCTACTCCCTCTTCCTGCACAATGACCTCCACACATGTCACAGAACATGCCTAAAACAGTCTCTCATAGAAGTCAATGGGCCACATCCTGTCCATTGTGCGAATGGTCAATGAGGCTGTTTAAAACATCTCTAAAATATACTGTAAAGCATATACCTGCAGCAAAGCAAGATGGCAGCCCCCATAATCTTGTAGGGATAATATGATAAAAAAATTATAAATAAAAAAACTAATTTTCTTTTGCTTAGTTCATTTTCAAAACTTTATTGTAACACATTTTTCCAAAAAAATTCATTAAAAAAAAAGCTATAATACGGTAGTAGCATAAAGGTGTCATATTTTTCATGCTAGAGCGCAGTGCCCCAGCCCTTTGTTCATTGTTCTGAGCCTCTGTCCTCATGTCAAGTGTTTTCTTTTTTTTGCTTGGTCACTATGGTCCAATAGTCAATCCAAATTTCCCATTGTGCTGTGGTTTATTCTTGCAGTCTCACTCTGGTATCAGGTGATTTAGTGCCGTAATCCCCGGTGTTCAGTGGTTATTTGCATGCTCCATCTTGATATGTTGAGACAGAGATGTTTTAAGTATATTTGTTCCCCTCCACTGATAGAAAGTTTAATTTAATTAAACTATCATTGGCTAATCCCTTTAAAGGCTATGTAAAACTTTGTGCATGAAAAATGAAAACACACATATCTTACTAAGTCCTTGAAAAAAAAAAAAATGCACTTATCTGTGTTTTTGCATTGAGTTTTCTTTCTCATGCATTTAGAAATCATCATACTTGATTTAAGGCTCTCCTGTATTCAAGTTTCTGGCTGGAGGCATTCCCAGTATTGATCATCTGGTCTCTCTCATGAATGCACACAAGCTCAGCTTTTCCTCTACTCTTTCAGAGGCTGAGTAGCATAACCACACCCACTTAATACTACACTCTGTCTCTTCATCTATCTCCTGACTCTGAGTAGCTGCTGGTCTTGTTCCATTCTCTCTCATGGTTGATAAGAGCAGGAAATGTACACAGTGTCTATTACAGTCCTCTGTAATGGTAGTTTTCTCTGCTCTCCGCCACCATCCTCCAGCACTGTCACACAACCATATGTAATAGGTCAGTGGAAAGACAGTAAATGTACCTTCACAACAGAGGACCAGGCTAGGGGAGGAATCAGTCAGTTTACTCTAACTGACAGAATTTGCCAAGATTTCAGACCTCCAGTCCGCAGTGTCTTGGAAAACAATACAAGCATACAAACCAAACAATCAAAACTTTTAATGAAAACCAATTACAAAAAGTCTTAATTTCCAAAAATACACCGATTAAGGCCTCCCGCACACAGACGGTTTTGTACAGCGTTGAGTTGTGCCTTTTCAGTGCAGCGCTAAATGCTGTATAACACTCCCATTCATTTCAATGGGGCTGTTCACACAAACGTCAAAACGCAGCATCTTCAATGCTGTGCTTTTACACGATGCATGTTCTATCTTTGACCGTTTTCAGCCCTGCGTCGCCCATTGAAATGAATGGGCAGCAGTTTCAGAGCTGCACTCTGATTTTCGGGGGGAGGGCTTGAAATATAAGCCCTACCCCGATAATCAGCCCTAGCTACACTAGATGGAAAGAAAAAACAACACTCACCTAGCAGGTGCTGCAGGATCTCGGATGCTGATCTCTTCCGCTGCTCCAGGCTTCTCCTGCACTGACAGATCATCTATTGCTGCTATTGAGAACCCTGCCTCCAGCCAGAGATTTCTGTGATTGGTTCTTGCACCAATCACAGTCATTCATTGACTGGCTCAGCCAAGCAGAGGTACGAGCTGAAAACGCAGCCAAAACGTTGGCATAACACATGACAGCGCTGCTGAAACCAGGCTGAAACTGCAGTAAATGCAGTGTTGAAAAATGATGTCTTTCTGCAAACGCCTGTGTGAGGGAGGCCTCAAAGAAAAAAATGCAAAGGTGTACATAGCTTTTAAGATTCCCTTTGTGACACTTATATTTATACTACAGATCAGGGCAGGGAGGAGAGAATGTAGCAAGTATCAACTTCATTACCATAGTTCATAGCAAGCGATAATGTTTACATACTGTTGCTGCAGAGAAGGACAAACTTCTAAAAAGCCTGCTGTAGTAAGACACTTGGAAAGGGCAAAGCAATGTTTGGTGGCCATACTGGTCATACAGCTAGGAATGGCTGATTTTTACAAAAATCTTTACAAAAGCAGACAAAACACATATCTATTTTACATGGTGATTAGAGATGAGCGAACGTACTCGTTTCGAGTAATTACTCGATCAAGCACCGCGATTTTCGAGTACTTCCGTACTCGGGTGAAAAGATTCGGGGGGCGCCGGGGGCGGGGGGAGGCGTGGCAGAGCGGGGGGTAGCAGCGGGGAACAGGGGGGAGCCCTCTCTCTCTCCCTCTCCCACCCACTCCCCGCTGCAACCCCCCACTCACCCACGGCGCCCCCCGAATCTTTTCGCCCGAGTACGGAAGTACTCGAAAATCGCGACACTCGGGCGAAAAAAGGGCGTGGCCGAGTAGGTTCGCTCATCTCTAATGGTGATCCTTTTTAATGTAACTGATGTTAACCTTAGTCTACATAGCTCCATTATGCTGACTTTCAAAACCGTGCAACAGATTGTTCATGATTGTTTCGGTTTATTTGCCAAATTTACAAACTTTCAGCTGTTTGCAAAAAAAGTTGACCAACAACAATTTAAATATTGCAACACAACTAATATAATAAGTGGTTTCTCCAATATTACCCCGATTAAGACCAGAACATCGCGACCTCCTGGACAGGGAAATTATGATAGAAGAAGCAAGAGAAGCAATTGAACTGCTTAAACCATCTAGGGCCCCCAGCCCTGATGGTGTTTCCAATATATATTATAAGAAGTTCTTTTTGACCCTAGGTATAACTCTAATAAGCTTTTTTAATTTTCTCCATCAGGAGCCACGTTTCTCTCCTACAGCTAATCGGGCTTATATCCAAGTTATCCCTAAAGCTAATAAAGACCATACTTCATGCAAAAACTATCACCCTGTCTCCTTTAATTATTAATGATATCAAAATTCTCACCAAAATTTTGGCTATTAGGCTTAATACTTTTATTAGCCAATATATTCAACCTGACCAAGTAGGATTCATCCCCGGTTGCCAAGCTATTGACTAGACTGGATGGGTAATAGATATTATCTCTGCAGTGTGTTCAGGTTAGGACAAGCGGCGAGGCCTTTTTCTTAGTTTAGACTTACGCAAGGATTTTGATTCAGTTTCCTAGCATTATTTCTTTTTTTGTTTTCGAGGGGGATCAGCTTTGGGATCACTTTTAAATCTATCATACATTCTTTATACTCTTTTACCTCAGCCTCTGTTAGGATCTGTGGCTTTGAATCCAACACCATAGCAATAGAAAGGGGGTCTAGGCAGGGCTGTCCCCTTTCACCCCGATTATTTGCATTAGCAATCGAACCCCTGGCATTCCTGCTTACATCCGATAGGAATGTTAAGGGCTTCAGTATTGGAGGGCAAGAACACAAGTGCACTCTATTTGCCGATGGTATTCTACTAAGTATTTCTTTCACTCTCTCTTCTCTTCCTAATATTTACCACATTCTTGACAACTTTGGCTTCGTCTCTGGTCTTAAGAGTTAATAATTCCAAATCCTTAGTTCTCAATCTAAATATACCATCCCCAATGCTTAAACTTCTAAAGCTTAATTTCAATTTCCATTGGGTTAGCAAGAGCTTACCATATGTGGGAATAAATCTTACCAGCTCCTTTGAGACCATTTACTGAGCTAACTATTCCTCATTGATTAAGTGCCTGTAGCAGGACCTTACTACTTGGTCTTCCTATAATTTGTCTTGGATGGGCAGGGTCCATTCAGTTAAAATTACATTTCTTCCAAAAATGTTATACTTATTTCATGCGCTAACAATTTCTGTCCCGACTATAGATTTGAAACGTCTTCAATCCAAACTCCTATCATTTATTTGGTCCAACAAATTTAGGCTTATTCAACAATTTAGATTATATGCACCCCTTAATTTGGGTGGCTTGGGAGTCCCTAATCTTCTCAAGTATTATCACGAGGCCCAAGTGGCACAGTTAACCAATATATTCTCCCATTACCACAGGCCTGCATGGGTAAATATTAAATCTTTTATGGTTCTCCCTTGCCACCTTGAACAAATTTTCTGGTGTGGATCTAGAAACAGATTCTTAAATATGTGCCCAGCCCTGTCTTCTTCTTTGACATTGTGGGATAGATTGTCAAAGAGGTATAACTTGGATTCCAAACACCTTCCTATGTCCTGATGGTTTGGCACTTCTGCCTTCTCTCTAGGTCTTGACATTGTAGGATTTGGATGGTAGATCTTCAGGACTCTTACAAGAATTGCACATGTGGTAGACAGGCTAGGTTTTCGACAATTTGAATACTTCCGGTCTGTCCACTCTATCCCAGACTCAGAACTATTTCACTTGCAACAAATTAAGCACTACATCCTACGCTATCCTAAATAGACACACCCTAGCTGATATGTCCATATTTGAATGTATTTGAAATACAGTTTCATCTGGGTCTGCAATCATTACCAAACTTTAATTTTATTTTGCCTACTGATAAACATTTTTACATGTATAAATGAGAGGCAGACCTGGGCGAGGAGCTACCGGTCTCAGATTGGCATGAAATGGCCCCTTTGACCACTAAGCTCTTGGTCCACATATCGATTGTGTAAGTGGGCTACAAACGTTTATGTGCTTGTACTTGATCCAGATCCAGAGATTGTCTTGTATGTTTCCTGGGGTTATCAGACCTTTGCTTTTGGGGTTATGGGAGCGTGGTAATTGCCTTAGACTTTTCTGGATTCAAGTCCACTCTTTAATATTCTCCACTACAAATGTAAGCCTGCATAAGTCTCCTTGGGAAGCACTCTTTGACAGGCAGATTCCTGATATACCTAAACATATATTCAGATAGGTTTCCCTGTGTTTAATCTCTGCCCATACAGCTATTGCTCACTCCTGGAGAAAAACATTGGTCTGTAATAACCTTGTGAAAATCAGCTTTGCCTTGGATAATGGTTAATGAAAAACTAGTGGCTTTTCTTACAGACCGTGAGGAACGTTTTGAGAGAAACTGGACCTCGTGGTACCAATATTCCCTCACTATGCAGCTATGAAGGTCTTCAAACCAATCCCAAATTCCCCCAGTAAATATTAGTCAGTCCATCAGTGTCTCCTCCACTCACCCTATTTAATTTGTAATCCGGTCTGTTCGTTCTCACTATCAGGGGCATAGTGGGGATACACAATCTTCTCCCACTGTTTTTTCTCTTTTTTTACTGATTTGTCCATCAGTCCCTCCCTTCCTTAGCCATACTCCTTTTTGGGTCCATCCTGTCTTCCCCAAATGTCTTGTTGAAATTGCGTTTTTTTCAGGGATCTTTCTTTTATAATACACAAGTGAAACTTGATATTTTGCAACTTATTACAAATCAAGACTTCCTACTCTTCGAATCTTGGCCCCTTCCATTGTTCTGAGGCTTAATTGTTCATACAGTTTTGTGTGTTTTGCTTTAAAGCAATTTAATAAGATGAATGTAAACCCAAGTGGTTTCTCCAAATGTAAAACAAAATGACACTTTTAAATAAATACTAAAGTCACAGAATTATTTAACACCGTCAAGACAAGTGTCTGTAGTACTTAGTAGATCACCCTTTTGCTTTTATGACCTGCTAAAAACATAGAAGTCTAGGGAGAGGGGAGGGGGTAAAAGAAGCTATTGCAGAGGGAGACAGACTCACAGACATACCACTATGGCTAAAAGTAGGTAACTTACTATATTACAGTTAGTGGATTCACATCTATACTGCTCAGTACAGCTGAACACTGTCTCCATGATGCTGTTATTTTTGTGTGTGCTACAGAGCGTTAATGATTAGAATCTATTGTTTTTTTTCAAGTGAAGCATATGGGACCCATTGTGGCAGCTAGTTTCCACCCACCAGTTTAGAGAAACTGAAAATTATATGTACAGTCCGCAGAAGGGAAAAATGAATGCAGGATGAAATTCATACAATGGCCAGAAATATGATTATGAACACACACAGCTGCTAATTTTGAAAAGTCACCTGAAAGTGTGGATATACTTTAATTATGAAAAACAACTAATAAATTAAAACTTGAACAAATAAACCCTGAAGAAATTAGGCTACTTTCACATCTGTGGCGGGGTTCTGCTTTCCTGCTCTGTTTGGGGTGTAGGGAAGGGGAATTCTCTGCGGAATGCATCTGTCTTATGACAGTGCAGAATGGACCCCACTGACTATAATGGGGTCCGTTCGGTTTCTGCTCAGCTGCCCGGCATTTTACCGGAAGAAAAAATGCTGCATGCAGCGCTATTTCTTCTGCTATTTTGTGCCGGATCTGCAATGGAGCATCCGAACAAAATATTGCCATCAAAATATATCATATGAGGGTGTGGTGATAAGTATTAAGCCTTACTCAGAAAAAATTGAGCTACAAAGCTGTAAATTGCAGGGTGTACTTGTCTATTTTTTATATTCAATTATGCAAAAATCAATTACCTATGATTTTAACTTATCTTTGTTTTCCGGTCCAAAGTGAACATGGCAGAATCTCAAAGACGTTCAGTGTGGAAGAGCATAGGACCTAATCAAGTTCTTGTTTCTCCAAGGAGGAGGTGCAAAGCAGATCCATTATGAAATGTCACAAACTTTTGGTGACAGTGGCCCTTCATATGCAACAGTTAAACATTAGGTTGTAAATTTTATAACTGGCCATTTCGGTGTTGAAAGGGAGAAACCCAGTAGAAGGCCTGTCTCCGTCTTCTAGCCTACAAATGTGAAAGCCATCCATGACATGATCATGAAGGACCTCCGAATATCAACTACATTTGCTACATTATCGACAATGACTTGGGAATGAGAAAGCTTACAGCCCAGTGAATCCCGAAACATTTGACAACCGAACAGAAGAGGAGACATGTGGAGACACCGGTGACTGTTTTGGAGCATTTTGTAAGAAATGAGTCAGATTTCCTGGACAAACTGGTAACTGGTGATGAGACATGGATCTACTGTTATGATCCAGAGACAAAGGAACAGTCTAAGGAATGGAGGTACAGTGGTTCCCCAGGCCAACAAAGTTCTGTGTGCAAAGGTCAGAACAGAAGCTAATGGCAACCATTTTTAGTCTAAGGAGGAAGCTCTGCTTGTGGACTACCTCCCAAAGGGTAAAACCATCAATGCAACATATTGCTGCTTGTTATTGACAAAGCTGAGGCAAAATATTAAGGAAAAACGTAGAGGAAAGCTCTCCAAAGGTGTCATCTTGTTGAATGACAAAGCCCCATCACACAATGCAGGTGCCAGCATTGCAAAAATGACCTCCTTAGGCTTTCAACTGATGCCCCATCCAACCTATTTGCCCAACCTGGCTCCGTCTGATTACCATCTGTTCCACAATCTCAAAAAACACCTAAAGGCACAATGGTTTGGGAGTATTTTGCTGCAAATGAATGGTTTGACCAGCAGTAGGAAGAATTCTATTTGCAGGGACTTAAAAGGCTACAGGAGAGATGTTGCAAGTGCATTGACATCCTAGGGGAATATGTAGAATAGTGTGGCCGTTTCAGCTTTCTGGCTCACTTTTTTCTGGGTAAGGCTCAATACTTATCAGCACCCCCTTGTAATTGGGTTGTATACTTACTTAGGGTAAATGTGCTTAGAATATATATTTGCACTAAATTCCTCTTTTGCTGTGTCATTTTTTGATTTTCCAGACACTTGCATTACATATACATTACCACCGATCATAAATTTTAAAAAGATTTGTATTTTGTACTTGTAAAATTTTGAAAACAATTATGCAGACAGAGAATATTTGGTTTTACTTGAAAACCAATCAAAAAGGATTTGTCGTTATATTACAATAAAAAATAAAACGGAGTGAAAATGTAATACAATTAGATACAGCCTGCTCAGCAACCTCGCTGCGCTGCACCTTTTAACATATGCTTTCTTATTATGAATAAGGTGTTTGAGTAAGTCCCAATAAAAAAGTTGATATGCATAAAGACGTGTCGGAGGGAGGGCAGGAGGCAATGGAAAACTGCAGAAATGAACAACCACAGGAGGAAATGAAATCTTTCACAACAGCTGCTCCCTTTGGATTCCCCTAGAAGGAAACTGCCTGAGGTCGGCTTTAGCACAAAAGGATAAAGAAGATGAAAACTGTAATGTAAGGCTGGAAAACTACTGCTGAGACCCATGAGTTTACATCCCATAAGTCTCTGGCTGTGTGGCAGGACCTTTTAGCATGTCACAAAGGCTGGTGATAAACAGCACATTACCATGAAACAAACGGTGCCTGAGCAGTATTGTAAGAGTAATGATAACTAGCACTCTCGTGGGAGAGGGAGCAATGTTTTCATCTCTCTATGCATCTGAGCACAGATCGCTAAATGGAAATGAAAAGTGCATATTTTTGATCAGGACCACAGTAATTATATTTTAAATAGTCCTAGCAGTTAAGATATATGCACTATTACAGTAAAATAACATCGTATACAACATTTAGCAAATCTAATGATAGTTAAAAGTTACGTTTTAGAAGATGTTTAGGAAAATTAGGCACTATAATGTATATATCGCTGCTGCATTTAGAAATAGGTTGTTGGACAGGAATTCGCTATTTGTTATTACAATATGTGCAAAACTAGGATCTTTCACACATGCACTTCATAATGACTTATACTGTTCAAATCTAATACTTTTACATATATACGGTATTTATCTTGTATAGTTCCCAACTTATTCCGCAGCACTTTCAGGTAATTTATTTATTACCACCCCCAGCAAGCTGAATACTCATTTTACCGACCTCAGAAAGATGGAAGGCTGAGTCAACCTTGAGCCGGCTACCGGAACTATGCGGAGATTAAACTTGCAACCTTCAGGTTGTGAGCGAGAGCTTAGGACTCAGCGCCAAACGAGGCTCATACTTTTCATGACAGGAGATAACCACCATTTTTTTAACAAAGAAAAATTTAATATACAGTATAAGTGCAATTTGTGTAAATAATCAAATCAACAATAGAAAAACTAAGAGCTCATTCACATCAGTATGAGAGTTTAAGTTCGGAACCTCTGTGGGTAAATTCCATCAAAAAAACGCACAAAATAGTGTGCCTGGCCAGAAACCAAACAGACCGCAATAGGTGATGAGGAAACACGTTTAGACGTATCAATGTTTATGTTCACCGTAGTAGTGTAACTCAGAAAAAGAAGTTTTATTTGCTCATGTGCTATGATGCCAAGTGTCAGTTGGGTGTTCTTTAGTCAGGCAACTGTCCTCTGCAGTAAACTCTTCTAAACCCCTCCCTTCTGCTCTTCAGGGGAGGGGTATGGGATGGTTTGTTGTCAAAAGCTGAGGACACTTGCCTGGTTAAGGAACACCCAGTGGACACTTGGCATTAAAGCAAGTAAGTGATTGAAATTTCTTTTCCTGGGTAATACTACTATTGTGAATGTCAACTTTGGTATGCCTAAACTTGTTTTCTGGACACCTATCTAGCAATCTCACCAGTTCAGGGAGTCAATAGTAGTGAGGGCTTTAGGTTAAGTATGCTACGGATTCTAAAAGTGCCATTTTCCTCACAGATCTCTTTCAAGCATGTGCATGGGGCATAAAATCGCTTATACACAAGCATAGCTATGAGAACTATTGAAATGAATCTGTCTGGATTTAGCTATAGGATTTAAACCCTGACCAAATTCACTACATACGAACATAGAGGGACATTTATGAAGTGTTTTACACGGGTTTCTGGTGTAGAAAAGTCATATTTGCACAAAAACGTTTCCTCATTCTGTACCAGCCCTGCCACGTTTTTATAAAGTAGGTGGGGCTTTTCCAGAGAGGGGATGGCCAACCAGACTGACAGATTTATATATAATTTTCGCCAGAAACTGGCGTAAATTATACTAGAAGTGTGAGAAAGCCCACAGAAGTGCTGAGGATGCGTGTAGTACATGAAGAGTTATGCACATCTGCATGTATTAAGTGCACTGTGCACCAGGGGGAATTGTACTAAGCCAGGCTTCGAAAATGCTTAGTAAATTTACCCCACAGCCTTAAAGCTGCAAATCAGGGGGAAGGATTATTCTTGACGAATAAGAATTTTGGGGAAAATGTATTAAGACTGGCACTTCATACGTCGGTCCTAATATTATCCCTGCCTGCACATGATATGAAGAGGTACAGATATCTATGCCAGCTCGGAGTTGGAGTAGTTTTCTGATATAATTTGCACCAGTCTCTGAAGTAAATGATACATAAATGTGTCGTTCCTGGGTGGCCAAACCCCCTACTGACAAACCACGCTTCCTTTTTGGGAAAGTGACGCAGAGCAGCTTACTGCTCAAAGATTCATACAAGTTAACAAGATATTGCTAATATTGCCTCTACAAAACAAAACTGAATAAAAAACAATCAAAATATTATATTTTCCCCAAAATTGGATAATAAAACAAAAATACATATTTGGTATCGCTGTTTCCGTAAAAGTCCGATCTATCAAAGTAATGCATTATTTACCCCGCACGTCGTCAGAAAAAAAAAAATAAGAACGCCAGAAATGCGCTTTTTTGGTCACCGTCTCCAAGAAAAAATGCAATAAAAAGTGATCAAAAAGCTGGATGTATTCCAAAATAGTACCAACGGAAACTACAGGATGTCTCACAAAAAATTAGTTCTTGCACAACTATTGTGCGCAGAAGATGGCAACAGAAAATACTTTAAGAAAACTTAAATATCTTGAAAAAAAATACAAGTAGTACAGCAAAAAAAAAACTATATAAGTTTGGTATTGACCCATAGAATAAAGTTATTGTGTCATTTTTGTTTCAGTTTGTGCGCCGTAGAAACAAGTCGCACAGGAAGATGGCGGAATTTCCTTTTTCCCCATTTCTCTCCACTTAGAATTTTTTTAAAGTTTTTAGTACATTATATGGTACATTAAATAGCACCAAGTTGTAAAAATACAACTCGGCCCGCAAAAAACAAGTCGGCATGCAGCAACGTCGATGGATTAATAAAGGAGTTATGATTTTTTAAAAGGGGAAAGGAAAAAACGAAAAAAAAAAAGATTGGTCATTAAGGGGTTAAGGAGCAAACATACTGCTCAGGCGAGTACACAGTTACCCGATAAGACTGCTACTCGATCGAGTAGAAGCCTTAAACGAGCGTGCTCGCTCATCTGTAGTTGAAAGCATACATTTCCATCAACTTATGCAATCTAATGTGTATGGGCATCTAAGAAGAGGAGTGAGAGTGATTATAGAAATAGCAGCTATATGACACTAGGGACAGACATACTGCATGTACAACCTGTGTAGTTGCACTGGGGCCCGGAAATAAGGGGAATCTATGCAGCATATTTGTCACAGACTTTTCGGCTACTGAAAATCCCTTCAATACCTCCCAATGAGGATGTTTCTGCAGAAAATGCATGGATTTCTGCAATCCTCATTCAAAATGAAAGGGGGAGGGACAGGGCGGGAGCTTAGCAACTAGCTCCCGCCCCTTCCCATTGCAAACAGCTGGCAAGGGGCGGAGACAAGCAGGTGGGATTTTAACAGACATGCTGCAAAACTCCCTTCCCCCTCCCTTCTTTGGCAGCTGTCATAGGCTCCCATAGGAGTCTATGGGAGCCGCTGCCGTATTCCGGCATTCTATGTAAATGCAGAAATACGCTCATCTTTTATGCTGTGGGAATACGCCCATCTGAACTGATGCATTGTAAACCAATGCATCAGATGGGCAGCGTATATTGGCCGGCTGTGAAAGAGCGGCCGATATACATTCGTCTGAATAAAGCCTAAGGCTGCCTTCACACTGGTGAAAACATTGCGTGAGATCTGTGCGTTGTGAGATGCACAAATCGCACACAAATATAAACCCCATTCTTTTGAATGTGATCATGCACATGTTATGACATGAAAATGCCTCGCATCCGTGGGGAATTAACATCGTGGGAAGTGCAATGTGGGGCAAGGATTCACTGCCCCATATTGCGCTCACCAGTGTGAGGTTAGGCAAAGCGTGCATCAGGTAGTCAGTGAAGCCGCGCGGACATCTTTATTTATCTAGGCACGGAGGGTGGGTTAAAACCCAAAGACTCCACAGAGTTACCTGTTTGTACTAAAAGATCATTGCTTGCAGAGTTAAAGCACATCAGCATCTGGAGTACAGTCATGTTTTCACTTTTGGCCGGAGGCATAACCTTAGTAACCTAATTGCCTATAGTGTGTCTACGCAAAAGAATAAAGGGGTATTTCAGTTAGGGTGCATTAACAAGGGCGAGCCACGTTGCGTCTAATGTTCTCAGGCGCGACTCACATCGCACAAGACTCCGTCTAAGTGCTGTGTGATGTGCGGGAGACCGCACACATGTATGCTCTATTCTCATACAAGACTCCCACGGAAATAGAGTATGCTGTGACTTTTCCATCTCGCAACATCACTGCGAGAGAAAAATCGCCCCTGTACATACACCTATTGCAAATAATGGGTTGCATTTTCGTGCATCTCGCAACACACAAAACTCGCCCAATTTTATCGCCCGCTTGAATGCACCCTTATAATCTCTTAAAAATATTTGTGTGTGTTTTAATACCAGGACACTAATCGGCTCTCTTTAGTGGTGCTAATTTTAATCAGAGAGATGGCGGAGGAAGAGGAATGTTAAAGCAAGAAATGATGAGGGATTCCTGCAGATTCCTTAAACTTCAGATCATGCTGCCTACTCAAACAATCAAATAGGCAGGACAGTGGGAAAGATATTCTGCTTATCCATCTGCTAGGCAATGCTGAGAGAACGGGAATGAATGCTGATTCGCCAACAGCTGTCCGAAGACAGGTAATATATCAAGTGGACGGTATTAACGTGAAGGCTTGTCTGAGGAGGTGAAAGGCTTGTGCAGCCATGTGATCTCTAGAGGCTTGTTCTCGGATGGACATAGCACCTACTGTTTTGATTCTTTATGCCTTATTCACACTTTGCAAGTTAGTCATTTTGAAGCCAAAACCCTTAACTAGACTCAAAGAAGAGAACAAGTCTACTGCTCTTCATTATATTTCCCTTGCGCTTAAGATCCACTCACGGCTTTGGGATGCAAAATACTGACTCATTCTGCAATATGTGAATAAGAGCATAGGCAACTTTTAGACTGAAAACTTTTGAAAGTGATTGGGTATGGAGATCCAGCTGGTGTAGGCTGTCTTAAAGGCATTCTGACATGACAATTTTACCCTTCTCCTAACAATAGTGGGTGATATGAAGGCAAGTACAAGCATATCGGTTTCATTTAACAGTGCTACAATGCTTCCGAAATCAGCATTTTTCCACAGTGCATCGTATATGCAAATCAATTGCAAGCCATTTAAAGGGTGATCCTTTCCCTAGAACTGGTCCAGATTCTCCTTGTTCTTCCTAAATTCTGATCCTTACCTAATGATTGATGTCCCCAGTTCTCAGCTCAAGGAAACAGGAGGCATTTATTATTATGCAAAGGAGGGGCTTAGGAAGAAAGAAGGAGATAGAGACTGGACCAGTCCCATTAAATGGCTTGCAATTGATTTACAAGTAGCGTGTGTGGTGGAAAAAGAGTGATTTCAGAGCCATGGCAACCCTTTGTGAAGTGAAACAGAAATATAATAACACTAATCTTTATTTGTATAGTGCCAACATATTCCGCAGCGCTTACATAGACAGGGGGAATACAGAAAGACAAAAGTACAAAAATTTCAGATCCACGGTTACATAGTAATTAGTTGATGGAAACAATAGGGGTGAGGATCCTGCTCCAAGGAGCTTACATACTACAAGTAATGGGGTGATACAGAAGGTAAAGGGGCTGGAGATGTGCACAGTATTGTGAGGTGCAGAGTGAGGGATGCTATACACAGACAATGGTCAGACATTTAGCTGTGTGATGGCTGAATCGGTATGACTGCAGGGGCAGTTGATGGTGGCTAGCAGGGATTGCAGTCAGTAGGTTAGGAAGCATGTTATCAGGCGGAGTACAGAGGGGTTTGTTTAGGGAATGTGGTATGCCTCCCTGAAGAGGTGCATTTTTAGAGCATGCTTGAAGTTTTGTGAGTCCTGGATTGCCTGAATAGCCTTTGGTAGTGCATTGCAGAGGACTGGCGCTGCTCTGGATGTCTTGGAGGCGGGAATGAGAAGTTCGAATTAGAGGGCTGTTTAGTCTAGTTTTGTTAGCAGAGCAGAGAGCCCGGGCTGGGTGATGGATTGAGATAAGGGAGGCAATGTAGGGCGGCGTGGTGCGTTGGAGGGCTTTATGGATGAAGGTAGTGAGTTTAAATTGAATTCTGTATTTAACGGGCAGGCAGTGCAGTGACTGGCACAGGGCAGAGGCGTCCGAGTAGCGGCTGGACAGGAAGATGAGCCTGGCTGCCGGATTCAGGATGGATTGGAGGGGGTAGAGTCTGATGCGGGGTATGCCGATCAGCAGCGAGTTGCAATAATCGAGCCAAGAGTGGATGAGGGCAACAGTGAGCATTTTTAGTGTGTCTGCGGTGAGAAAAGAGCGAATTCTTGTTTTGCATTCATATTACCTACTTATTATTAGGATTGATTTATAGGGTAAAATCATCTTGGAAGACTTCTTGTAAAGGAAATTCTCCCTGGGAAAACTATGCAGATTAGTTCTCCTCCAGAAGGATGATAATAGTTTTTCTAGTGCCAGGTATAAGTAGCTTCCCTGTAAGTCAATGTGCAATGCATTAACCCCTTAAGGACCAGGCTATTTTGTACCTTAAGGACCAACACCTTTTAGGGATTTTACCCATGTGATGGTTTTACTGCCCTATTTTTTTCCCTCTAGCTACCAAAATTATTTTTGCTGCGTTTTTTTTTCAGTGAGATATAGGACTATTTTTAAAAATATCTTTTTCACTGATTTTTTTTCCTCTTTTTTAGTTTTATTGGGGGTAAAAAGCTTAAAAAATGATTTACACTAAAATAAAGTATGGGAACAGGTTCCTCATTTTGTTTCTGACGTTTTGATATATAATATGTATGGTTTTGGATTACAGGACACTTAGCAGCGGTTTTGGTTGGCGTCGGCTTTGTGTTATTTTCTTTCTTATGTATATATTGTTGTTTTATTCTGTAATTTTGTTTTACTTATTTATGGAATCATGTTTTTTCTATCTACATCCCCCATGACGTCATGTAAGGCCTCTGGGGGACACGTTTTGGTTTTTTTTTTTTATTTGACATTTTTCCACTGTAGCTGGGGCATCCATAGGAGCCCCAGTTACAGGGGAAAACATCCCCTGTAGTGACACTAGTCACTGTCAGAGTTGGTCAGAGTCTACTATGACGCTGTAGCTCTGCTGTAGCAGGGAATCCCGGAGGTCATGTGACCTCCACCCCTCCCGCCCCCCGGCTCCCATAGTGAAAGTTACATTTTCACTTTTTAGTACACAGCGCTCATTGAGGGAAGGAGAAGGAGAAGGCAGAAAGGGCCAAAAAAACCACCTGCCTTCTCTTCCGGGTTATCAGCTGTTACTAACAGCTGACAACCCGTCTTGCTTCTGATTGATTACAGAAGCAGGAGGCTTTAATTCCTGCCCTAATTTACATACAGCTGGGCTTTAAGCCCAGGACCAAGCGCTGTATATTGACAGTGCTTGGTCCTAAATGGGTTAAAGAGCCTTGAAACATGACTAGGGATATTGATCAAACGACAAACACTCTATTGAGGTCTTGAAGCAGGTTTGGATCTAGGAAGTTAAACAATCTGGATTTTTTTCTTTCAATGAAGCAAGCGTCATCAAGCAACAGTTTGTAGTGTTAAGTAAGTACATAGTCAGAAACAATCCAAGTTCAGTATACAGATAAGCAGCAATGGTTTGTAGAATAAGGTGGCAGCAATAGCCACATTCTAGATTAAGAGCTGGAAGCACAATATCACCAGGCAAGGATCACTAGCATTACTTAGTTAGCAGAGATACTGTCAGTGAAAAAGAAGCTTTTGAGTTCAAATCCTGACCGTACTCCATTTCTTCCAGGATAGTGAGTGAGGAGACTCAAAAGGCCATTCATGCTCCTCTGGGTAATATTCAAATAAGGGAGATGAAATAATACCTCCACAGTGCCACTAATTGGAAGGCAGCATTCCATCAAGCCAAAGTTAAACTCTTTATACAAGCCTTGTAACAATGACTAGAAATTAAAAGCAAAGCCAGACTCCATGTACAGACGGCTGTTTCAGGGTATTTGCCCTTTATCAATGTACAGTAGGAGTCTGGCTTTGCTAGTGAGAGGCCTGGGATGGGGGTCAGAAACGCTTTCTTTTCTCCTGAGGGAGAGCACCTAGACGGTCAATGAGGAGACTTAAAAGGCTCAAAAAGATGATTGAGAGAATCATCAAAAACAGGATGCAACTTCATAATCTCAGAAAGTTTTAAAGTGAATCTGCCAGCTTCTATGAACCCTATAAAATGAACTGATAGATTAATAGAAGCTGAAACACTGGAATGTTGAACATATTTGTGCTGTCTTCCCTGCTGTCTCATTTTCTTAAAATTGTATCCTTATCACTTTATATACTATCCATAAATATATCTGCTTCATACATATATTAGGAGTCACCTTACCTTTCAGCTACTTAATGTACTTGTAATTGAAGCCGCAGATGTATGGTAACGGGCAAACAAGTTTGACAGAGATTGTTGGGATATACAGAAAGAAAAACAAGGTGGGCAGAGCTCTGTGTGGAGAAATCAAGAAAGAGACACAAACGTGTGATGTGAAGGGTGCTGCTATCCTAGTGACACTGATACACCACCTAGTAATTATTAGGAAATTATAGTACCAGTGTTTCTGGTGGTGCAATGCGCCACACAGCTCTGCTACATGTACATCACACACAGCTCTGCTACATGAACATCACAGACAGCTCTGCTACATACATTCTTCATCCCATACAACAAGGATAACAAGCAACACAGCAGAGTTCTGCACACACTGATCACTCCCTGGTCATGTGATCTCGGACTCCTCTCACACAGGTGACTGATCACATGACTTCATGACAGGTCCTGTAAGCACATGGCTGTAGTCTGGCTAAGTGATTGTTAGTATTCCATAGCAACTGAGGCCACAGGGGTTTGTAAGGGATGTAGTCTGCCCATAATCTGCACAGGGATGAAGGACCTATGATGACATCATCGGTGTGTGTCATCAGGGGTGGAGCATGTAATTCACTCACGGACAGGTGGTCGTTAGTATCTGCACAGGGATGAAGGACCTTGGATGACGTCACTGTCATGTGATCAGGGGACGAGTATATAACTCACTCACGGACAGGTGGTTGTTAGTATCCTCACAGGGATGAAGGACCTGTGATGATGTCACCGTCATGTGATCAGGAGGAGAGCATGTAACTCACGCACGAACGGACAGGTGGTCATTAGTATTTTTACAAGGCTCTTAAAGTTTCAATGGATGTAGAGAGACGTACATAGAAAAACCTAGGCCTTTGGCACAAACCTCAAGCAGAGGACTGAGAGTGGAAATGATGAACGATGATAGTAACCAGTAACTATAATCGTTCATCATTTCCACACTCGCTTCTCTGCCTGTGGTTTATGCTAAAGTCCTAGGTTTTTCTACGTATTTCGCTCTAGAGATTCTTGTATTATAATTTCCATTAGACACTTAGCTTTAGCAAAAGCAGCCAACTAATATTTAGAATTTTAGCAGTGGCTTTGAAGAAGCTTAATTAATTAAATGTCTGTAGAACTATAATTGCCACATAAGTGTATATGCTCATTAAAGTCTTAGTTTTTACCATATAAGTAAACGCATGAGCATTGTAACATTATTGACCCCAATATATGCAGTAAATAAAAACAGGCTCCGGGAACAATGCTCTAGATGATTCTTGGATACAGTACACTAGTTTCTGTGTCTGTCTCTCTCACAGTGGCTAGTGACCATGCCCAACCGCAGGGTTTAACGAGATCAGAAACCCATAGACAACCAAGTGGCATCCTGCATTTAGGGGTGCATAGAAACTTGCATTAACACCCTACTAGGCGTTCCCTTGCTGTCCACTGTCAAAGACGAGGTTGCATGCATCCGTCGGACTCCAACAGCTATACTCGTGAGTACTTGAAGTGGCACAAGCTCATGAGTAACAGGTCCTGATCATAATGGTGATCCTTCAATGGTTTTCACGTCTACAGGTCTTAATTTTGTTAACCTCTGCTCTCGATAATAATATTGCATTGTTATGTCCATGAAATTTCAGTGTGTATTGGCACCATATAAGGATACTCTAGTGCCAACATCTTGATTCCACCCTGTGCCATAGGAGGAACTGAATACATTTTTAATCCAGCAGATAAGATGCCTCTGGTTCAATCTATTCTCTTGCATCAGTGACAACAACTATCCTACAGATCTTATTTGGGCAATAACTTTTTCTGCTGTAGTAAGAGGTTTCCAAATGCCATCAACCTGCATAGGTTCAGATACTGATCCAGTATTCTGCTTGGTCTTTGCTATTGATAGACTAAAAGAGAAGGTAGAATAACACCCCAAGTCTTTTTGTTCTTCTTTCAGTAAGTCTCTCACCAGTTCAGATACACAGTCAAATTAAGTCATCCAAATCATCAGGGGTTTCTCTGGCAACTTCATCCTTCACACATTCTGAAAGTCCTTGCCGAAATTGGCTTTTCTGGGCTGCTAATACCACACGGTATCAGCAACCAAGCAGCAAAATTCTGCTGTGTATTTAGTAATCAATCATTTTCCTTATTTTATACAGTTTAGCTTCAACTGTGACACAGAGATTAGGATCATCAAAGATTTCATTAACAGCAGTAATAAAGTTATTGAAATACCTAAAAAGATTACCATTAGAGATGAGTGAGCACCAAAATGCTCGGGTGCTCGTTACTCAGGACGAAATTTTCGCGATGCTCGAGGGTTCGTTTCGAGTAATGAACCCCATTGAAGTCAATGGGCGACCCGAGCATTTTTGTATATCGCCGATGCTCGCTAAGGTTTCCATTTGTGAAAATCTGGGCAATTCAAGAAAGTGATGGGAACAATACAGCAACGGATAGGGCAGGCGAGGGGCTACATGTTGGGCTGCATCTCAAGTTCCCAGGTCCCACTATTAAGCCACAATAGCGGCAAGAGTGGGCCCCCCCCTCCCAACAATTTTTACTTCTGAAAAGCCCTCATTAGCAATGCATACCTTAGCTAAGCACCACACTACCTCCAACAAAGCACAATCACTGCCTGCATGACACTCCACTGCCTCTTCTCCTGGGTTACATGCTGCCAAATCCCCCCCCCCCCTGCACGACCCAGTGTCCACAGCGCACACCAAATTGTCCCTGCGCAGCCTTCAGCTGCCCTCATGCCACACCACCCTCATGTCTATTTATAAGTGCGTCTGCCATGAGGAGGAACCGCAGGCACACACTGCAGAGGGTTGGCACGGCTAGGCAGCGGCCCTCTTTAAAAGGGGCGGGGCGATAGCCCACAATGCTGTACAGAAGCAATGAGAAATCCAATCCTGTGCCACCTCGATCTGGAGCTGCACACGTGGGCATAGCAATGGGGAACCTATGTGCCACACACTATTCATTCTGTCAAGGTGTCTGCATGCCCCAGTCAGACCGCGTTTTTTTATAAATAGTCACAGGCAGGTACAACTCCGCAATGGGAATTCGGTGTGCACCCACAGCATGGGTGGCTCCCTGGAACCCACCGGCTGTACATAAATGTATCCCATTGCAGTGCCCTGGACAGCAGAGCTAACGTCAGATTAAATGCAGGTGGGCTTCGGCCCACCCTGCATGTCCCAACCTGACCGGGGTTATTAATTCATAGACACAGGCAGGTATAACTCCCTATTGTGAAGTCCCTGTGGACCGACAGCATGGGTGGGTGCCAGGAAGCCACCGGCGGTACATAAATATATCCCATTGCATTGCCCATCACAGCTGAGGTAATGTCATGTTTAATGCAGGTGGGCTTCGGCCCACACTGCATGCCCCAGTCAGACTGGGGTTCTTTAGAAGTGGACACATGCAGTTACAACTCCGTGTGGACCGACAGCATGGGTGGCTCCCTGGAACCCACCGGCAGTACATAAATATATCCCATTGCAGTGCCCAGCACAGCTGAGGTAATGTCATGTTTAATGCAGGTGGGCAAAAAATGTATTGCATTACACTGTAGGCGAGGGCCCCAAAAAATTGGTGTACCAACAGTACTAATGTACGTCAGAAAAATTGCCCATGCCCAACCAAGAGGGCAGGTGAAACCCATTAATCGCTTTGGTTAATGTGGCTTAATTTGTAACTAGGCCTGGAGGCAGCCCAGTTAAAATAAAAATTGGTTCAGGTGCAAGTTTCAACGCTTTAATGAGCATTGAAACGTATAAAAATTGTTTACAAAAATTATATGACTGAGCCTTGTGGGCCTAAGAAAAATTGCCCGTTCGGCGTGATTACGTCAGGTTTTAGGAGGGGGAGCAGGAGGAGGAGGATGAATATTATACACAGATTGATGAAGCTAAAAGGTCCACGTTTTTGATGGTGATAGAGAACAATGCTTCCATCCGCGGGTGCAGCCTACGTATTGTTTAGGTATCGCTGCTGTCCGCTGGTGGAGAAGAGAAGTCTGGGGAAATCCAGGCTTTGTTCATCTTGATGAGTGTAAGCCTGTCGGCACTGTCGGTTGACAGGCGGGTACGCTTATCTGTGATGATTCCCCCAGCCGCAATAAACACCCTCTCTGACAAGACGCTAGCCGCAGGACAAGCAAGCACCTCCAGGGCATACAGCGCGAGTTCAGGCCACGTGTCCAGCTTCGACACCCAGTAGTTGTAGAGGGCAGAGGCGTCACGGAGGACGGTCGCGCGATTGGCTACGTACTCCTTCACCATCCTTTTACAGTGCTCCCGCCGACTCAGCCTTGACTGGGGAGCCAGAAAGCTGTCAAAGGCCTTAGAGAGTGTTCCCCTGCTGTGCTGTACATGCTGCCTGATCTCCGCGATCTCATGCTACCTGCCCTCGGAACTGCGCCTTCGGCCACTAGCGCTGTCGGATGGGAATTTTACCATCAGTTTGTCCGCCAGGGTCCTGTGGTATAGCATCACTCTCGAACCCCTTCCCTCTTCGGGTATGAGAGTGGAAATGCTCTCCTTATACCGTGGGTCGAGCAGTGTGTACACCCAGTAATCCGTAGTGGCCAGAATGCGTGTAACACGAGGGTCACGAGAAAGGCATCCTAACATGAAGTCAGCCATGTGTGCGAGGGTACCTGTACGCAACACATGGCTGTCCTCACTAGGAAGATCACTTTCAGGATCCTCCTCCTCCTCCTCCTCCGGCCATACACGCTGAAAGGATGACAGGCAAGCAGCATGGGTACCCTCAGCAGTGGGCCAAGCTGTCTCTTCCCCCTCCTCCTCATGCTCCTCCTCCTCCTCAACGCGCTAAGATATAGACAGGAGGGTGCTCTGACTATCCAGCGACATACTGTCTTCCCCCGGCTCTGTTTCCGAGCGCAAAGCGTCTGCCTTTATGCTTTGCAGGGAACTTCTCAAGAGGCATAGCAGAGGAATGGTGACGCTAATGATTGCAGCATCGCCGCTCACTATCTGGGTAGACTCCTCAAAGTTTCCAAGGACCTGGCAGATGTCTGCCAACCAGGCCCACTCTTCTGTAAAGAATTGAGAAGGGGTTACTCGCACTGCGCCACCCATGTTGGAGTTGGTATTCCACTATAGCTCTACGCTGCTCATAGAGCCTGGCCAACATGTGGAGCGTAGAGTTCAACCGTGTGGGCACGTCGCACAGCAGTCGGTGCACTGGCAGATGAAACCGATGTTGCAGGGTCCGCAGGGTGGCAGCGTCCGTGTGGGACTTGCGGAAATGTGCGCAGAGCCGGCGCACCTTTCCAAGCAGGTCTGACAAGCGTGGGTAGCTTTTCAGAAAGCGCTGAACCACCAAATTAAAGACGTGGGCCAGGCATGGCACGTGCGTGAGGCTGCCGAGCTGCAGAGCCGCCACCAGGTTACGGCCGTTGTCACACACGACCATGCCCTGTTGGAGGCTCAGCGGCGCAAGCCAGCGGTCGGTCTGCTCTGTCAGACCCTGCAGCAGTTCGTGGGCCGTGTGCCTTTTCTCTCCTAAGCTGAGTAGTTTCAGCACGGCCTGCTGACGCTTGCCCACCGCTGTGCTGCCGTGCCGCGCGACACCGACTGCTGGCGACGTGCTGCTGCTGACACATCTTGATTGCGAGACAGAGGTTGCGTAGGAGGAGGAGGGTGGTTTAGTGGAGGAAGCATACACCGCCGCAGATACCACCACCGAGCTGGGGCCCGCAATTCTGGGGGTGGGTAGGACGTGAGCGGTCCCAGGCTCTGACTCTGTCCCAGCCTCCACTAAATTCACCCAATGTGCCGTCAGGGAGATTTAGTGGACCTGCCCGCTTGTGCTTGTCCACGTGTCCGTTGTTAAGTGGACCTTGGCAGTAACCGTGTTGGTGAGGGCGCGTACAATGTTGCGGGAGACGTGGTCGTGCAGGGCTGGGACGGCACATCGGGAAAAGTAGTGGCGACTGGGAACTGAGTAGCGCGGGGCCGCCGCCGCCATCATACCTTTGAAAGCCTCCGTTTCCACAAGCCTATACGGCAGCATCTCCAGGCTGATAAATTTGGCTATGTACACGTTTAACGCTTGAGCGTGCGGGTGTGTGGCGGCGTACTTGCGCTTGCGCTCCAACACTTGCGCTAGTGACGGCTGGAAGGTGCGCTGAGAGACATTGGTGGATGGGGCCGAGCACAGCGGAGGTGAGGGTGTGGGTGCAGGCCAGGAGACGGTAGTGCCTGTGTCCTGAGAGGGGGGTTGGATCTCAGTGGCAGATTGGGGCACAGGGGGAGAGGCAGCGGTGCAAACCGGAGGCGGTGAACGGCCTTCGTCCCACGTTGTGGGGTGCTTGGCCATCATATGTCTGCGCATGCTGGTGGTGGTGAGGCTGGTGGTGGTGGCTCCCCGGCTGATCTTGGCGTGACAAAGCTTGCATACCACTGTTCGTCGGTCGTCTGCGCTCTCAGTGAAAAACTGCCAGACCTTTGAGCACCTCGGCCTCTGCAGGGTGGCATGGCGCGAGGGGGCGCTTTGGGAAACAGTTGGTGGATTATTCGGTCTGGCCCTGCCTCTACCCCTGGCCACCGCACTGCCTCTTCCAACCTGCCCTGCTGCTGCACTTGCCTCCCCCTCTGAAGACCTGTCCTCAGTAGGCGTAGCAAACCAGGTGGGGTCAGTCACCTCATCGTCCTGCTGCTCTTCCTCCGAATCCTCTGTGCACTCCTCCCTCGGACTTACTCCAATTACTACTACCTGAGTGATAGACAACTGTGTCTCATCGTCATCGTCCTCCTCACCCACTGAAAGCTCTTGAGACAGTTGCCGCAAGTCCCCAGCCTCATCCCCCGGACCCCGGGAACTTTCCAAAGGTTGGGCATCGGTCACGACAAACTCCTCCAGTGGAAGAGGATTCGGAACCATTGCTGCCCATTCTGGGCAGGGGCCCGAGAAAAGTTCCTGGGAGTCTGCCTGCTCCTCAGAATGTGTCATTGTAATGAAGTGAGGAGGCTGGGAGGAGGAGCAGCAGCCAGAGGATTCAGAGTTGCAGCAGTGGACGGCGCAGAATTCTGGGTGGTCGATAGATTGCTGGATGCACTTTCTGCCATCCACGACAGGACCTGCTCACACTGCTCATTTTCTAATAAAGGTCTACCGCGTGGACCCATTAATTGTGAGATGAATGTGGGGACGCCAGAAACGTGCCTCTCTCCTAAACCCCGCAGCAGTCGGCTGCGATACACCTGGATCAGGAGCTCGGCCTGTGCCCACACCCTGACTTGGGCCTCCGCGTCCTCGCCCGCGTCCACGTCCTCTAGGCCTACCCCTACCCCTCAGCATGCTGTATTACCAGTAGTGCAGAAACAGAATGCTGTAATTAAATGTGACGCTTATTGGCCTGTGGTTGGAGGCTGACTTCGCTTACGGAACGCACAGCAGAGGCAGGAAAGAATTTTGCGCAAGCCTGCTGTAACACTTAGCTGGCTGCGTATGAATTAGGACAACTACCCCCAGCAGAGACGCAGTATAGTCAGGACGGTCACAGGCAGCCCAAATAGATTTTTTTTCCCAAATTTTTTTGGAAAAGCCCACTGCCTATATAGACTGGATATGTCTTTCACTGTCCCTGCCTCACCAGCACTACTGGCCATGGACTATGTAAAATTACTGCAGGACGCAATGCTATGGACGCAATGCTCTGCACGGCCGATATACAAAAAAAAGTGTAACACTGCAAAAAGCAGCCTCAACAGTACTGCACACGGTCAGATGTGGCCCTAAGAAGGACCGTTGGGGTTCTTGAAGCCTAAAATCAATCCTAACACTCTCCCTATAGCAGCTCCGGCATCAGCAGCACTTTCCCTGATCTCTGTCAGAATGCATTTGTGGCGAGCCGCGGGAGGGGCCGATTTATATACTCGGGTGACACCTGATCTCGCCAGCCACTCACTGCAGGGGGGTGGTATAGGGCTTGAACGTCGCAGGGGAAGTTGTAATGCCTTCCCTGTCTTTCTATTGGCCAGAAAAGCGCGCTAACGTCTCAGAGATGAAAGTGAAAGTAACTCGAACATCGCGTGGTGCTCACCTCTAGTAACGAGCATCTCGAACACGCTAATACTCGAACGAGTATCAAGCTCGGACGAGTACGTTCGCTCATCTCTAATTACCATTTTTTCATATAAGGAGAAGCCCATTCTAGAGCTTCATCTGTAAGGAGATTGATAACAAATGGTACCTTTTTCCTACAAATGGTAACTGGTAATGGTTGCATCTGAAAGTGTATACAGCATTGATTCAGGAAATTTTGGTATTGGCCATGATCACCACTGAACTTTGATGGTAGTGGCATGCGTGAATTTGCATCTGTGACTTAGCTACACACATATAAAAGTTGTCCTTGCAAATCAGTAAGCTCTGTTTGTTGGTTCTGCACTAAATTTTGCAGCTGAGAAAAGGTTTTTTGATAAAAGGGGGCAAATTTTTGTAGCCCCAAAATATGTTATTTTAAGGTTGTAACAGCAGAATACATATTGTGGGCAAATTATTTTATTAAGGTATGGAAACCGGTTGGTAGTTTAGTAACGAAAACTATCGGGATGGATATGGTTAATGAAACAGGCATGGTCAAGCAAAAGTCCAGGTTTAGTACACAGATACAATCCAAGTTTAGTGCATAGAAAAGCAGCAAGAGTTTGTAGAATAAGGCAGTAACCAGCTAGACAAGAAGCAGGATGGACAATAATTTGGCAAGGAGGAAGTACTGGGGTCACGCTTATATAGAAAGTTCAAAGGTAGGGCTAGTTAAGCAATCAAGGCAAGAAGGCAAGAAGCTAGGCAATACAAAGGAGCTGTGTAGGATCACTAGTAGTTCAGAGGTACTCTCTGTAAAATGAGAGTTTCTGAGCTTGAACCTTGATACACCCGTATGTGGACGACACTTTTTTAATGTTCCTGTAAGACTTTGTCTCTTTAATGGGTCAGGTATTGCCTTACAGGGTAGTTACCTAATGGTGACACTAGAGAGACAGAATTCGTCTTTCTGGACAGAGAGCTAATTTGCATAGTTTATATATTAAAAATTACAATGTCTAATGACAGCTATGCTTTAAATCTCCTTCTACATTTTAAAATCTCTTCTATTGCAATGTGAAACGTTAACATACTCAAGATTGAATTTGAGAAAAAAAAGTATATTCCTAAAATATCTATGAACTTAAATATAAAAAGTCATTTCCTTCCAACAAACACGGAGGCCCTCACAGTGACCTGTTAGTTCTACTATTGTTTGTTGTTTCTTTCCAACTGAAAAGATCTGTCCAAATACATTACATAACTGTACATATTTTTGATTCTCAATCTGTTAACTCTGCATAAAGGTTATGAACACAAAGGTAATTCATAATTACAAAGTCTAAAACAACAGTAAGTTTTTAGTGGTGCCAGTCTATCTGTACTGTGGACTCATTGGAAATTAACTTTATATTGCATTTATTACACAAAATATATTTTACTTTAAAGACATGAAGAATGACAGTGGTAAAGTCAATGGGAAGTTTTCTGCTAAAGGAAGCCAAGAGGGCACAGAGATACAGTTAAGCATACTGGTAGTAGACCTCTTTGAGTCCTTCACCCCTTAAAGATGCGGCCATTTTTTTTTTTTTTTCATTTTCGATTTTTCCTCCTCCCTTTCAAAAAGTCATAATTCTTTTATTTGCCCATCAACATAGCTGTCTGAGGGCTTGTTTTTTGCAGGACAAGTTGTATTCTTTAATAGTACTCTTTAATGTACCATATAATGCACTAAAAAAATTCTAAGTGCAGTGAAATGAAAAAAACACAATTCCGCCATCTTTGGGGAGGGTCTTGTTTCTACAATGTACACACCGCAGCAAAAATGATATGATTTTACTTTAGATTATGAGTCAGTATGATTGCAATGATGCAAAATTTATATTTTATTTTTTGAAAGTAATACAGCAAAAAAAAAAACAACAATATATTTGGGAAAAGTTAAATTATTTTCTGCTACCATCGTTTGACAGCCATAACACTATTTTTCCATAAACAAAGTAGTGTGAGGGCTTGTTTTTTGCAGGACATTCTGTAGTTTCTATTAGTATTATTTTGAAGTACATATGACTTTTTGTTAGCTTTTTATTACATTTTCTCGGAGACAGGGTAACCAAAAAAAGTGCAATTCTGAAGTTCTATTTTTTTCTCATGACGTTACATAATATGTAACCTTGTTAGATCGGACTTTTATGGGAAGAGCAATTCCATATAAATATTTTAGGTTTTTTTTTTTTTTTTTTAAATTCGAAATATGAGAAAAGAGAGAAGGTTAAACTTTTATTACCTTTTATTTTTTTCGATAATTGATAAAACTTTTTTTTACTCATTTTTTTAGTCCCTATTGAGGACTTGAACTTGCAATCGTTTGATTGCTCCTGCACTATAATATACCCTAGTTTATAGGCAATTTTCAAAGGACCCCGGCTGTCAAATGGATCAGTTAAAATGCTACTGTTAAAATGTACTGTGGCATTTAAAGGCTTAAAGGGGTTGTCTCGCGAAATCAAGTGGGGTTATACACTTCTGTATGGCCATATTAATACACTTTGTAATATACATTGTGCATTAAATATGAGCCATACAGAAGTTATTCACCTACCTGCTCTGTTGCTAGCGTCCCCGTCGCCATGGTTCCGTCTAATCTCGGTGTCTTCTTGCTTTTTTAGACGCGCTTGCGCAGATCCGTCTTCTCCCTTCGGCTCCGCTCGGCAGCATCTGCGTTTTGGCTCCGCCCCCTTGTACGCGTCATCGCGTAGCTCTGCCCCCATCACGGGCCGATTCCAGCCAATCAGGAGGCTGGAACCGGAACACGTCATGGGGCGGAGCTACGCGATGACGCGTACAAGGGGGCGGAGCCAAAACGCAGATGCTGCCGAGCGGAGCCGAAGGGAGAAGACGGATCTGCGCAAGCGCGTCTAAAAAAGCAAGAAGACACCGAAATTAGACGGAACCATGGAGACGGGGACGCCAGCAACGGAGCAGGTAAGTGAATAACTTCTGTATGGCTCATATTTAATGCACGATGTATATTACAAAGTGCATTAATATGGCCATACAGAAGTGTATAACCCCACTTGCTGCCGCGAGACAACCCCTTTAACAGATGCAATCTGCATGACCCCCGATCCTGCTCTATAAAAACCCCAAACCTCCATGGTGTAACTGTACATCATGGAGTGTTAAGGAGTTAAAGGGGTATTGTGGTGATTTAATGTGAAAGCTATATGCTTCATAAGGTGATAACGTTATTTTGCAATGTAGGGTTTACCTTGTTTTACAAAGCTGTAGAGATATTGCTTTACCTGTGGTTTCCCCCCCCCTGCTTTGTTCTTCATTAGTATCCAATGGTTATGACCTGTTGGTTCAGATGTTTTACTGGTCAGGCGTGTTAAATTCTGTATAGACTTCAGAGTTTGTACAGCAATGGGCCATTGTGGCAATTGTAGTTTTTGCATTGCCTGGCGCTCATTTTAAATAACAATGTGGAAATGTGGAAGCTGATGGAAAGCTGCAGGTAGCGCAGGTCGGCAAAAACAGTACTTTAGTTCAGTTTGGTTATTTAAATTGTAGATATGCTGTAGCAGCAATAATGATGCAGGAGTTATGCCAAAATAGTCTTTATTCCTCTGTGCAACGTTTCGATCATTCAGTGATCTTTGTCAAGCATACCACAAACCCAAAGTGCATGACTTATATAACAGACATAATTAAAATATACAGAACAGCTGGTAATTAACACATATGTTACCAATAAACATGCAGGCTGCCGATCTCCATGGCGTCCGGCTTCCTGTGTCTCTCCTATGTCCTTAGCTGGATACTGAGCATGTGCGGGAGTACAGAAGTCTCGCGAGATTACATGTTCTGCAGTGTCACAGCACAAAGTTCACATCCCTATAGCTAGCATAGTGTGGGTGATGTCATAATCACGTTCTCATACTCAAATATCGCGGGATTTAGATGGATGTTTGGAATAAGTGGAAACATTAGTGAAGTTTTTGAGAATTTTCCCCAGTCTCTGGAATACCTCTTTAAAGGCTGTGAACACCTTTGCATTGCTTTGTTACTGTTTATTTGCTTCCTAAATGGAAACTTCAAGAAGTTGTCTGGTTAAAAACTATTGTTTAAAATTAGATCCAAATGACTGAAAACAATAAAACAAAGGGCACTTACCTATCCTTAGCCCCAGTGATACAGCACTGCAGTTCAATGATTTTGCTGATCTCTGTTGACAGCGGAAATCAGGGGACCATTGTCGGTCAACTGGGGACCACAGCGCCACCACCTGGTTTCCTGGCATCAGCACTCATACCCTAGATGCCATGATGCCAGAAGTTATGAACGGTGATGCTACAACTTCTGATTGACAGCACAACCCCTTTAACCCCTTGAGTGGCAGGTTTCCTACCACCCTGTCGTGCCCACCAGGGCAGGTTTTTTAAAATGGTCTAATCATTGAATTTCAACTAGTTTTGCAGTTGCGTCTCAAGAGCCATAACTTTTTCATTTTTCCATTGACATGGCCATATGAGGGCTTGTTTTTTGCGGGACAAGTTGTGATTTTTTAAACAGGGGGGAGGAAAAAAAGAAAGGGGGAAAAAAGAAAAAAAGGGGCCATGTCATTAAGGGGTTAAATAATGTATTAACTTCCTTCTCTGGGTCATTACGACGCACACGGATACCACATGTGTGATTGTATTTTTGATTTTTTACAAAGTAAAGGGAGACAAGTGTTTTTTTTTACATTTTTTTACTTTTTTTTTTTTACATTTTTTTAACATTTTTTATTTTTTTGTCCCTTTAGGGGACTTCCACAGGGACCCATCAGGACCCCTGATCACATTCCGGGGGTCCGATGGTGACAGCCCTTTACATGCTGCAGTCACATAGACTGCAGCATGTAAAGGGTTAACACAGCAGAGATCGGAGGTTTTCTCTGATCTCTGCTGTAAGAGCTAGTACCTAGCTGTCCTCTGACAGCTAACAACCAGCTCTCCCTGCCACAGAGACCATCGGCTTGCTTCTGACAAGCCGATGGTCTCTATGACAACTTGTAAACAAAGCAGGAGATTGCCGACATGTCGGCAATATCTTCTGCTGGTTTTTCAAAGCCCTTGCACTGCTCTGTGTGGGACTGTGCAGGCAGAGCACACTGTCACAGCTTGTGGCATTGTGCTCTGCAGCTCCCATAGTGATACATAGCCCGGAAATCTTCCGGGCTATGTTGCTATGAGCAGTGGAGCTCGTGCCCGGAAATTTTCCGGGCGTGCCACTCAAGGGGTTAAAGGCAATCTGTCACCAGGTTCATGCAGCTAGAACCACGGGCAGCATTAACCCGGGACAGATATGCACATTGTCCCGGTGTATGTTGTTATAAAATGCTGTAGCAACTTAGAATAAACACGCTTGAAGTGTAACTCACAAAGGAGCGTTGAGTCGAAGAGATGGGCTGTGATGGCCTCTCCCCACCTGCAGCACATTGATTGACAGCTCTTTCCCTTCTTATGCATAGAATGGGGGAGAGCTGTTAGTCAACATGTTTCAAGCTGGGATAAACTGGCGTCGTCCGGCTCTTTTTGATTATTCTGAAACGCTGCAGTATTTCAGAATAACCACATACCTGGGGAAACAGGCATACTTGTCCTGGAGTCATGCAGCCCAGGGTTTTGGCAGTATGAACCTGGGGATAGGTTCCCTTTAACCCCTTAAGGACATGGCCCTTTTTTCCATTTTCGTTTTTTTTCTCTAGACTGTTAAAAAATCGTACCTCTTTTATTTATCCATTGCTGTCACTGTCTGAGGGCTTGTTTTTTGCATGACGAGTTGTATTTTTAATGCACTGAAGAACTTTTTAAAAATTCTGACTGCTTCTATTCCCTTAGCGTGTGGGATATTAGAATATAGGCGTTTTACATCGAATGAGGCCCAGATGTATGACTTTTTCCATGTAATGTGTTCTTCTAGTAATGTTAAATAACCAGTATCTTTGAGGTAGACAGGTAAATGGAGGCCATATCCCTGGAGATGGTGGTCTACATACTTAGAAAGTCCACTGGTTATAGAAATGATCCCTGAAATGACCGGTCTACCCAGGGGGTTAGTAATACTTTTATAAATTTGGGGGAGAAAATAAAAATATGGCAATTCAGGGTTTTGGGTGCAAATAATTTTTTTCACCTGTAGACAACCAGTTGGGTAATAGTGTCTCCTCAACCAAATTATGTAGGCAGGCTGTAATGTCTGCTGTTGGGCCCCGCTCAAGTTTTTTATAATACTTAGGGTCACCAAGGATTCTATGCCCTATCCATAATGACAATAAAACCTCCCTTATCAGCACCCTTAAAGACTATGTAATTGTTAGCAGATAAATGTCTAAAGGCCCATTTACATGGAGCGATGATCGCTCAAAGATCGCTCAAACGACAGTTTGAGTGACAGCTTTGAGCGATCATTTTGTATAAACTATTAAGTAGCTACTCAGCTACTTAAGAGCTATTTAGTGTGCAAATGAAACCTTTAGCTAAATGCAGTTGATAGCCAGAGGGCTCTTATATGCTTTCAGTTCCTTTGTTCTTCGACAGGAAACAATGCTATTAGCACTACCCGCGGAGAACTCCTGATAAGACCGCATGACGATTTTTAGGTTGGCCTGAATTTAACGATCAGCTAGCAGTGCACGAAAAGTGCACGATGGAGGCGCATTTAGACGCAACGATGATCGCTCAAACGATTGCTTTTTAGCGATTTTTGAGCAATCATTCCTCCATGTAATTGGGCCTTAAGGGTGGAAACTTATCCATAATGACAACAGAACCTCCCTTATCAGCACCCTTAATGACTATGTAATTGATAGCAGATAAATGTCTAAAGGCCCATTTAGACACAACGATTATCGCTCAAAAAAAGACTTTTGAGTGATAATCGTTGTGTCATTTACAGCGCAAGATGATCGCTCAAATGTTGAGCGATCACTCTGCGCTCCGAGTGGAGGATGCAGAAGACAAGCGGGGCCGCTAGTCTTCTGCATCAAGCTGTTCCCCGCTCAGAGAGCCCCGGGCGATTATACAGCCGAGCACTGCGAGCAAAGGATGCAGAAGACAAGCGGGGTGTCCCCACTTGTCTTCTGCATCCAGCTGTTCTCTGCTCTGTGCTGTTCCCCGCTTATACAGCCGAGCGCTCCGAGCAGGGTATGGAGAACAAAGCTGGACCGCTCTGTTCTTCATACCCAGCCTGTCATCAGGGAGC
Source organism: Eleutherodactylus coqui (assembly GCF_035609145.1). NCBI lineage: Eukaryota > Metazoa > Chordata > Amphibia > Anura > Eleutherodactylidae > Eleutherodactylus > Eleutherodactylus coqui. The sequence goes on along the minus strand of NC_089843.1, from coordinate 128,847,957 downwards.
GGGATACAGCTGAAACAATAGTATCAGCTATATCTCGCTGTGAATCCCTGATAAGGCTCATCGTCGTCTTTTAGCATGCTGAAACGATGCGCAACGATGGCAACAATGAGCGACGACTTAACGAAAACTGCACAATGTCAGTGCAGTTAGACACAACGATTATTGCTCAAAAGATGGCTTTTGAGCGAATTTTGCGCGATAATCATTGTCTAAATGGGCCTTTAGGGTGGAAACTTGTGAATTATTCAGGTTACATTTTGATGTTTGCTTCTGTTCTGTCATTTTGTTAAAATCCTCTGAATCCTTTTGGTAGAATGTCTCTATAAATGGACCTTTATTTTCGACTGGATAAAATTTCCTCGCTGGTTTAGGATCAGTAGTGATAGGGTTATGTAGTATAACAAATATGGATTCATCCTGCTGAACTCCCAGGATTAGGTGATTGGGGTTAGAAATGTTGTTTATTTGGTGTGCACCTTCTACTTTTTTGATGGCAAAATGACAACAGATTGTTCTTTTTCTTATTAATTTATTAAGGTCAACAAATAGATCAGAGGGACTGGTGTGACTAAAGGAGAGTCCTTTACTGAGGACCTCCACTTCATTTGTTTTTAGAACGCGTTTTGATAAACTGAAAATTCTAAATTATGAGCTTTTTTCTTCATTCTTTATTTCCTCATCAGGATAGTGATTTTTTTTGCTTTTTTTCCCCAGAGACATTTCCCTGCTCTCTTACCTCTTCATCTCTGTTTTGTCTTATTTTGCAGTTTGGGGTATTGGAGGTAATAACATTGAGTAATTTTGGACCTTAAAAAAGGTAGTGTGTGCATTGTTAAATTTGGTAGAACTGGTGTGTTTGACTTCAACGGTGTGGACAGAATGGTTGGGCTGGGAATAGGTGGATCTGGAGGGAGGATGTCATGTGGGATTGGATTTAAAAAAAACAGATGAAAGCGTTGTAGAAGAGGATGCAGACCAAACAGGGATAGGGAATGGATGATAGATGGTGGAAGGGATGTGGGAGAGAAATAAATTACCTGAAGGCACTGCGGAATAAGTTGGCGCTATAGAATTAATAAGATTTATTCATTTTAATGATAGTGGATGGGACTGGACCAGGCAAGTTGGGAGAATGAGACTGTTTGATGTTTGTGGCACTCACAGCCCAACCTACTAGCATGGTTGGGCTGCAGTGCCAGGTTAGACCTGTCTTACATCCTCTTGTTTTCCTACACATTTTTAACTTCAAAAGGCGCTAACCTACCGTATTTTTCGCTTTATAAGACGTACTTTTTCCCCCTCCAAAGCGGGGGGGGGGGGGGAGATGCTGCGTCTTATAGAGCGAATGTGCCCAAAAATTTGTTCCGATCGCCATTTTTAGTACAATCACAAATTTAAAGTGCGGTCGCGATTTAGTTAGCGCGATTGCGTGTTAAACTCCCGATCGCACGAACAAATGTGCGACCAGTCTCCTCCCCACTGCCGCCCATACATACCTCTGATTGGTCGTGAGCGCCGGCGGGTACTACTGCTGCTCCCCGCCTCCACCAAACGGCTTCCTTCCTCCTGCTGCACACAAGCGCCGCTGTGATATGGAGCGCCGGTTTTTCGGACCTCTGTTGCTCTGTCACCCGGCACTAACCCTGCGCTGTCCCTGGGTGAGTTCAAATTTTTCCCCCCTATTTTCCTGCTCTAAAACGGGGGTGCGTCCCATACACCGGTGCGTCTAATAGAACGGAAAATACAGTAATTGTTTTGTCCAATCTAATAGGTATGGCCAGCTTTAATCGTTTACACAGCAAAAGATCATTAACGATCAGAATTCATGTCATCCAGTTCCAAAAATATTTTTCTTGTAGTGCTGTAGCTTTGCATTGGAGTCGTCTGTGTTTACCATTCGTAAACCACACATTTGTTACGACAGACTTAGGTTAACAGGCATTTTCGAAGTGTAAGATGTTTTTAGTCACACTCTGGTTATCTGTTACTTATTTGTGGATTTTATTGAGTTTAAATTCTGTCTAAAGCAAATTATCTGTGAATTGCTCTTGGCCAATCTTCTTTTGTAGCATTCCCTCCTTTGAAAGAACATCCATTGATTGGACCATATTGGAAATGAACTATACTTCAATTGAAATACTGATGTGAAGAGCAAATAATTGTGTATAACTAATGAATGGCAACTCTTCACATTTCAAGCACATAGCGAGCTGTGGCATACTGTCTAATGATTGTGATATGCAATTATGGTGAATAGCTTGTACACGGACTTATCCATTGGTGGATAATATTTTGCATTACTTTCAGATATGCAGCGTAATATCCCTGATGTTATTTCATTCTGTACCCTTACAAATGTCAATCTTGCATGGTCACGGAATCTTAAAATGGACATTTTAGGATACTTTAGACAAAATATTATTCTCATTTTGCTAGTATAAAGAACAGGCACTGCTTTCTTTCCTCGGCTTTTCACCAACATATTTTATAGTGGCTTCTGTTAATCATAAAACCCCTTACTGGGTAAATCATCTACCATGAAGTTATTAAACTTTCTAGAACCAGAGCAATGTATCTTCAAATTTCAAATTTTAGTAGTTTGCTGTCAATCAAGGCACATATGTTCTTTTCATCTTCTCTCTTTAATACCTTGGCGGTTTAGATTAACTATTCTTTTTTTACATTTTTTTACTGGAAGGAACAATGATATAACAAGATTCCTAGTGATGAAATGTCTTCCATTCTACTTAAGAGTGATATACATCAAGTCCTCTATAGCCAATGCACACTAAAACATTTTCAAAATAATATGCTTGGGACTGATTCAACTTGCATTATTGGATTTTCCTGACTACATACTAGTTGTTAGTGTTGCTGCAGACTGCGCTATTTGTTTATAAATGAAAACCAATGGAATGGAAGCAAACAGAAGCACTCCAGTTTTTTTTGAAAACCCACTGAAATCATTGGGAAAAGAATGTAACGGTTTATTTGAATTTGAATTCCATTTGGCTGCTCCAAAAAAAGGAACAGCCAGATGGAACTCAAATTAAAATGGCAGACATTTATTTAATAGTTCAGGCTATTATCCTGCAACGTTGATCCAGAAGAAGACAGAAAACCCCATGGGATGGAAGCCAATTTTCCTCGAAAAATTCCTTCCCAACTCCAAATCTGGCAATCAGAATAACTCCTTGGATCATCGTTCCTTCGTGTGCGTACATAAGTCCGCGCAAAACCTCGCACCCACGCACATGCACAAACACGCATGAATGCAGGTTTGTGCAGCATTGCTTTCAATGGGGCCGCGGTTGCTGCTGGCAGCCCCATTGAAAGCAATCCCATTGAAAGCAATCACTCTGTAGTGATTTTCGGGGAAGGTGAAGCCCATATAAGCCCTACCCTTAAACTCATCCCTGATTTGTGTAAAACATAAATAAATAATTAAAAAATATATATCACCTCTCCGCCGCTGCCGTGTAAATATTCCCCAGGGGCATACTGTCACAGTGTTCAATGCTCAAAGCAGTAACATCTTCAGTGCCAGGGCCGTTTATTAGTCCATAAATAAACCAGCTCCTTTGTAGTAAGGGTGCAGGTTATACTTTCTGTGTAGATGGTCAACACTCTGTGCCAGTCCTAACTGCAGTGAGTGTATTTTATGTCCATTGTTCCTGTGTTCCCAGTACAAGTTTTGTTAGTCAGCTTTTCAGACTAGTATTTCATGTACTTACTAGCTAGAGGAGAAGTCAGTTTGGTTGCCAGTTCAGTTCAGGTATCAGATTCTCAACCATAGTGGGGTTGCACTTTTCGGGGTGGATGCTCCACTGGAGAGGCCACCCCAGTTTGCCTATAGTTGTTTATCAGATCATGATACTATGCTTTAATATGTATATATACCAATATAGTTTTACCCATTACTAAAACCTTGTTAATCAATTAGCATATTTCTGACAAAAAGCCTCCTGTCTAGACTTCGAGTACAGCTCCAGAGTAGTTTACTTTTGTCTGTGCTGTTTATCTGAGCCAGATGTGTTTGCCATTAAATTAGCTACCTATGTTTCTCTAAGCTACAGCTATATTTGTTTACTATTTCAAATCTGTGCATTTTTCTTGTAGGTCTTTCAGTGCACCGTCAAGCTTAGACAAACATGACAGCAACTATGTATGTTGAGCAAAGTACATATACGTATATAACAGAACTAAACATGATTTTTAAGGCATGCAGTATTGTTAAAGTAAAGGCCCATTTACACCAGCCGATGATCGCAAAGAAAACGCAAATCGGCAATCGTTTTAGCGGTAATTGGTGCGTGTAAATGTGCGCCCATCCTCTGCTTTTCGGGCACTGCTGGCTGATCCTTAAATTCAGTCCAACCTAAAAATCGTCATTCACTTTTATCAGTAGTTCTTCACGGGGAGTGCTGATAGCATTGTTTCCACGTGGAGAACAAAGGATCTGAGCACAGATAATGGCCTCAGACTATTAACTGCCTTCAGGGAAGGCTTCATTTGCACACCAAATTGGTATTTAAGTAGCGGAGTACCTACTTAAATACCAATGATGGCATACTAATTATTTATACAAAATGATCGTTTAAAGCTGTCAATCGAACTGTCGTTTGAGAGATCATCTGCCCATGTAAACCAGCCTTAACACACTTACACTATTTGTGTAACTCAGTAGACAATAAAAGACACCAGGCTGCACAAATAGCTAATAGCTGGAGGCATTTAACAAAATTTAGCATGTTGATAACCAGATAGTGTTGAAGATTGGATTGGTGCCTGCTTTAGCTATACCTGCCTGATTCTGATATCACATTAAAAAATATATATATTTAGCTAAAGTAAAGTAAACAAAATTTTACATTAGGAGAAATTTTGTTCTAAACATTCAGAGTTCTGAAGGCCTTGGTCCTGAAAAGGTTAAATAGTATGCTGACCAAGATTTTATGAAAGGAAAATTTGAAGATTTGTCTTCCAATCTATCTCTTGAAAAAGGTATTGCAAAGTGGGAGGCAAGCTGAACTTTTATTCCCATTAACTTGAATGTCAGATTTATGCCCTTTCTTGCCACAACAGTGTAGATGTCATTTTTGGATTTGTACAAGCCTTTGAAACCATTAAGCATGTAATCTATGCCATACACTTCTTCTATTAGATATATGTATATATATTTCCATTTATTGGACAACATTAAGATGAAGCAAATTTTAGCTTTATTGTTATTTTAAGCCATTAAAAAGCTATTGTAATCTCATTTTAACATAAAAAACCCCATTGTAAATCAATTCAAAGTGTTTAAACAACAACCCTGATAGCAGATTGTGATACCACATCGCGATAAGAATCAAACTAAAGAAGAATACATTTGTGATAGCACTTACTTTAATAGCAATTTGAGGATTTCCAGATGAAATATGAGCTAATCCCAGTTGATATGCTGCTTCACCTTCCATTTTTTTATCACATCCTGAAAAAAAAGAAGAAAAGGGACCTTAGAGGGACTCTTTCAGCTCCCATGAGCCCCATAAACTAAAGTTAACAGTGCTGAGTCTGGGGATGTCACTCTCATGATATCTGATGCCACTTCTTCTTCATGACCTCACTGTCTGCCCACAAAGTCATCCTTGTATACAGCAGACTTTTTATAAATGCCCACAAAATGAAGAGGGCTAGTTCTGTCATTTTGCGCATGCACATAAATAATCCGCTGTATACAATGAGTGGCAACTTTGCAGGTGGACAGCGGGGACATGGGAAGGAAGGCGAGTATAAGAGTCAGATCCTGGGACCATAACTTTATAGGAGCTGACAAAGTCCTTTTTAGTGAAAAGAATGAGGCATCTCTTAAGGGGATTGTCTTACAACAATATCCTCTGTCCATATATCCTAGTAGGGAGTATAGGGAGTATAGGTTTTATAGAAGGACAAATCTCCCCTCTATGTGCGATACAGGCAGCTCTACATTGGAGAGATGAGGCCTTTTTACAAAGGGGTTATTCTTGTAAGGCAACACCTTTAACTTCTTCCCAATATGCGCTGCACCTGTAGAGCACAGTGCGCCACTAGTTCCGGCATCGCCTCATACATGTACGGCGCTGGTTACCAGAGGGCTCAGATGCTGAACCACCAGTAACCACAGAAAGATCGCAGCTGCGTCTGACAGCTGGGGTCCTGCTGCAGCATTCGTGATTGAGCCTAGTTCTGATCCTGACTATATCATCTTATAAATGCTGTTGTCAATGCAGATAGCGGCATCTAAGGGGTTTGGAGAGGCAAAGAACACCCTCCTTCACCCCACTGGTACCTCCGCAATTGGATCACCAAATCAAACACCTGTGGAGTCAAAACACTCACTATACTCCTTGATCAATTGGGTATGGCATCTGAAAATCATTGCAGCAAAATCTGCACTCCAGAAGCTAAATAACGCTCCTTCTCTTCTGAACCCAGACAGCAGTTTACATCCACATAAGAGGCATCCCCATACTCAGGAGAAATTGAAAAATAAAATTGTGGGGTGAACTTTTCTTACTGCCCTTGTGAAGTAGAAAAATGTTATGCCAAACCTACTTTAAATATAAAAGAAATTACAATTATTCATTTTCAAAGCCCAAATTCTAAAACACCTTTGAGGTCAAAACACTCAACATACTCCTTTATGAATTCCTTGAGGGGTGTAGTTTCTAGAATGAGATGATTTACTTGAGTTTCTAATATATAGTCCTCTTAAAGTAAAAATGGGTTTTGGATTTGGTTTCTAGCTTCATTCTACAACTCCATTTTGGGTACCTTCTGACTACACCCGTTGTCTGCAGGTGTTGTTGATCTGAAGCCAATTTGAGCACCACAATCAAAGGATCCCTCTGCAGTGAAGTCCAAACCCCTGTAAGGATGTCATGAACGGAGACCAGAAAATACCTCTAGTGCAAATCTAGTTGTGATGCAAATGGGCTTATTTACTATTCAAAATATGACAGTTTTCTGGCACAAACTCCATCAGAGAACTGTCTTACATGCTTTCTGCCAGATTTACTATGTGTTTGTAAACACTTTCAGAGAGTTTTTCCGAATTGTCCAAAAAAGGAGCGCAGCCTAAATTGTGCCAAAAAATTGCACTGAATTGCAGCGAATTTCGAATAAGTTTGTTGTAAACTAAAGGTGAATTTAGACACAAAGACGATTTTTGAGTGATCATTTTGCATAAACTACTACTTGGTACTAACTCCTTTTAGTACCAATTAGTAGCGTGTGAGCCGCCGGGAGTTGTACTCAGAGAACAGAACACCCGCTGTTCTCTGAATAAATTCCCTTTGTCCTGCCATGGGGCTGACAACTGAGATAATGTAATCAGCGCTCCCTGGGCAGAACAGAGTGCGCGGTCCTTCTCATCAGCTGCTCTGCTGAACGATGGATTTCATGCCAAACTCAAATCCATCATTCGGCAGAAAAGTGAAAGGTGGGCACATTTACACCCAACGATTATCGCTCAAAAGATGGCTTTTGAGCAAATTTTGAGTGATAATCCTTGTGTCTAAATGGGCCTTAAGCAATCTAATAGGTGGTCTAAATTAGGTTATACAATTAGCAGAGCTACAATGATAAACCCATTGTATTATAAGACTATCTAGTCTAAATTTGCACTGTTTAACGTTTAAGACAGTATTAGTACATAAGGCTCAAAGAGTTTATTTTGTCCAGCTTTCCAGGTCCATATGAGTGAAAAGTAATTATGTTAAAGTACACTCAAAGCTCAATTATTTTAGAGACAAATGTGTTGAGACCTTTGCTTCACACAGATACAATATGCCTCAATTGTTTACAACAGAAAAAAACGAGAAAAAAACCTATTCTTCACCGATATGACAGAGTACACTAAGTGGTAATCCTTCTAGAGAACCAGCTTTTTCGTAAAGCAGAAGAAAATATTTTTCATAAATTATTGTTTAAAGGCTCAACTGCAAATTTCATACAATGAAGCCTGTTTTACAGAAAAGTTAATATATTGATGGCATTTGTCTCTGAAAATGGAAGGGAATGATCACCTAGCCAAACATTCTACAGCATTTAGTTTACTCATGGGCAAAAGAAAAACAGTACATTAAAAAATATATGTGAGAGTGTTATTTTCCACCTACCTTCTCTTGCCATATCAAGTGCTTTTATTAGAGTTTTGATGGCCTGTTGCCATTCTTTATTCTCCAGCATTTTGTCTGATAGCAATGTATATATTCTCCAGAGGTTCTCACAGGCCAGTGAGTTGTGAGTGCGGCCTGTCTCATCCTTCCATATGCGGCCTACTGTCAGATGATAGAATGCCTCATAATGTTCAGCAGCCTTCTCCAACTGACCTACAATATATAAGACATGTATAAATATCGTCACTCTGGACTACCCAGAGGTAGTATATGTAATCTTTACATAGTCATAAAAAGGCATATTAAAAAGCTGCAATCCATATATAGCATAGTACATAAAGATGAAGAACAGAAAATGTTAATATTTTCATTTAAAAGAAAAATTGTATATTCATACAAATATATGTTAATGTGAAGGAGACCAGTCAGCTCTCCTGATATGTCGGTTTTATTAAATAAATGTATTCTTGAGAATATAGCAGTTTCTTTTCTTCGTATTTTGTATTGTTCCATCCCTCTGTTATTCCTCCTAGAAATGTATGTGGCAACTATTATGTTAAGCACTGGCGTAACTATAGGGGATGCGGTTGCACCCGGGCCCAGGAGCCTGAGGGGGCCAGTAACGCCTCTCTTCTCCATATAGGGAGCCCAGTACTATGAATAAAGCATTATAGTTGGGGGCCCTGTTACAGGTTTTGCATTGGGGCCCAGGAGCTTCAAAGTTACGCCTCTGATGTTAATCCTCATTTAGTTGCTGATTGTTATACTGTAGTTTTGCAAATTAAAACATACCCTGGATATGGCAAACACGAGATGTCAAGAGCAACATATCAGAATGTTGCAAACTATTTTAAAATTAAGTCAGGGTGATAGTCATCAGCTCAAACAAAACCAACCTAATGCATGCAAACACATAGCGAACAACTGTGTAAAATACATGTAAAATTGATTTTCTACTAAATCCTAATCCTTTAATAGTCAGATAAATTATAAAGCACTGAGAGCGGAAATTAATGTAAAAGAATAGCAAAGAGGAACTGTGAAATTTACGGAGATTCTAGGTACTGCATGAGAGACCAGTTAAACCTAATTACCTTTGTTCAATATGCAATAAAAAAAATACAGCCCCCAAAAGGAGTTGTTGCTGTTTTGCTGCAAAATTCGGCACGCCATTATAGCTCAGGCAGGTATGCAAATGCTTAGAATTGTAGCGTGATTCGATTAACAGTCCTGCCACGTGAGGCCTTAAAAGTGGTTCCACTCTTGGCCTATTAAAACTTGTGTGTAGTGACCTCTTTTTCCGCTTGTTTAGGGCTTGTTGACCACTAGATATGCCTCTACAATACGATCAAAGATATTTTGCCCAGTTAGCAGAGTTTGAGAGGGGCGCATTATTGGAATGTGACAAGCTGGATGGTCGTATCAATTAATTGCCCGCCTCCTGGGCCGTTCTGGCCAGACTGTTAGGAGGTGTTGGGAGCAATGGATGTGCGAGGGCACACATACAAGGCGACCAAGCCCAGGGCATCCTCGACAGACCACTAGAAGAGAGGTTTATCTGATCGTCCAATAAGCATGAGCAACTCTTACTGTTTCATTGTCCAGCTTTCAGAGAGAGGTGGCACTATTGTTACAGACCGTTGTCTACCTGAATCATTCCCAGATGCTTGCCTGAAGGACAATTGGTCTCACAGCGCCCTTTACGCGTACCGCCTTTGACAACCATCCACCGTCACCTCTGTTTGCAGTGATGTTGTGAATAATGAAACCAGGTAGTCTTCAGTGACGAATGCAGGATTACTTTGGGCACTGACGATGGACGTGTTTGCTTCTGGAGACCTAGGGGGGAGTTCATCAATCCAGCCTTTGCTGTGGAGTGGCACACTACCCCCACTGCTGGTGTGATGGTTGGTGGGCTATCTCATACAATCTGCATAGCAGTAAAACGAGGGACAATGACAGCTCTGTGATATGTTCAGGACATACTGCAGCCACATGTGTTCCTCTCATGGCGGGACTTCCATAAGACATTTTCCAGCAGGATAATGCTCAGCTGCACACACAAGGGTGTCACAGGAATATTTCCATGCTTCTGTGGCCTCTTTGGTCACCAGATTTATCACCAATAGAACATGTATGGGACCATTTGGGATGCTAACTTTAACAGCCTAGAGATCTAGAGGCTTAGTTACAGCAAACGTGGACTGATATGCTGCAGGATATCATATGGAACCTGTATGCCTCCATGCACGTCCGTATAACACCTTGTATCCAAGCTAGAGGCGGCCCAACAGGGTACTGGAACTTCTTAAGTGTTCAGTTTTCCACACTAAATTACCCTTTTGCTCTGATATTGTAATCACTTATTTATATAATTGTTACAACCATACATAAAAAGTTTAATTCGATTCCGACAAATACATTTTGGCTTGAGGCCTTGGTGCTTGTCGAACAACCTCATATTGGTGTTGCTGTAACCTGGAAAGATTCTTCACATATTAAAAAAGTAGAGTATGTCATTAGAGAGGCTTATGGGTCTGTTTCAAATCCATAACCAAAAATTTAGGTACAGTGTGCGGCTGTCAGCTTACCCCTCCTTGCAGCCACAGCAGGGGCGTAACTATAGGGGATGTAGAGGATGCAGTTGCACCTTGGCCCAGGAGCCTTAGAAGGTCTATAAGGCCTCTTCTCCATATAGGGAGCCCAGTACTCTGAAGAAAGCATTATAGTTGTGGGTCCTGTTACAGATTTTGCATCGGGGCCCAGAAGCTTCAAGTTACGCCTCTGAGTCACAGCATACATCCGATGCTTGTCTTCATCAGATGCACTGCTTCACCGTCTGCTCACTCTTTAACAGCATCTCCGATCTTAAAGGGCCAGTGCACACTTTGCTACATTTTTACCTGGTACCCTTGACTATATCAGGTATCCTTCACATATGGAGGGTTCCTGAATTTGTGGTCTTTTGGTCTTGCTTAAGGTGCTATTCAAATGTGTTCCAATTCTCCAGTTTCTGAATTCAACTATTCCTGACTATGTTCCTTTCTCTGCTTCTGACTATGACTTGTTATACTGACTATCCTTCTGTCTGCTGCCTGCCCCGACATCTGGCCTGTTATGGGTAATTTATTGTTTTGGTCTGAAGCAGTGTAGGCTGCCATATCACTGGGACCACTTCCAGAGTAAAGGCATAGTAAAGGCATTACATCATACTGTGCAGGACAGATTGTTCGTATCTTGCGACGTTCAGAACTCGAACGTTCACACGTAGGGAACTATCTGTACTATATGTTTAACATAAATACTTGATTTAAAAAGTAGGTCATTTCCTGATACCATATACCCTTTAAATTGTGCAAATGGGATTGGTAGTGAACGGTATTGTAGTGCTGGTGATCAGCTGCCTGATTACTAACTGCCAGTCTTACAACAGGCCATGATTGTACACATACAATGAGATACAGAATGTATCACGCTGTTAGTATGACCTTGACTGTCCATGCTGCCCAGTAGCAAAATCGGTCAAATACAAATTGCAATGCTTAATACACTAAATTTTCCACTAATAGCTCTATGAAGAAGAACTAGGAGAATCATGAAAGATAAATTTTGATTAATACACACAAATAAACCACAAAAAAATAACCAACCAATTAAGAACCAAACTTGGACTGTAACAAAGAACCAATTTATGGAAAAAAGATCCCAAAGCTTTTCTGCAGCAACCTGCCATACTGTTCTGTTGTAACACATTTTAACATTAAGACAATACTGATTGTTAAAAAAATGTTTGTTGAGCTTACAAAGCAACAGTTTACAAAAGTCCAATAAGCACTAAGCCCAATTACTATTGGGACCATGATGGGGGACACTATTAGTGTTGGGGACACGATTACTAGTCACTTTAGATAAGTCTCAATGGTTCAAATATGTGATAAGTATCTCAAATATTGGCGCGTCCAATGCCTGTAAAATGAGTGTTTTTTTTTCTTTGTTTTTTGCCTGGGGGGGCTATTTCACACTTCATTTCAGGCAGCATAGAGGCTTCGGGTTCCCCTGGTTGTTTTTACAAAAGATCTGGATTATATTACCCGCTCTTCCTTTTGAAAGATATCTCATATTTTGCATCTAATAATAAATGTATTATTTAGGAGCTAAAATGTATTACATTTACACATATTTTTCAGCCAGAAAAGCATGGCCTAGTTTCTAATTTTGTAAAGATTTGTAGTTTATTGGCACAGGTTTAACATAATGCTAGGTGTTAAAGGGAAGGTGTCATCAGAAACTGATCTATTACAAAAATCACATTTTTATGTTAAACATTTTTAAGCATTTGGGTTATTTTTATTTACCTTTCGGTCACAATCTATATATTTTTAAAAACATCCTAAAATGCTGCATTTTTCACACTGACCACAGAGCCTAATACTACTCTGTCACTTCCTGATCTGTAGAGACAACTTTGCAGCAGTCATCTTACTAACATCACAAGCAGGATTACACTGGAAGGGAGTAAAAAGGCGGATCCAGCGCTATATCTCAATACTGGTCTCCTATATTGAAATAACAATAGTGTACTTTAACCCTTTCCAATCCACTGTCTGACCTCTGAAGACATTATGATTTAAGGCTGTACAGCTCTGATGTTGGAAGACATCTGTCGGGGTTCTCTTACTGTATATTGCCAGCCTCTCTGCTGTCGGAGCCTATCCAGCGTGTCACTCCATGCAGTACTGGCTTTAGCCAGCATATAGCACCGTTGTATAAGCAGAAAAAGAGTGTGCCTCCTAGGAAAACCAGGATACAAATTGGATTGGAAAGGGTTAATAGGAAGGCATAGATGTAGTACATGATGGTATGGTGCACAGGCCCTGAATGTGCATTTCATTTTTTGTTTTGCGGACCCTGTAAGAGAGAGTAAAACCCAATTGCAAAGTTAAAAAGCAACATATGAGAAGCAGAAATCTACTTACTCCATTTCTCTAAGTTCCGTGGGACTGCTGCTAAGACTGAAGTAAGGAAAGCATACTTAAAGTGGCCTCCTTCTGCTATGATACATTCATGGAGCCATCAACAGTGCAGTCCAGGGCTGATGCTATCATTGTGGGACCGTTTTGGTGGACGGTGAAGCGCAGATTCAATGCAGATGCAATGCAAATTACTAGTAAGAGCACAACCTAATCAGAAGACAGTACAAATTTCAGCGAGAATGTGTGAGTAGAAGCTTTACATGATCGCATTGCTGTACCTGTGTTCCATCTAGGGACTTTCAGTGGCGTTTGGTACCTGAATCTCCTCCAAACAACGGTGGATGACTTCCTGGATGATCTTTCCCTATGGTAGCAGAAGGAGGCTACTTAGAGAATGCTTTCCTTACATAAATCACAGCAGCGGTCCCATGAGACTCAAAGAGACATAGAAAGCATATTTCTGCTTCTCACCTGCTACTCTTCAACTCTGCAATTGGTTTTTACTCTCCATCTCTTAGAGAGGCCACAACACAAAATTGAAATCCATGTTCTGGGTCCCCATCATGTAGTGTATCCATGCCTTCCTATGTTATTTTAATATAGGACACACTAGTATTGAGCCATAGCACTGAATCAGTCTTTTTACCACCTATATATACCATGTATAATAGGTAATTCACAGAGCATGCCTAGAATAGTATCCCATACAAGTCAACGGGTCAGCTCCTGTCCACTGTTTGAATGGCCCATGAAGCTGCTGTAAAGCATATTTCTAAATGCTCTAAATACTGTTACTCAGGAAAGATGGCGACCCCCATAGTCATGTATAGACAACAGAATAAAAAACATCTACAATCAGAAAATAAAATCAGATTAGAAAATGTTTCTCTATATGATTTTAATTGGTAATAAAAATCTAGGTGATATGTTCATTTTAAGAATATACACAGGCAAAATTAGCTAGGAAGCAAAAACCCTTCATATAAAGGATCCTGTCTTTAATAACATACTGTATATGCCTTCAAAATATCTGAAAATCCCACTTCTAATCTATTAATATGCAAGTTGTAAGCACTGACCAAGCTTTAGATAGAGAACATGCATATGGCTTCATCAGTTACATTATTTTCCCAGTGCAAAGACTGATATTAACACAAATGGGTTTAAATGGGAAGCTGCCATAAAAGCAGGCACATAAATGTAATTCTTCCAGACGCTATTTTGATGCACATTTTTTGATGTCATGAATATTTAATGAAATGGCCCAAACTAAAGCCATATAACATTCTTACATTACTGATGTCTGCGCCCGTGAGCTACAAACATTAGAGCCATGATTGAGTGTACTAAAATGAACTCGTTCAGCATTGCATTGATTAGTCGAAATGCAGAGAAAGAGAAGGGAGACAGAGGAAAAGATGCGTTACCCCACTTAAGAATAAAAGCTGGCACAATTGAAGGTTTCATTGCTAGAGCAAGGACGGCATTATACACTAACCCATAATTAAATAAATAAGGTATCGTTGCAAAGCACTGCTTGCCGAGACCTGACATTAATCTGGTGGGATGTTAATTAGGTTCAAAGACTGCTTCCGGTGTTGTTCCAGTAATTTATTATGTCACAAATTGCAAGATGTACTGGCTGACCTGCCCGGCTGCGGCGTATCAGCAATCTTGAGGGCAGCTAATTATCTTCTTCCCTATAAGCATGTGCATTTTTAGTATCTAGTGGAAGTTAAAATAGAAGAAACAATCATAGAAAAATAATTTGACACTTGCAGACGGGAACATTTTTCTAGTCAAAAGGATAAGTAGAAACCAGAGTATTTGTTGTAAACAGCGGTTATTCTGCTATGTTCTGTACAATGCGAGTTAGTCATTTAGTTAGAATCCTTCATACATAAAGAGACCTCAGATCAAATATTGTTTATTCTAAGAGTTACTTAAAGGTGTTGTCTGGGTTAATTAATTTCTATGTAAATAGTCTCCCCATGTGTAAACATAACAACAGATTGTATGCTCACCTCTCCCTGTTGTGCCCCGTGCTGCAGCCGCTGGTCTCCCCGTGACGTAATATTTACAAGCTGCAGTCAGCCTATATGCAGAATGTCACAAGCTGCTGCAGCCAATCACAAAGCAATTGAGTACTGAGGTCTGTGATTGGCTGTAGCAGCTTGTGATGTCCCATACACAGGCTGACTACAGCCTATAAATACTACATTACTGGGAAGACAGACAGTTGCGGCGTGGGACACAACGGGAGGCCGTGAGAGGTGCATATACTATCTGTTGTTCTTTTTACACATGGGAGACTATTTAAATTTAAAAAATTAACTCAGAAAACCCCTTTAATTACCTTTAAGTAAATTTATAGTCTCCAACATCAAGGGATGCTAATAGCCATTAATAATTACTGTTCATCACGATATTAAAGCCATCGTATGCAGTCAACATCTCAGATTCTTTGTACAATGTCACTGTCATTCTCAGCTGAAATTAAGGTCAACTACTTTATATCACTTATCATTTATATGAACAGCTCTCTTTCAATCAGCTAGAATAATATCCTCTGTTGTTATAACCTTTGGATTTTGTGACTTTGAAATTAGATTTTGGCTTCTAAATTTGCTTTTAAGATTTTTAAACTGCAGTGTTACAATACAAATGTTATCAATGAATGAAGCAAAAGAATGGCAGTGTGTGTCATCATGTATGGACTGTATAAATTAATCCTGGAAGCCACTTAGGGTGCCCTTCAAGGGAGTAAAATATAAGGCCGCCTGCACACGTGCGGATTTTTGCTGCGGAATCTGCGTCGGGTGTCCGCATAGCGAATCCGCAGCAAATACCATCCGTAGCATGCTATTCGAAATCGATTCTTCCGGCACATGAGTGGAAATCAGCAGCAAAATCAATAGAAGCCATCCGACCAGTGGCCCATGCACAATTAACTTTGCTCACAGGTTGTGGATTCTATGTCATCATCTAGGGAAGGCGCGAAAAAAATAAACATTTGAAAAAACAATCTGTACATGCGCATGTCCGACGGTGGCTTGCCATGACCTTCCACAGTACAGAAAAAGAAGAGAAGAAACAGGTATGCAGGGTTGCCAGCCGCGGTCAGAGCCAGAATGCACTGCAAGAACCTGCATGCAGAATCTGTCTCTGCCGCGTGCAGGCGGACTAAGGAGTTATATTAAAAAAGCAAAATTAAAAAAACCAAAAAGAAAACAATGCACTGTCTCTCTACAGCCCATCAGGCTTTGAAACTGAGCAGCTAATGCTTTATGATACAACCAAACATGCAGACATAATATAAGGTTCAGCAGTGGGGCATCTTTATCCGGAAAGGCACCAGACTCAAACATGAAAAAGTGACCAAAACTGACAAGGCTCTCCAAATTGTGCATAAATCTAACCCTACTTCATGCCTCTTAACTGACCTACGGCACACTACAGTAGACCTAAAAAATCTCCTAGATCATAGTTACACTCGATTCCGGGAATGCAATAACCTTTTTTTTATGATTTTGCAAATAAATGCAGGTGGCCTTTAGCTCGCAGACTACATCCTAGATTATTCCATACCTATATTCCTAAAATCAGATCCTCTTCTGGTGTAGAGGTTCATATCCCGGACTCAATCTCATTTTCACAGACTACTATCACTCCTTGTACAACACTAAGGGTCAATTCTCGGATATGCCTCCCGCTGCAAAGTAGAATCAATCAATATACTAAAGACACCCCTCTCCCAACCCTCTCCAATAAGAACAGCAGAGATTTAGACTCAGAGTTCTCTGAGGAAAAGGCAATTTCAGGAGTTAAGCTCTCTCCATCTGGCAAAAGCGCTGGCCCTGGAAACTTTAAGTACTCCTACTTATATCCTCTCTGTGGACATAGAAAAGGCGTTTGACAGAGTCCACTGGTCATTTTTATGTAGCACTGTGTCACTAATTGGACTTGGTCCCACCATACTGAATAAGATCATGGCTTTCTATCATGGCCTTTCCGTAAAAGTCTGCGCAAATGGGGTCCTCTCCCTTTACAATCTCTAATGGGACCGAACAGGAGTGCCCCTTATCTTCTCTCCTGTACTCTCTAGTGATGGAGCACTTAGCAGTTGCCATATGCAACAATCCTGATATCAAGAGCCTAAGAGGCATAAGTACAAAGCTGCCCTGTATGCTTATGATCTTCTTTTGTATGTCATTAACCTCAGAATTTCTTTTGCTTCCGTTTTAAATGAGTTAGCAAAATAAGGTTTAGTTAGCAATTTTGAAGTAAATCTCTCTAAAACTGAAATTAACTTATCTCTGTCACATACAGAAATGCCTTCCCTCAGGGAATCCTTCCCCTTCTATTAGTATTCCACCTCATTTAAACATCTTAGGTGTTCAGGTACCATCTGACCTGTCTAAGCTTTACAAATTTAACTGACAGCCTTTACTATCTTGTGTTGCAGCTGACCTCCAGTCTTATTATCAGGTACGTCTGTTTTGGTTTGGCAGGATCAATACTATCAAGATGGATATACTGCCCAAATTTCTCTACTTGTTTCAAGCCCTGCCGATCATCCTGTCCTGGTCTTCTTTTAAACAGTTGTCGTATGTTTATTATTTTCAAATTTCTCTGAGGCATGACGCAGCCACATGTATGACACATACTTATGCTGAGTGCTAAATCAGATGGTGGCATGAATTTTCTGCTTAATCATCAAGCCACAATTATTACAGGCCTGGTAGACTGGTTTCATGGTGCTGGGCAAAAGTAGTGGGTAGACCTTAAGTCTTCTCTTTCTCCACTAGCCCTGCACTTACCTAGACAGAGGCATGTTACTTTTTCTTACTCAAGACCTATTGTCAATGTAGGACCGCACTGTAAAAAAGCTGGAAATCTCTTGAATTCTAGCTCCACTCTTTTCTTTATGTGACAACCCAGGCTTTCCTCCTGGTGTGGGTGGTGATCAGTTTTTAGTATGCACAAAATCTTCTAAATTGTTCTTCTTATTGTGCCACATCTTGACTGACTGTCAAGCTCTTTCCTCACTAATGAAGTGTCACGCCTCTTACCCAAGAAGTTTTATTTCATCGTTGTCTTACTACCATTGGCAATCTTTTCTTTCCTCTATCTGCCCTTTTTAGGCACTTCATAGAATCCTAGAATGGTAGTGTTGGAAAGGACCTCCAGGGTCATCTGGTCCAACCGCCTGCTCAGTACGGGATTCACTAAATCATCCCAGAAAGATATTTGTCCAGCTGTTGTTTTGAACACTTCTATTGAAGGAGAACTCACCACCTCCCGTGGTAACCTGTTCCACTCATTGATCACCCTCACTGTCAGAAAGTTTTTTCTAATATCTAATCTATATCTTCTGCCTTTCAGTTTCATCCCATTGCTTCTGGACTTTCCCTTTGCAAATGCAAATAGGGCTGATCCCTCTGCACTGTGACAGCCCTTCAGATATTTGTAGACAGCTATTAAGTCTCTCAGCCTTCTTTTTTGCAAGCTAAACATTCCCAGATGCTTTAACGGTTCCTCATTGGACATGATTTTCAGACCGCTCACCATCTTGGTAACTCTGAACTTACTCCAGTTTGTCTATGTTTTTTTTTTATAGTGGGGTGCCACTCACTTACCTTACCATCTACACCATTAGAGTCTCTGTTTCTTCAGGACTTCTACCCTGCAATGACTATATCCCAGCTGTACAGCATTTTACACTCAGCTGCTGACACTGTCCCTCCCTGGTTAATAGCTGCATGTGAACACAAAATTGCCACACCATTCTCCCCAGATCAATGGTCAAAAACCTTTATTTACACCCATACATTACCTATGGTGTGCAAAGCTCTGGAAACAAATTATAAAATCATCTCCCGATGGTATTGTTTTCCATCTGACCTTCACAAAATGTATCCTCGTCTCAGAGGAACGCTGGCGCTATTATGACGCAATAGGTGCCATTATCCACATTTAGTGGAATTGTCTGCTGATGCACTCATTATGGGAAAAAGTATTTTCTATCTATTCGCATATTATTGATCAAAGCGTTTTTTGGAATTCCACAAATTATCATTTAGTCTATGATCCCTGGTAGATGGGGTTGTTAACTCATTAACTCACTTACTGCAGTGCAGACAATTATCCCCAGACACTGGCACTCTGATTGAGCTTCCACACTGCAAAAATGGATCACAGAGGTGGACTTTCTTTGTAGGATGGAAGAATTGGTCACTACGAACAAAAATGAGGTGGATGCATTTTCTCTGACCTGGCAGGGTTAGAACACCTTTAATCACCATTCACCACATGGGATGGCATGGGGTTAGAAGCTGAGCCTGAGCTATCCACTGCGGGAGTCGGCTGTAACTGACAGCTGGGTTCTGGCTGCAACAGTGGGGTTCGGTGAGAACACAATCCACGCTGTTAACCTCTTAAATGCCACAATCAAAGTTAATTGCAGCGTGTAAAGGGATCACAGAGGGAAGGCACTACTTCTGTGACGTCATCGGCTTAATGCAATTTAATTGTGGAAGGCCGATGGGTTGCATAGCAACTGGAGTCAGACAATGGCGTCTGGGTCTACCATGACTAATGACCACTATTATTAGCAATAATACATTTCAGTACAGATGTACTGCAATGTATTATCATAGCGATCATTGGATCACAAGTTCAAGTCCTCTATAGAAACATAAAAAATGTAGCAAAACTAAAAAAAAGTCAAAAAAATGGCATAAAAAGAAACAGCAACTTTTTTTGAGTACTTTCCCCTCTTTAACAAGAAAATAAAAATAAATTTACCCCCCCCCCCCTCCATTTGGCATCATCGCACCCGTAACAACCCATACAATAAATTAAACACACTTTTTATCCCGCACACAAGTACTATAAAAAATAAAAAAAACTGAGCCAAAATGCTTTACTGTTCATTTTGCCTCCCAAATAAATGCAATTAAAGTGATCAACATATTTACATCAAAATGGTACCAATAAAAACTATGGCTTGTCATACAAAAAAACAGGTCCTCACAGAGCTCAGTCCATGGAAAAATAAAAAAGTGATTGGACAATGAATGTAGCCAAGTCACCGTTGGCAGAAAAATTCCCAAAAAGGAAAACTAAAATATAACCTTTATTAAATATATTTAAAATCTGGCGAAGTATATATATATATATCAGTTCAGATAGCCGAACATTACTAATTCTCACAATAGTATCAATAAATTGATGGCTTTATTGAAAGCTTGGATGTAGAGACCCCACAACAGCAAAGCCTACATATGGTGATCTAGCTATTTGCCCAATTCGTAATTGTCTAACTGACCCATCTATTTTCAAAGTACCTTACTTATTTGGGTCATAATAATAATAAATCTTAGGGGAACTCCACTTCACCTGTCAAGCCTCTATTGTGTGACTAAATCTCTGAATCATATACCTGACATCCAGTTTCAAATAATTTGTGAAGAAGCTCCACTATTTGTTTTTATTTTAAGTACTCAGCTTCCATTAAAGATGATACTCCACTTTGGAGATTGAACCTAATATAGTAGGTATTGCTGTGCTTATATGCACTAGGGTACAGCCACTGTACAGATTTGCATATAAATACACAGGACTACTCTAGATGACATGGGAGAATTATATCACCATATCTGGATTTATCAGATGACCTAGCATCTATTATGATACCCTCATTCAGTATCCAGGCCTGCCTACTGGCATAATGGTCCCTCAAGTGATAAATGGACCAATTCATTCATATATCCCCGCTTATAATGAGTACTGTTTAAAGATTTCCATATATAGGTTGACACTCATTAAACAGCCTCACAGGGGTAAATGAAATAGCCTTGTATTTACTTAAACAGTCATATATTACTGCACAGTCAGCTACCTATTGTAATAAAGGTTATATTTTAGTTTCTCTTTTCCCTTCGGTGATTTCTGACAATGAATGTAGTAATTTAAGAAAAAAATAATTTCCAAAAAAGAAAACGTATATTGTGCAAATGTGGAAAAAACTAGAAAAGATATAATTTTGGTGTTGTTGTAATTGTACCAACCCACAAAAAAATATATCATGTCATTTATGCGAAATGATTAACACTGTAAAAAGAACCCCCCCAAAAATAGCAGAATTGAGGTGTTTTTTTCTCCCTGTAATAGAAGTTATACAATACATTATATGTACGCAAAAATGGTACCAATTAAAACTAAAGTTAATCACACATAAAAAAAGCCCTCATACTACAAAATACAAAACATTATGGCTTTTGAAAAGTGGAGTTAAAATCCCCCCAAAATTATTGCATCCTTAAGACCAAAATAGGTCAAGCTATTAAAGGGTTAAAGATTTGTTAGCGTTTTCCAATTATTATTAATGATTGTTGGGTACTTAAATTTTTTTGCTTGCAAGACTGACCTGATAGTCTCTCAATAGGAGAGGAGCATTATGACCATAAGACCCTTCCCCCATCCTTTTCCCCACCCCTCTGCTTTTATTTTTTTTCTTATTGCTCCTCTTTTTAGTCTTTCCTACTCAGTCTTATTATTACTCATTTACGGGCTGTCACAGGCTGCTGCAGCCAATCACAGACCTCAGTGTTCGAGCTGCAGCAGCTCCCTCTGTCAGCCTTGTTATGCTGCAGTCACAGTGAAGGTTTCTCTGGTCCCAGCCATCAGAGCTAGAGGCTGGCTGTCATCAGATAGCCGAGGCCCACTTCTGCTAGCATGGAAAACCTGAGTTGGTATTCTGATGTATCGCCATAAAAAGGCACATGCATCAGATAAGGCCCATTAATGACAACTGTAAGAAGGTATATGGGCAGTCACTAAATCAAAGGGGATTTATTTCAGGAAAAAGGGGTTCTCTGACCAAAGAATAGTTGATGCCATCTACACAGTGATTACAGCGCAGTTACCTCCAGTGATCATAGGTAACGTCTTCTCTGACTGTAGTTATGTATTTTTTGTTCTTCTTATCTGGGCCTAAGCAACCCAGCTATGGCTTGTCTCTACAAACTCTCCTTATGAAGTCCCCACAAAAGCCCCCACTCTGCTACCTCTTCCTTATGAAGTCCCTATAAAAAACAGTAATACACTACTTTCTTTTGGGCCCCCAGAAAGTATTAATACCCCCTCCTGTTGGTGTCCCCACA
This sequence comes from Eleutherodactylus coqui, assembly GCF_035609145.1. Classification (NCBI taxonomy): domain Eukaryota; kingdom Metazoa; phylum Chordata; class Amphibia; order Anura; family Eleutherodactylidae; genus Eleutherodactylus; species Eleutherodactylus coqui. The sequence goes on along the minus strand of NC_089843.1, from coordinate 128,825,673 downwards.
GAGTAGCTGTGTCCCCTCATCTCAGAGCCCCCACAGATTAATAGTGCCCCTTTTGTGGCCCACAAACTAATAGACCCCCTCCCCCTGTGTCCTCATTTAGAAATAGTGCCCCAGTCCGCCAGTCGTAGTTGGTCCTCTGTGATAACCCCCCCCCCCCCAGTAGTAGTAATGGACTCCCTGTGCCACTGCTGCCCCAGTAGTAACAATGATCCCTCTGTTTTACTACCCACCAATAGTAACGGTTCCATTGTGTCATTGTCCCCCCAGTAGTAATGGCCCCTTTCTGTCACTGCTCCCCCAGTAGTAGCGATCCCTCTTTACCCCTGCAGCACTAGTAATGGTCTCTCTGTGCACCCAGTTTTTCTGCTTGTGTACCTACATGTCATTAATCTCCTCTTTGCACATTTTGATGCTGGCACACACACAGCAGTGACAGTGTGTGCATCCTCCTCCCTCTCCGGTCTCCTCAGTACCTTGTGCTCCAGCGGTCAGTGACTCACATGGAGACAATACTAGAGGAAAGGAACCAAAGTAGAAGACATAGATGCAGATACTGTTACTGACATGCATATATGCCAGCATCATGAGGTCTAAAGATGAGATTCACAACGTGAAGGCTGCAATAGTGGTACATAAACAGGGCCAGTGGACTGGGGATGGGACAGAGACAGTGCAGCCACAGCAGGACATATGTGTTGGGAGGATGATAGGACTAGGCCGGACCACTAGACAGTGCTCAAATGTATTCACTCCTACCAGTGGAGCGGGCTTTCTTCCTCTTCTGGACCCCTGTTCCGGCTGAACTGACTGCACAAGCGGTATATCCACCCTGTGTATTTTTGCAGTTGGGTTTTTGTCAATTTCCATAAGTACTACTTTTTTAAAGGGAACCTGTTATGAGTTTTATGTAGCCCAGACGAAAAGCAGCATAAAATTCAACAAACATGCAAATTGTAAACATTTATATATTACTATGGAGCATAGCGACATTTTCAGAAAAAAATACACTTTGACAACCTGTGAAGAATGGGGAGAAGAGTCATGGATCTGCTGGGTGTACCTAAATAGGGAGAGTCCTGTCAATCTAGCTTATCAGTGCTTGTCAATGTTATTCTACTATGCCACAGTACTCCACAATTGTAGATGAAATGACAGAGAGATCAGCCCTACCTACTTAGATGCTGTGGTCAATAAACAATTAGGATCAAAGTTATCTCCTATTCCAGTCGTTGCAGGTGAGTGTTAGGGGTGGGCAAACTGGGCAACTTACTTCCAAACAAAATTTATATAGGTTTTTCTTGCTGTACAACTTTTATTTCTTTCAAAGAAATTTAGTTTTTTTTTAATTATTTTCTGTTGTCATCTTCTGACAGACATAATTTAAAAAATTTTTTTGTAGACATAGTTGTGCATAGGCTCATTTTACTGCGGGATGTCCTGTAGTTTCCATTGGTACCATTCTGGAGTAACATTCCTTACGCATTTTGATGTTCAGATGCTAAGAGTAAATGTGCAGCTTGCAATGCTGAGATCCATTGGCAACCTCAAAACCTGGAGAAGGGTTTGCTGCTCACCGGGCAGACACTTACTTGGACTAATGTGGGGTTGGATGGTAATATGGGAGTGCAGGATGGTCAGGCAGCTAGCTGGGTGACAGTTAGAAGGAGGGGTAGAGGGAAGAGATCCAGGGAGGCTAGTCCTGACAAGTTTGAAAAATTGCCAGATGAGAGGAATGCCAATATAGGATTAGCACTGCTGCTGCACGACATGACCTCTGATAGCCAGAGGAATATCTGCTCCAGTAGGAAGGGGAATAAGAGCACAGGGCAGGCTAGACAGGTCCTGGTAGTGGGAGACTTAATTATTATAGGGACAGACAGAGCAATCTGCCAAGAGGACTGGGATCGTCGAACAGTGTGTTGTTTTCTTGGTGCTTGAGTTCGACACATGGCGGATCGGGTTAACATTACTGGGATGGGTTGGGCAGGATTCCGGGGGCATGGTACACATTGGCACCAATGACAAAATTAGAGGTAGGATCCTAAAAAAACAATTTCAGGGAACTAGGATATAAGCTTAAGGCAAGTACCTCTAAAGTAATATTTTCTGAAATCATACCTGTACCACGTGCCACATCAGAAAGGCAGAGGGAGATTAGAGAGCTAAACAAGTGGCTCAAGAGTTGGTGTAGGAAGGAGAAGTTTGGGTTCTCGGAGAACTGGGCTGACTTTACGGTTGGCTACAGGTTCTACCGTAGGAGAAGATGGCTAGAAGGTTGAATGCATGTTTAAACTAGGGATCGGGGGGAAAGGGCAACCAGAGAAAGAGAGAAAATGGTGTGGACAGAGATCTGGGATAAAATAATGAGAATGGAGTTGGAGTGATCAGAGATGTTAGTATAGTTAGAACTGGCAGAATGGTTAATAAAGAAATACTAACCATAAAACTAACCAAATCACCTTCTGAACTTTATAGTGACTAATGGTAAAAGTCTGACCAATAAGGTTGACAAACTGGAAGTAATAATGTCTGAGAAAAACTATCACATAGTGGGAATAACAGAGACCTGGTTGGATGAAAGCTGTAACTGGGTGGTGAACTTACAGGGTCACAATCTGTTCAGAAGGGATAAAAAAAAACGCAAAGGGGGAGGAGTTTGTCTTTATGTTAAATCCTATTTAAAGCCTACACCGCAGGAAGATAAATTCGAGGGAGGTGAACATGTGAAGTCTCTATGGGTAGCGCTACATGGAGGGAAAAACAATAATAAACTCCTCATAGGGGGTTTTCTATAAACCGCCAAATACAACAGAAGACATTGAATATCTATTAATGAGGCAAACAGATGAAGATGAAGATGCAGAGGGAGAGGGAGAGAGAGAGAGAAAAAAAAAACTCAGCAACCGGCGAAAATATGCCGCGTTGCCCGCAGCTATTAGGTTCTATTGAACCCAATAGCTCAATGCTCACGGTGCGGAATTCCATTGCGGAATTCCGCACCGTGAAATCTCCCGTCCTCAAGTCAATGGAAGCCGTCCGCTCACGCTATCTTCCGCTGTAGCACAGCGGAAGATAGCGTGAAATCGCCTCTCCGCCCACCGCCGCGTCGTATGACACACCCGGCCACGTCATGTGATGCTGTGGGCGTGTCTTGAGAAGTGGCTGGCGTGTCACATGACGCTGCGGCGCATCATGCGGGACCCAGGACGCCGGATCCGCTGGTAAGTATGGGGTCTCTGGGGGGGCGCCGTGACGGGCTTCGGCACGGAATATTCCGCGGCGGAGCCCGTCACGGCCATGTGCAGCCGGCCTAAGCTTTAAGAAGGCAAAATTCAATTGCCTTAGAGATACCCTTACCTTTATTGACTGGGACAATGTCCTCAAAATAAGAGTACAAACAATAAATAGAAAATGTTTAATAACATCTTAAATGCAAATAAGAAAGATGGAAATACTCACTGTGAGCTGTTCATACCTTACAGGAATAAAAAGCTTAGGACTAGGAGAAAAACCAATATAGCTTAATAAAGATGTAAAGGGGGCAATAAACAACAAAAAGTGTTTAAACTACTAAAATAAGAAGGGATGTGAAGTACAAAAAACTATGGAAAGGGTGGGTGACATATAAGGAAAAGTGAAAGTCATAGATAAAGAAATAAGACGCCAAGTTGCTGTTTGTGTTATATGTTGAAACTGATATTATGTATACTTATAAGAACAAAATTTTCTTTGGAGACTATGCAGCGATATATGATATAATTGAGAGCTATTAACATACCAGCATCAAGAATGTCTACGGTATTTATGAATGACGCTTTGTAATTTCTATGACATTTATATTCTTGAATATTGCATTGAGATGTATACGTTTGATAATTTTCCAATAAAAAAATACTAATGGAAAAAAAAAGAAGTACTTAAAACCTATAAGTAAAAAAATAAAATGATGTAAAAAGAAGATAAAAGCAGCAAACAGAGAGACTCATTGGCAAAGAGAGTAAAAGTTACCCTAAACTGTTCTTCAGTTATATAAAAAGTTTAATACTGAAAGTATTAGCCCTTTAATAGATAATACAGGAAAAAATTGTAGAGGGAAAAGAGAAGAAAAGGAAATGTCAGATGAGATGCAGAGTTATTAAGTAAACTCTCCACTAAATGTAACCCAGGAAGAAGTGCAGAGTTGCCTTAAAAAATTTAAAATAAACAAAGTGTTACACCCTGAAGGCATACAACCGTGGGTTTTAAGGGAATTAAGTAATGTGATAGAAAGACCATTGTTTTTTATATTTAAGGACTGTGGATTGGTTTATAGGTTTATAGACCTCAGGCATCCTCTTTATCTGGAGGAAGATGGTTTTCTACACAAACCTAGAAGGGGGTTCTTTACTGTAAGAGCAGTGAGAATATGGAACTCTCTGCCTAAGGACGTGTGATAATGAATTTGACAAAAGAGTGTAAAGAGGGGCCTGGATGCTTTTTTGAGTATAATAATATTATATGTTATAGTCACTGATTACGTCAGAAGGATGGTTGATCCAGGGATTATTCTGATTGACAAAGTCAGGAAGAATTTTTTTTTAAATGAGGAAAATTGGCTTCTACCTCATTAAGGATTTTGCCTTCCTCTGGATCAACAGGCTGAACTAGATGGACATATGTCTTTTTTTAGCCTAACATACTAAGTTACTATGTTACTGGTAGTGGGTATGGCGGGGTGGTGTTATTGGTAATATCCGTCATACATTGAATCATAGAATGGTAGAGTTGGAAGGGACCTCCAGGGTCATCGGGTCCAACCACCTGTTCAGTACAGGATTTACTAAATCATCCCAGACAGATATTTGTCTAGCCTTTGTTTGAACACTTCCATTGAAGGAGAACTCACCACCTCCCATGGTAACCTGTTCCACTCATTGATCACCCTCACTGTCAGAAAGTTTTTCTAATATCTAATTTGTGTCTCCTCCCTTTCAGTTTCATCCCCTTGCTTCTAGTCTTTCCTTCTGCAAATGAGAATAGGACTGATCCCTCTGCACTGTGACAGCCCTTCAGATATTTGTAGACAGCTATTAAGTCTCCTCTCAGTCTTCTTTTTTGCAAGCTAAACATTCCCAGATCCTTTAACCGTTCCTCATAGGACTTGATTTGCAGACCCCTCACTATCTTGGTAACTCTTCTCTGAACTTGCTCCAGTTTGTCTATGTTTTTATTAAAGTGGGGTGCCCAGAACTGGACACAGTATTCCAGATGAAGTCTGACTAAGGAAGAGTCGAGGGGATAATTACCTCACGTGATCTAGACTCTATACTTCTCTTAATACATCCCAAAATTGTGTCTGCCTTTTGGCTGCTGCATCACATTGTTGACTCATGTTCAGTCTATGATCTATTAGTATACCCAAGTCTTTTTCACATGTGCCGCTGCTTAGTCCTTTCCTCCCATTCTGTATGTGCTTTTTTCATTTTTCTTGCCCAGATGAAGGACTTTGCATTTCTCCTTGTTAAATACCATCCTGTTAGTCGTCGCCCACTGTTAAAGCTTTTCTAGATCTTTTTGAATACTCTCTCTTCCCTAGTGTTAGCTATCCCTCCTAGCTTTGTGTCATCAGCAAATTTGATCAGTTTCCCATCAATTCCCTCCTCCAGATCATTTATAAAAATGTCGAACAACATATTAATGCAGTATTTGGGGCTCAATTCCTAATTTTGCCTAGGGCTACACTTTCTTTAAAACCAGTCTTGCAGGAAGGTGAGGGCTGTATAACACAACTGCCACCTGCTGCATATGGGGCGAGTTCAGCTCCTGAGCCTGCTCCATACACTGATGTACAACATCTGCTGTAACTATATGGTGGATATCAGGTAGGGGTTAACTCAGGCATCACAGCGTCATAATTATTGAGTGAACACACTCTAAATGTTTTTATCCATCAAATTTCCTTGTGAATACTACGCAGGATATTATATACCAAGTTTTAATATATTGTTGCACAAATAGACCATTCAGCACTGATAACGAAGATTCTCTTCTTACTCATTATCTGTCTTAAGTTGCATTGGACATTTACATGAACTAGCTTTAATTTATTCCTTATAATGTAACATTAATAAAGATTACACAAGAAGGGGAGACAATCCTTAATACCATCAATACTAGAACAATCCTTAATACCAGCACATTATTGTTGTACATAAAAAGGTAATCTCTTGTTATTGCCTTTCATCAGGGCACTTTCCATACTCTTTATTCATGATCTACAACTTATCTTAATGTAACACTAATTTAATATAGCCGTAAGGTTTTGTCTGCATTTTAATTGCCAGGATTTGCATAATAATCAATACACTACCGCTATTAATTCATATATACATAAAAGCTAGCACAGGAAGGGTAATGTTTTTCCACTGGACTTGTTAAAATATTTTAGAATTACATTTCATCTTTGCTTCTTTCAGGATTTTTGGCCAAATCTTAAAACACAAAATGGTACAGACGCAAATATCACTCAAGTATTATCACAATTTGCTCCCACATGTATTAATAATAATGTAATTAAAAAGTGTAAAATGTTAAACAGGTTTCAGTAATTATGACAAATGTATTCAAATGGTGCACAACACTAAATAAATATGGAAATATTCTCATATATTCAAGGTCTGCTCCAAGAGGGATTTAGTATCTTAGAACCTCTGTCTATATGCCAGGGTATATGCAGGGAAAATGCATGGCCACTGCAGGGCAACTGCCCAGCTGGCAATGTCCCTTTCCCTGCAATATCAGCTGTTTGCCAGTGGTGCTGGGAGTGGAACGCAAAGTGATCAGCTGATCCCCAGAAGGGCAACATTTTGAAAGGGGTTGTTCTGCTGAGACAACCCTGTAGGGCTCAGTCAGACAGGCGTTATTTTCATGCATGTATAGGTGTGTGAAATAAAAAAGCAGAACACATGTATAAAAAAGTGTGGCTGAAGCTAAATTTTGCACATAAATAGTGCGGCCCCCATTAAAAGCAATGGGAGAGGATCGCTATCTCCTGCTGCGGCTGTGACAGCTGCAACAGGGGATTCTTCGGATGTGAAACCCCTGGATGTCACATTTAGGGGTTTCAGCTTATTGATGCCTTCAGCCTACCACTAAGGCTGGAGCTGCTGCCAGTTTATTATTTTGTGTGCTGCTGACTACTGCACAGAGCCAGGTCACTGGTGAACAGCACTAGTGCCTGAGGATAGAAAGGGAACTAAGGTTAGATGCCAGTACCCTGATAAATTAGGGGGCTTTACAACCTTAGGAATCTAGGGACTATATTAGGTTAGCCTGACTAAAAAATTGTCAGGAATCCAAGACAGATTGTTGTCAGAATCCTAACAAGAGCCTTAGATGAGTCTCTGGTAGCAGTTTCTGGTGGTCTAGAAATAGACACTAGTGCAAGTGCAGTACAAATCGCAACCACATAAGACGTCCTGGATGGACGATTTCTTGGTTGCGTAGCGTTATAGACTCATAATTGACATTTTATTATTAAGTATGCAGACGCTAGTCATTTCTGATCTTATGTAGTTCGTACAAGTAATCCCAGTGGTGACGAAAGAACTGATGGGATTAAGTCTCTTATAAATAGAGAGTCGCAGATCCTGATTGTACCCTGCGGCTCTATGTGTTCGTTAACACTGCTCCTGATGAATCGCGTGAGCGAGGAAACGCGTTGAGCACTGTATATATAGAGAACAGAACCAGAAAAAGGAGTAATTGAATAACTTTCAAAGGATCATAGACACTTTATTTACTCAATTCCTGTATATTTAGCAACACGTATAAGCAAGTGCATAAATATCATCGGATGCGCTTTTGCTTATAGAAACGGATGTGGAATTAATCGAGATATCCACAAAAGAGTCTATAAACACTTCACAACAGATTGTCCTTAATAAAAAGTTGGTGAAGATGACTCATGCGATATACAGCGAAGAATGAAATGCATCATCTGCATACGTAATTAATAGTTCTTTTACTAAAGCCTTCTTTCCTGACTAGGATTTTTTAAACTATATTATTTATTAAAGGTTAAGTTTTATAAAAAAGAAATAAAACTAGGATTTCAGTCTGTGACAAAGGTTAAAAATATACTGCTCCTCTGCAGCTGTGATTTTTAAAAAAAAAAAAAAAGCAGAACACATGTATAAAAAAGTGTGACCGAAGCTAAATTTTGCACATAAATAGTGCGGCCCCCATTAAAAGCAATGGGAGAGGATCGCTATCTCCTGCTGCGGCTGTGACAGCTGCAACAGGGGATTCTTCGGATGTGAAACTCCTGGATGTCACATTTAGGGGTTTCAGCTTATTGTCAATGGAGCCAGCGGCAGCAGCGCCAGCCCCACTGAAAGATTGCGCTCCTCTGCCACTGCTGTGATAACTGTGGCAGGGGATTCCTTCATCCCTGTGCGGAGTTCCCTCATCGCTGAACACTGTGACAGCACTGTCACAGTGTTCAATAATGAGGGGACTCCCCGCAGGGATGAAGGAATACCCTGCCACAGCTGTGGCAGAGGAGCGCAATGCTATCCCATTGCTTTCAATGGGGCTGGCGCTGATGCCGCCCTATTGAAAGCAATGGGATGAAGGCAACCCCCGCAGGGATTTGGGGGGTCACAGGGGGGTTTGGGCTGAAATATAAGCCCTACCCTGAAAATAAGCCCTAGCTGTAGAAAAAAAATAAATATTACCTAGAATGACGAATGGCTGTGCTTGGTCACAGTGCTCAGCCAATCAGAGACAGTGCTTCGAGGAAGCGGGGATTTTTAAATCCCTGGCTAGAAGAAAATGAAGAAAAAAAGTGTTGGGAACACGAGGAGAACCAGGGCCGGAGATGGACAGAGCTTCTAGGTGATGTATTAATATTTTTCTTTTTTTCCTGTAACTAGGGCTTATTTAAGGGCTTTGGCAGTAGGATTTCGTGTGAAATGAAAAGCGCTGCCCTATCTTTTACAGGTGCGAATTTTTAGCGCTTGTAAAAAATGGACATGTGACTGCCTTCATTGGAAAGCCTTGGTTCTAATAGAGCCGTTTTTTAAATGCACCTATTCATGCGCAAAAAAAACGCTTGTCTGACTGAGCGCTTAAAGAGAATCTGTCATGGAGGTACACATATTATAATCGTGCAGGGTACATCTCTGTGACACTGGAGCTCCTGCTCCTACTAAGAATAGATGTAAATAAAAAAGAGAACAGGTGCTACTTGTGAAGATTTCCCCAGATAAGTATTACAATGGTGAGTTATACTCTGCTTACCTAAGATAGTTGTGAATACGCAACATTATATGGGCATGATGAACAATCCTCAGACTGCTGCCGACGCCACAGAAGCCAACCGCCTAAAGTTCAGGTGAAGAGATTGCATTGAGATTCCACAATCAGGATGGAGTACAATCTGGCTCAGGTGTACATCTGAGGAAGTATTCTGTATGGATTTGAAATGCGTAGCGGAAGCTCTGTAATCAGATTGTACTCCATCCTAACTGTGGAACCACTAAGAACAGAGGCCACTGTTTATACGTATCCCTACTACCTGCAATTGGCAATACTACTGGACATTTATTTACAATGAAACTCCTTATTTGGTTGCTCTATTAGTGCTTATAAGTAATTGTTTCTAAATACATTTAAAGAGCACCTGTCATGCAAAAAATTTTTTAAAAACTGTAACGTATTGAAATAGGAACTGAGAATCCTAGACTTTTTTGCCTTACTTTCTCTTCTAATTAGTGTCACCATTTTGTTACAGCTTTGGGCACCACATAAATATTTATTAAGGAGCCAGTGAGAATTCATACCCAAAGACTCTTGTGCCCCAGGCAGTAGCTCTTCTCACTAAGCTACTGGTCTTGCTACATAATGCACACGGCAGGGCTGGATTCCGCATGCGGATTCCTGCAGCAGAATCCGGCCCTGGGTGCAACGGCGTCCGCACGTACCTTTACTTTCAGTTTTCAATCTGTTCTGCGGATGGTCCGCACGGCAAGCCGTTAGATATGTGCAGTACAGATTTTTTTTTTAAACTCCTGCTTCTCCCGCGTCATCGCTAGGCGATGATGTGGAATCCACGTACTTTCCGCAATGTCATTGCGGAAGGGTTGCTGATCGGATGGCTTCCATTGACTTCGATGGAAGCAGTCAGTGCAGAATCCACACAAAAATGGAGCAATTGGTTTCCATGGGCTCTATTTGCTGTGGATCCGTGGGCAGGAGACCTTACTCTATGCTTTATCATTAGCCCCACTCTTGGATTTTCTATAAAAGCCTGGCTCTTCCACTTCCTTATTGTGATTTTATTGTGCTTTTTTCTTAGTTTGCTTTGTTGCGGCACTAATACTGTCTAACAGACAGTACAAACTAATGCCCCTTCTACACGGGCCGATTCTTGTTTGAACGAGGGCAGGAACGAGAGATGTCACTGCTAGTTGTTCCTGCTAGTGCAGAAAGTTTAGATAGACAGACCATCCTTGAGAATTGTTCACTTCTTGTTCAGTGCTCGCATTCCTATGTGAAGCACCGAGCGGGGAGTGTTTAGACGTAACGAGAAGTAGCAAAGTGGTGATGATTTTCATATAGGCTGAAACTGACCAATACATGAAAAGTTAACAAAAAGTGCATTATGTCTCGCAATTAGCCGTAATGATTTTCGCATACGTTGGTTCATTTGAGCAACAATCGCTATGTATAAATGGGCCTTAAGACAGGCAATGTAAAAATGAGCCAGATTCATCACAGCTGGATGGTAAATCTGTGGAGTTTTAAGACAGTCTAGGGACTCTAGTTGTAGTTTATACTAGTTGGCTTACTTCATACCAAAAATTAAACCAAAAGTTTGGGCGTTTGTTTGAAATTTGATGCAATATTTGCAGGCATTTGGGCCACGTTCCTTTTCCTGCCAATTTGGAAAAAAATGTCTGAAGGTGTCTAAAAATGTGTAGTAAATGTGGCACAAAGCATGTACGACAGTTTTCTGGCACCCTTTCTGTCAGAAAACTATCGAATTTTGCATAGTAATTTCGCCCCAATTCTTCAGCTGCCATCCTCCTGCCTGGACAACTGCCACTGTTATTTGTGCACCAACCACCAAGTATTGCTTACACTTCTATCTTACGCCTATCGACATTGCTGAGTATACCTACGTACCTAACGCTGGTCGATTACTGACCATGCTTGACTGATATCTCCATTGTTGTGTATATTCCATGTATAGCAAACTATGTCCAATAGCCCTTTTATACAGGACGATTATCATTCAGATTCGTTCAGATTCTTGCGCTCATGTGGGAACTTGAACGATAATCGTCCTGTATAAATGCATGCAGCGACTGAACAAGAGTTGCCCAGTCGTTCAGTTTTTGCATGCAGAAAGCTGAATGACATGGCGTTCATGGCAAACAACAATCGTGCACTGTCTGCTTACCATGAATGGAGGCAGGTGGGGAACGAACGCTCCCCGGACCACTCTGCCTCCATTCCGGCAGCGCTAGGAGTGATGCAAATGATACTTGTATCTGTGTAATAGCGAAGGAGCGAGCATCACTGGGATGAGGGACGGACATAATTTTCCTAACAGCTCGTACCTTAATAACTGACCACCCCCTGTCTATTGCCGATACCTATGTACTGAACTCTGGCTTGTACCTATCCTCTGCCTGATACTGTCCAGATCTTGTTACAGCAGCTGGACTTTGATCTTGAGCCCAGACTGTTACAGGGCCCTTCCCTTGAAATCAAGCATAGCAATATTTTTTTAACTGTGTATATGCGCAAGCTTCCAGTGCATTGGCAGTGGCAAGCTAATGGGTCTGGGAGCAGGAATAAGTGGAAACTTAAGTCTATTCACAATGGTATAGTGAAAAAAGAACCTAACGCAAGTTCATGTGGGCATCTTGAGTCAAATGCTCATGCACAAGCACCAAGGGAAACAGTAGAATCACATTTGTTGATGTGCTTCAGGAAAAGCGATTGGCTAGACTCCATGAGGATGAGAAACCTAATCAATTCATGCACTGAGGAGAAGGTGCCCTTTAGGACTGCACCTAATTCCATAATATAGGTGTGGATGCATTGTAGTAAGGATTTCAGAAGAACAGCAAAAAGTTACAAATATTGATAGGCCAAGAAATTTACTTTCACCACGAAAAAGGTACAGATGGTGACAGATACTCTTTGGTATTTAAAGCACCATAAACTAACTTATGGTGCTGTTAGAGCGGGTGACAAGGAGCAGGGTAATGTATTTTTAATACTCACCTGCTCCCTGGATCCCATGGTGTTCACCGGACAAAAATCTGACTCTTTTCAGACTGCGAACATTTAATTCTATGGGAGAGCGTACAAACGAGTTTTTGAAGAGAGTCAGATTTTTGTGCACAGCCTGGCCTTCAGAGGCGGGCACCACGGGATCCAGGGAGTGGGTGAGTATAGAATATACATTACCCGGCTCCCTGTCACCTGCCCCAACAGCACCATAAATTAGTTTATAGTGCTTTAGGCAGGTGACAAGTTCCCTTTAATCTTATTCATACCTCTGATATACTTTTTTCCTCTTTAATCTGTAATAATATTTGTCCTCTTTATTATGGACTAAAACCCCCAGATGAATGTGTGACTCTACTTTGCCATGAGTAAGTTAAAGCTGGCGTGTCGCTTCAGTTGACTTTCCAGAATAAGCGGCTATATGTGTAATGTGTGTACATGATTAACACCATTTCTGGCCAATGTGTGGCGGCAGGTAAGGCTAATATCATACATACAGATCTGTCAGAATTTAACATGACTTCTTAAATGTTCTGATAACTTTCTGTGCTACAGTTTATTTACCTGTTGTGTTGCTTTACAATGGGGTTTGCTGTGTTAAGATAAGAGAACAATATTTTTTAACGGTGTAAATTAACTTGTCATAGAAAATTATCACAATCAGTTAAACTTTGCTGGATCTGTATATTTGGTTGCAAAAAATCTTGCGTTTGTTTTTTATTTTTTCTCAAATCTTTTCTGCAAAAAAAACACAAGCAGATATTATCTGTAGAACAATAGGTACCTATGAAGGCACTACAAACTGTTCTTTTTCTTTGTAGTGTCGTTTTCTCTCAATTTTGATGTTTTTTTGAGTACATGCCGATATTTCTAAATCACAGCATGCTCTGGGTCTGGCATTTTTTTTAGGCAGCTCCATAGAAAAATAAAGCCAAAAAAGTATGTGTGACAAAAAAAATCATAAAAAACAAGTGTAATAAAATCAGGCAAAATAAATACATGCAAGACGTTGTCAAGTTAATTAGTAAAAGGAAAAGAAAAAAGAAACCACTATAAGTCATTAGAGAAGCTAGTAATATAGGAGAAGAAAAGAAGTCTGCCTATATGAGATTTAAAGAACTAAAAGAGTAGCTCAGAATTATATAGAATTAGACAGAAGGAAGCAAATCATATTGTTAATGTTACTAAAGTACAAAAGAAGGAAAAAAATACCAAATGCAATTAGAAGGTGGATAAAACGCTTTTCAGGTACATTAGTGATAGAAAGAAAAAAAACTGTGGAATTACAAAACGTAAAAATGGGGCGTGCAGAATATTACTTTGTTTTTGTAACAAATACTGACAATCTAGACGCCACTAGAATATTGAGATTTTACTATAACCAGTTAATTACTTCAGGTTACTACGTTCAGGTAAGAACTATCAGAGGTTGATCTAGGGATTAGTCTGATTGCCATTATGGGGTCGGGAAGGAATTTTCCCCCGAAAGGGGCTAATTGGCCTCTGCCTCTTGGGGTTTTTGCCTTCCTCTGGATCAACAAAGGGGTTGAAACAGGCTGAACCAGATGGACATTGTCTTCATTCAGCCTTGCATACTATGTTACCATATTACATGTTGACCAGATAATTTTCCAACAGTCAAATTGCAGCATTTGATAATATAGTTGTCATATTGTAAATAAATATATGAAATTACACAAAATATGGGTTAAAAATGAATATCTAAGGGTCATGTTTCTGTTCATACTTGGGCAAAGTCTCAAGTTCGAAGTCATGTTTCTCTTCTGACTAATTTTAAAAGTATCTTTAGGCAATCTGGGTTTTTTTGGGGGGGAGCTCAAAACTAGTTCACATCTAAGAAGGAAGTGCATGTTTTTATAACAGGAATACCTAAGAAAAGCACAAATTATAATGCAATTGAAAACACTGAGAACATCATAAAACATTTAGAAAAGACTGCAAACCCTTCTTAAATAAGTAAAAAAGCAAAAGTTAAAGAATTTGGTATTCCTAAGGAATAGCTAGTTATGACAGTCAAAGAAAATGTATTAGTGGTTAAGGTACCTTTACATGGGCCGACAGTCGCCCAATAATTGCTCAACTAACCGATCTCGGGTGACTGTCAGCCCATGTACAGTGCACTGAGCAAGAAGTTACTCAGTTGTCACTAGTCGTTCCATTACAGCCTACTGAAAAGGAACGACCGTTGAGTGACTTCTTGCTCAGTGTAAACAGTTGCTCGATATAGGTTTACAGTTGGGCAGGCAGTGCGATCCCCAGCGCGCTCCGCTTGCACTCACTTGAATCACTATCGCTCCTGTGCCTCATCTGAGCTGCAATTGAGAAACTCTCAAGGAGCATCTTGAGAGATGAAAACTAGAGATGAGCGAGCGTACTCGTTAAGGCAAATTACTCGAGCGAGTATTGCCATTTTCGAGTAGATGCCTGCTCGTGCCAAAAGATTCGGGGACCGGCGGGGGTGAGTGGTGAGTTGCGGGAATCTTTTGGGATGAGCAGGCATGTACTTGAAAATGGCAATACTCGCTCAAGTCATTTGCCTTAGCGAATACGCTCGCTCATCTCTAATGAAAACCCCTTTGGATTTGGAGCCGACAGTGCAGTATGGTAGACATATGGAAATTTCCCATTGGTGTGTATAGGTATCTGATCTCTGTGAAAGTGTTTCTCTTGTAGAAAAGTAACAGGGGCTCACAGTTTCCATAAAATGTGTAGCTAAGAGCGGCATTTTTTTAAAGAAGTTAAATCTCTGAATGTTCATAGACACTGAAGTGATCAGGTCCATGCGGCTGCTGTGAAGCGAAGAGGAGGCAAGAGAGCATAGATGGGAGGAAGGGGATAGAGAGAAAAAAAGAAGAAAAAAAAAAGAGTGGGAGAAAAGTGAAGAAGATGAAAAAAATGAGACGGCAGAAAGAGAGGAGATGACAGTATAGAAAAGGAAAAGGCAAGATGCAAGAGTGTCACACTAATGAGAATAGGGAACCAGTATATCACCAGGAACAGGAAGTGCCCTTAAACACTATGGTCAAAAGAGCAGGATCCTGCAATTATTGTAGGGAAGAAAGACAAACAAAGCATAACTGCAAAGCTGAATATAGAAAAGATGATAAAAGTTGCATTAAGAGGTAGAAAGAGGAAACCATAATTATTCTCTAAAGTAACCCCCCCGAAAACAGTCTATTCACAATATATCATCAGACAGCATGCTTTTTTTCTTAAAAGGATGTTTTCTATTTTAACCCTTTCCAATCCACTGTCTGACGTCTGAACACATTATGATTTAAGGCTGTACAGCTCCGATGTTGGAAGACGTCCGCCGGGGTTCCCTTACTGTATATTGCCAGCCTCTCTGCTGTCGGAACCTACCCAACGTGTCACCTCATGCAGTACTGGGTTCCGTCAGCAGATAGCGCCGTTGTATAATGGCAGAAAAAGAGTAAGCCACTTAGGAAAGCCAGGATACAAATTGGATTGGAAAGGGTTAAATATAGTCCCAAGCATATGATGTCATAGGACATGCATCCACACATGGACCAATTTAGCTTCCTATCCTGACAAAGTCATACAAGTACTTGAGGTGATTATTCAACTGAGGAACTGAATAAATGAATCATACTCTCTATTTACAATGTAGGATTCTAAAACAAGACATGTACAATTACACCAGGACTGGGATCCTGGGACACCACCAATAATGACAAAAATGCAATTTGTGCTAGATCAGTTCTAGCAGATAATGCATAGTTTAGCAATGGCCTAGTTAAAAAGTGGGATTACACCATGACAAAACTCTGCAAACAGTATATTTTGGGTGCATGGACACAGGTATGCGGCTATATGGATTCACATAAAAACAGTATCCATTTTTCTTAAAAAAAAATGCCTTCACATTATTTTCTTACCATGTTCTTCAGCCATTGTAGCAAGGTTGGCATTGGCCTCGGCTTCTTTTCTCCCTCCATCAGTTTTTATTTGTTTAGCTGTCTGAAAGCAGCATTCATAAAAGTGGTTTGAAAGCCATTGGTCATCCGCCTTCTTAAAGTACTGGGCCAATGCAAACTGATTTTTGTAAACCTCTTCATAGTAGCCTTGAAAGATAAAAATAAGCAATTTTACATTAGGATGAGTTTGTCAGTGAATAGAACAATCTATTTGTGGACATGAAAACTGCTTACTTGGTGGAAAATAAAAATACTTAAACTAAACTAAAAATACTAAGTCTAAAAAGATTCACCTGACTTGAAGAGTAAAGGCCCTTTTACATGCAACGATTATCGCTCAAAATTCGTCCAAATGGTCGATAATGAAGGATAAATCATTACACGTAAACGCGGGCATTGTTCACCTTTCGTTTGAATGATGGATTTTATTCCGCATAAAATCCATAGTTCAGCCACTGAAGGACAGAGCTAATTCATTCCATTTGAATGAATTTCACTCATCTTTCAAAAGACTGCACAATAACAGTGTACTGATTGCGTTTGCTTTGCATACATAATAAGTACACTGTGTACTCTGCCATGAAGAGAACAATGGAATGGTGGATTTTTTAGCAGATTTTGATTCAGGTCTGCAGCAGACTTCGGCCTTTGAATTGAATTCACATTGAACGGGTGATACCTGCTGCAGCTCTGCATCAAAATCCTTAACAAAATCTGCAGCAAATCAACGACGTGTGAACAGACCCTTAAAACAGTTTTGCTATAACTATGCTCCCATTGACAAGAAAATACAGTTATATTACATAAAATGAGGTATTTATGCAGGTACTAGGTTACCAACAAAAAGATCAATCTACCATTTTACAGCCTCATTTAAACTTTCGCAAGTGTTTCAATATGGAATTCTATAATGTAGAGTACCAAACAGATTGCTGTGTTTAGTCTTTTGTGTATGAGCTTGTTTAGAAGTTTAGCGTTATATTTGTGTGTTGAACAATATATAATCCATTTGTAAAAACCCAACCATTTGTCTGTATGTACAGAAGACACCATAGCATCTTTCATCATTATTAGAGATGAGCGAGCACCAAAATGCTCGGGTGCTCGTTACTCGGGACGAAAATTTCGCGATGCTCGAGGGTTCGTTTCGAATAACGAACCCCATTGAAGTCAATGGGTGACCCGAGCATTTTTGTATATCGCCGATGCTCGCTAAGGTTTCCATCTGTGAAAATCTGGGCAATTCAAGAAAGTGATGGTAACGACACAGCAACGGATAGGGCAGGCGAGGGGCTACATGTTGGGCTGCATCTCAAGTTCCCAGGTCCCACTATTAAGCCACAATACCGGCAAGAGTGCCCCCCCCCCCCTCCCAACAACTTTTACTTCTGAAAAGCCCTCATTAGCATGGCATACCTTAGGTAAGCACCACACTACCTCCAACAAAGCACAATCACTGCCTGCATGACACTCCGCTGCCACTTCTCCTGGGTTACATGCTGCCCCCCCCCCCCCACACACACTCATGTCTATTTATAAGTGCGTCTGCCATGAGGAGGAACCGCAGGCACACACTGCAGAGGGTTGGCACGGCTAGGCAGCGACCCTCTTTAAAAGGGGCAGAACGATAGCCCACAATGCTGTACAGAAGCAATGAGAAATATAATCCTGTGTCACCGCCATCAGGAGCTGCACACGTGGGCATAGCAATGGGGAACCTATGTGCCACACACTATTCATTCTGTCAAGGTGTCTGCATGCCCCAGTCAGAAATCGTTTTTTTATAAATAGTCACAGGCAGGTACAACTCTGCAATGGGAATTCCGTGTGCACCCACAGCATGGGTGGCTCCCTGGAACCCACCGGCTGTACATAAATGTATCCCATTGCAGTGCCCTGGACAGCAGAGCTAACGTCAGATTAACTGCAGGTGGGCTTCGGCCCAAACTGCATGCCCCAGTCAGGCTCGAGTTTTTTATAAGTATACACAGGCACGTACATCTCCCTAATGGGAAGTCCATGTGGACCGACAGCATTGGTGGGTCCCAGGAAGCCACTGGCGGTACATAAATATATCCCATTGCAGTGCCCAGCACAGCTGATGTAATGTCAGCTTTAATGCAGGTGGGCAAAAAATTAATTGGATTACACTGTAGGCGAGGGCCCAAAAAAATTGGTGTACCAACAGTACTAATGTACCTCAGTAAATTGGCCATGCCCAACCAAGAGGGCAGGTGAAACCCATTAATCGCTTTGGTTAATGTGGCTTAATTGGTAAATAGGCCTGGAGGCAGCCCAGTTAAAATAAAAATTGGTTCAGGTGCAAGTTTCAACGCTTTAATGAGCATTGAAACGTATAAAAATTGTTTACAAAAATTATATGACTGAGCCTTGTGGGCCTAAGAAAAATTACCTGTTCGGCGTGATTACGTGAGGTTTCAGGAGGAGGAGCAGGAGGAGGAGGATGAATAGAATACACAGATTGATGAAGCAAAAAGGTCCCCGTTTTTGATGGTGATAGAGAATGATGCTTCCATCCGCGGGTGCAGCCTACGTATTGCTTAGGTATCGCTGCTGTCCGCTAGTGGAGAAGAGAAGTCTGGGGAAATCCAGGCTTTGTTCATCTTGATGAGTGTAAGCCTGTCGGCACTGTCGGTTGACAGGCGGGTACGCTTATCCGTGATGATTCCCCCAGCCGCACTAAACACCCTCTCTGACAAGACGCTAGCCGCAGGACAAGCAAGCACCTCCAGGGCATACAGCGCGAGTTCAGGCCACGTGTCCAGCTTCGACACCCAGTAGTTGTAGGGGGCAGAGGCGTCACCGAGGACGGTCGTGCGATCGGCTACGTACTCCCTCACCATCCTTTTACAGTGCTCCCGTCAACTCAGCCTTGACTGGGGAGCGGTGACACAGTCTTGCTGGGGAGCCATAAAGCTGGCAAAGGCCTTGGGAAATGTTCCCCTGCCTGCGCTGTACATGCTGCCTGATCTCTGCGCCTCCCCTGCTACCTGGCCCTCGGAACTGCACCTTCTGCCACTAGCGCTGTCGGATGGGAATGTTACCATCAGTTTGTCCGCCAGGGTCCTGTGGTATAGCATCACTCTCGAACCCCTTTCCTCTTCGGGTATGAGAGTGGAAAGGTTCTCCTTATACCGTGGGTCGAGCAGTGTGTACACCCATTAATCCGTAGTGGCCAGAATGCGTGTAACGCGAGGGTCTCGAGAAAGGCATCCTAACATGAAGTCAGCCATGTGTGCCAGGGTACCTGTACGCAACACATGGCTGTCCTCACTAGGAAGATCACTTTCAGGATCCTCCTCCTCCTCCTCAGGCCATACACGCTGAAAGGATGACAGGCAAGCAGCATGGGTACCCTCAGCAGTGGGCCAAGCTGTCTCTTCCTCCTCCTCCTCATGCTCCTCCCCCTCCTCCTCAACGCGCTGAGATATAGACATGAGGGTGCTCTGACTATCCAGCGACATACTGTCTTCCCCGCCTCCGTTTCCGAGTGCAAAGCGTCTGCCTTTATGCTTTGCAGGGAACCTCTCAAGAGGCATAGCAGAGGAATGGTGACGCTAATGATTGCAGCATCCCCGCTCACCATCTGGGTAGACTCCTCAAAGTTTCCAAGGACCTGGCAGATGGCTGCCAACCAGGCCCACTCTTCTGTAAAGAATTGAGGAGGCTGACTCCCACTACGCCGTCCATGTTGGAGTTGGTATTCCACTATAGCTCTACGCTGCTCATAGAGTCTGGCCAACATGTGGAGCGTAGAGTTCCACCGTGTGGGCACGTCGCACAGCAGTCGGTGCACTGGCAGATTAAACCGATGTTGCAGGGTCCGCAGGGTGGCAGCGTCCGTCTTGGACTTGCGGAAATGTGCGCTGACCCGGCGCACCTTTCCGAGCAGGTATGACAAGTGTGGGTAGCTTTTCAGAAAGCGCTGAACCACCAAATTAAAGACATGGGCCAGGCATGGCACGTGCGTGAGGCTGCCGAGCTACAGAGCCGCCACCAGGTTATGGCCGTTGTCACACACGACCATGCCCGGTTGGAGGCTCAGCGGCGCAAGCCAGCGGTCGGTCTGCTCTGTCAGACCCTGCAGCAGTTCGTGGGCCGTGTGCCTCTTCTCTCCTAAGTTCAGTAGTTTCAGCACGGCCTGCTGACGCTTGCCCACCACTGTGCTGCCACGCCGCGCGACACCGACTGCTGGCGACGTGTTGCTGCTGCTGCCACATCTTGATTGCGAGACAGAGGTTGCGTTGGAGGAGGAGGAGGGGGGTGGTTTAGTGGAGGAAGCATACACCGCCGCAGATACCAGCACCGAGCTGGGGCCCGCAATTCTGGGGGTGGGTAGGACGTGAGCGGTCCCAGGCTCTGACTCTGTCCCAGCCTCCACTAAATTCACCCAATGTGCCGTCAGGGAGATATAGTGGCCCTGCCCGCCTGTGCTTGTCCACGTGTCTGTGTTAAGTGGACCTTGCCAGTAACCGCGTTGGTGAGGGCGCGTACAATGTTGCGGGAGACGTGGTCGTGCACGGCTGGGACGGCACATCGGGAAAAGTAGTGGCGACTGGGAACCAAGTAGCGCGGGGCCGCCGCCGCCATCATGCTTTTGAAAGCCTCTGTTTCCACAAGCCTATACGGCAGCATCTCCAGGCTGATCAATTTGGCTATGTGCACGTTTAATGCTTGAGCGTGCGGGTGCGTGGCGGCGTACTTGCGCTTGCGCTCAAACAGTTGCGCTAGCGACGTCTGGACGCTGCGCTGAGAGACATTGCTGGATGGGGCCGAGGACAGCGGAGGTGAGGGTGTGGGTGCAGGCCGGTAGGCACTCGTGCCTGTGTCCTCAGAGGGGGGTTGGATCTCAGTGGCAGGTTGGGGCACAGGGGGAGAGGCAGTGGTGCAAACCGGAGGCGGTGAACGGCCTTCGTCCCACCTTGTGGGGTGCTTGGCCATCATATGCCTGCGCATGCTGGTGGTGGTGGCTCCCCAGCTGATCTTGGCGTGACAAAGGTTGCACACCACTGTTCGTCGGTCGTCAGGCGTCTCTGTGAAAAACTGCCACATCTTAGAGCACCTTGGCCTCTGCAGGGTGGCATGGCGCGAGGGGGCGCTTTGGGAAACAGTTGGTGGATTATTCGGTCTGGCCCTGCCTCTACCCCTGGCCACCGCACTGGCTCAGCCTGTGCCCACATCCTGACTTGGGCCTCTGCGTCTTCGCCCGCGTCCGCGTCCACGTCCTCTAGGCCTACCCCTACCCCTCAGCATGGTGTATTACCAGTAGTGCAGAAACAGAACGCTGTAATTAAATGTGCCGCTTATTGGCCTGTGGTTGGAGGCTGACTTCGCTTACGGAATGCACAGCAGAGGCAGGAAAGAATTTTGCGCAAGCCTGCTGTAACACTTAGCTGGCTGCGTATGAATTAGGACAACTACCCCCAGCAGAGACCCAGTACACTTGTGGACAGGAATACAGCGGTGATGTAAGAGGCAACACAGAGGCAGGAAAGAATTTTGCGCAAGCCTGCTGTAACACTTAGCTGGTTGCGTATGAATTAGGACAACTACCCTCAGCAGAGACCCAGTACACTGAGGACGGTCACAGGCAGCCCAAATAGATTTTTTTCCCCCAAATGTTTATGGAAAGGCCCACTGCCTATATACACTAAATATGTCTTCTGTCCCTGCCTCACCACTACTGGCCCTGGAGTACGTATAATTACTGCAGGGCGCAATGCTCTGCACGGCCGATATACAAAAAAAAAAAAAGTGCAACACTGCAAAAAGCAGCCTCCACACTACTGCACACGGTTAGATGTGGCCCTAAGAAGGACCGTTGGGGTTCTTGAAGCCTAAAATACTCCTAACACTCTCCCTATAGCAGCTCCGGCACCAGCAGCACTTTCCCTCCTCTATGTCAGAATGCATGTGTGGTGAGCCGCGGGAGGGGCCGATTTATATACTCGGGTGACACCTGATCTCGCCAGCCACTCACTGCAGGGGGGTGGTATAGGGCTTGAACGTCGCAGGGGGAAGTTGTAATGCCTTCCCTGTCTTTCTATTGGCCAGAAAAGCGCGCTAACGTCTCAGAGATGAAAGTGAAAGTAACTCGAACATCGCGTGGTACTCGTCTCGAGTGACGAGCATCTCGAACACGCTAATACTCGAACGAGCATCAAGCTCGGACGAGTACGTTCGCTCATCTCTAATCATTATCCTTTAAAAGCTAAATGTGTATATGAAGATGTACATGAATATTTACATGCATGTAGAATTCTGAAAGGTACAATACAAACAAATGCAGGAAGATGGAGCAAAAGCGTCTATTAAACATATTAATATGATCACTGACTGGACCTTCCTACATAGAGGAACTTTAAGCAGCCAAGGCAGTTTTAATCACATTCATACCCAGGGGACTCTGTAATTTTGCATGCCATTTATCCGACAGCAAGCAGCTGCTGTACTCTTTCTCATGCCCCTGGTTATGCAATTTTATTGCCAACAGAACTTGCCTTTATGAGGTTATAGGATCTTATTGCAGAGTCATAAGTGGCTCCATGTTTAAGGCATACATTTACTTACCATTAGCAGCTCTGGTCCCATGCAAGATTTCGCTAGACCTGGGACTTCTAGGGCTTATTCATACCGCAGGATTTTTCATCATTTTTTGTAAGCCAAAACCAGGAGCGGCTGCAAAATACGGAAA
This sequence comes from Eleutherodactylus coqui, assembly GCF_035609145.1. Taxonomy (NCBI): domain Eukaryota; kingdom Metazoa; phylum Chordata; class Amphibia; order Anura; family Eleutherodactylidae; genus Eleutherodactylus; species Eleutherodactylus coqui. The sequence goes on along the minus strand of NC_089843.1, from coordinate 128,802,714 downwards.
AAAAAACTAACTTTCCTTTATTCTTTCTCTCTGCAGGTTCCACTCCTGGTTTTGGCTCACAAAATACTGATGTGTGACTAAACCCTTATACTTTTTTTCTGTAGTAACTTTCCCGGGAAGGGTTGATCGAATATGGTGGATTATTTACATACTTTACCCCAGATTAATGTAATAACTATTAACTAGAATTGAGCGAACATACTCTTCCAAGCTTGATGCTCGTTCGAGTATTAGCGTACTTGATGGTGCTCGCTACTCGAGCGAGCATCATGCCGTGTTTGACCCAGCCCCAGTTTTGGCCCCTTCCCCCTGCGCACGTTAACGGTAGTTTGTGGCTGGCTTGGTGGAAGAGAGAGAGAGAGAGAGAGAGAGAGAGAGAGAAAGATATATATATATATATATATATATATATATATATATATATATATAGATAGATAGAGAGCTTTAGAGAGAGAGAGAGAGAGAGAGAGAGAGCGCTATAGAGAGAGAGAGAGAGAGAGAGAACAGAAAAAAAAAAAGAAAGCTCGGCAACCGGCAGGTCCCATACAAAAATGCTCGCGTCTCCCATTGAAGTCAATGGGGTTTGATACTCGAATTTTACGAAAAGCTCGACTCGAATAACGAGGACCCGAGCATTTTGATGCTCGCTCATCTCTACTATTAACTTGTGTTACTTTTCTAACTTGCTTCTCTGAACTCTTCACCAGCTTATACCAACTTATTCCAACTCTACGTATGCTTGTACAATACAAATATTCAGTTATTGAACTATATTCAGGTTGCCCAAGTCTGTTGCGGTTCACAATCTCTCCTGCTCTTCCATGACTTCATATGAATGAATATGCAAACATTGATGAATTCATCAAAAACTACCAGACCCAGTAATGACTACATATGAACTCAATACCAGTTTATTGTATTTTGCTATGCATTTTATTTTGGTTGTATGGATTCTAGTTGATTTTCACAGTACATTATTATATAATTTCTTACAATAAGGGCTTTATATGCTACAAAACAGAAAATGGCTGGTCCACAATGTTGGAAAATGAGACTATACTTTAAAAAAGTATCCTGGGTACATAAGCTAAAGGATACTATATTTTAAGACTTGTGCCCTAAACTTCATGCTGATGCCCACAAACTTTACCCAAGATTTGACAAACAGTGTTTCGAGCTTCACAGCTAATAGTAAGGGTGACTCGAATATGCAGCTGTGAGCAAAGAACAAAATGCATCCTATTGGGTAAAACCCTGATCTCAAAGCACTCATAGCAGCTTTTAAGAAGACATGAAAGTCATGAGACATCTGCAGGGAGAGCAACAGGGCTCCAATCTGTCCATTAAATGAAGCTGTAAACATTGATTGTTTGCTCTAGATTCTTGGCACACTGAATCAGGCCAGATGTTAGGTCACTAAATGCTATCCTCTTTAACTTCATTACGCTATTTATTTAAGGCTGACCAGAGGAGCCGTATACAAGATATACGCTGTGACATCTACCCTCTGATTCTCTGCCATACTTCATACCAGACTGGGGAACTTTAGAATAAACTATATGGTTTTAGTGAATAAAAATGATCACTCTAATCTTAAGTAATGCATCGATACTCAGAAGGACTTTGTATTGCTAAGATTTGTGGCCAACGGTCAACTGCCCATACAGCTTCTATATATGTGTGTTTCCCAGTTACTACCTATAGGGGGACCATATTCATTGCTATATAGGGACTGCAACAGGAAAGCATCGTTGGTATCCAAAGATGAAGACATAAACTCCATGTACTTTTCGTCTGTCATTGCTTTTCAATAAAAAGAAATTAAACAGATTATCTGTTAAGTATCAGGGCTAATGAGCACTGCTTTAAGCTAAATGGAGCAGATGTCAGATATGGACAAAGATGCCAATGTGCATATACCCGCTGGCAAATGTAATTCTGAAAAACAAGAGTCTCAAGATTAAAAAAAAGAGATGTACATTCTGAATGATTAGAGATACATTACAATTAATGTGTGGGATTTTCAGAGCTAAAGAATGTGGTTAAAATCATTTCATCTGAGCTGTTTTTAGGGAGCCGCACATATCAGACACCAAATGAAGGCTGTGCAATGTTTTACACGTAAACTGGCCAATAATGTAAATTCGAAATGTATATCCTCAGGCTCTGTTCACACTGGAAGCCATTATACTGTGCTGAATCTGTCATGCAATGGTGTGAAATGTGCCTGATAGAAGCCATAACCTGTAATGAGGCCCATTGGTGTTCTGTTCAGTCTGACATTGTTTTAATAGGAATTATGCATGCGGTTTCATATTGATGGTCAAACAGTGACAGAGCCGCCATTGGAAAGCACAAATAGCACCTACTCCGATAAATCTTCATGGGATGCAACCGATGCTGTGATAACAAAGCATACCTGCCAACAGCTGACCCCTGAAATTGTGAAATCACCCTCCTTTGCTCTGCCAAGGAATGTCACCAAAACAAAATTAGAAACAAATGCAGCGCCTTGTGTAATGGGAATGTCAATTATAATACGCCAAGTACTCTTTAGTGCATCAAGTAGAGGGACTCACCTGGTGCCAAGTGGGAATTCCTCAATGAGGCATAGCCGGCTCGCATCCTTGGGTCCTAGTTCGTTGTGTATCAACACTTGAATCCCGTCCTGATCTAGAAGATCCGGAGAGTCGTCCAGGAGTATAAGCTCACTGGTCCTCAGTGGGCATATGTATATATCAAAGTCCGAAAAGTAAGGGAAAAAATACTTGGGATAAAAAAAGTGTTACTATAGCTATATCATTTAACCAAATTTGTTAGCTATAGACAAAGTTAAACAAAGTATGCAACGCGTTTCAGCGCACTTTAGCGCCTTTTTCAAGTATGTATATATACCTGTTCACGTTATGCTTGAAAAAGGTGCTATAATGCACTGAAACGTGTTGCATACTTTGTTTAACTTTGTCTATAGATAACAAATTTGGTTAAATGATATAGCTATAGTAACACCTTTTTATCCCGATCCACCGAGCGCTGAGTATTTTTTCCCTAACTTTCCGGACCAAAACAAAATGGAAATATCCATCTTATGCTAATTTACATATGTGGCACCCCTTTTAGGTCCAGTTTGCAGCACAGTTTCATGAAAAACGGGCTGTTGGCAGGAATTACTGTATTTTTCACTTTATAAGATGCACTTTTCTTTCTCACAAAGCGGGGGAAAAAACTTTGCTGTGTCTTATAAAGTGAATGTGCTGAAATTCTTCACATCTGCATTTGTTTGCGCGATTTAACGTGCGAGCACACTAACTAAAACGCGGTTGCGCGAAAAAATGTGCGATCAGTTACGAGTTTTCTCTCCTCCCCACTGCCACCCATACGTGCCGCTGATTGGTGGTAAGCGCCGGCAGGAACAGCTGCTGCCTCCCTGCCTCCACCAATCGGCTTCTTAACTTCCTCCTGCCAAACAAGCGCCGCTGTGACACTGAGCTCCACTATTGCAGACCTCTGCTGCTCCTTCTGCTCCGTTACTATACCCTGCACTATTCCTGGGCGAGTTCAAAATATTCTTTCTTTATTTTCCCGTCTTATCATCCGATGCGTCCTATAGCGTGTAAAATATGGTATATATAAAAAGGCCTAAAAGGCTGAAAAATATGTGAAAATAATAGAAATGTGCCCTTATACTTTTAGCCTGATAACTATAATTAATGGGTGTCTGGTAAGCATAATCATAAGGTTATAGGACCGTAGAGTGTTTTCCTTTAGGAGCAACATGCCGCTATTCTTCTCCTTTATAGCTCTTACTATTGGCATAAATGGACATATTGCCACGTGTCAGGTGATAGGAGATGTTGCCCCGTGTTGTATTATGACTGCATTAGGTTGCATTATCTCTGCGATTGATGACCTGATTGGATTCTCATTTACTTCTCTATTTTTCACATCTGTGGTTAGTTGTTTTTAAGAGTGCTGCGTCACCTGACCATAGGTGTCGGATATGTAAATGTTAAAATATCGACGCCAATAGCTTGCCCTAAAACTGACACAACGGGAATAGCACTTCGCAGATGTTTGGAGTGGAGTGTAGATAACAAGTGTGAACAGCAAAACTCAGGTGACAGTCGGGCTCTCGTCATTCGGTCCCTCAGGGAGGATAGTCAAAAAGCACTCAGCACTCAATGTGTTAAACTAAAAGATACAATCTACATGTAGAGTACTTTTTTGATGCTACACTTGGAAGCATTGCTATACAAATGCTATACAGATCCTGCCATATTGGGCTTCAGCATCACACAAAATCTCTGCATTCTAGAACACATAACTTTTTATTTTTGCTTGGAGTTGTAGTTTTTACATGTACTATTGTGGCATCAAATATATGTCAGCATTTAACTTTTACCTAAGAAAATTTGGGGAGGTGCAAGAAAAAAAACAAACACACTATTCTTTCATGTTTTTCCCTTTTTTTTATGTTGTTGATTGCTGATTAGAGATGAGGGAACGTGCTCGTTTAGAGCAATTACTCAATCGAGCATCGCTTTTTTCGAGGGGAGAGAGAGAGCGAGACCTCCCCCCCCCCCTGCTAACCCCCGCTCCACCCCTGCCCCCCCAAAAAAAGCGATGCTCGATCGAGTAATTGTCCTAAATGAGCATGCTCACTCATCTCTAGTGCTGATCCAAACTAAGTGTACACATCTATTGGACGTGTCATGATGGTTATTAGAATACCAATTATGGAAGCTATACTGCTGGACTTGGTTTTCATTAAATAAGAGGTTTTTAAAACGTTTTGGCAACGTTTTAACAATATACTCATTTTTTGGTCTCAAACAGAACTTCATTTCACATAGCTTTCTCAATCACAATATACTGGTACACTTCTGTGGCAATGCCCACCCGATAACCTTGATGTCATAGTACGTCAAATAGTCTCAACAGCCCTTGACGTATTATTATGTCAAGGTGTGCAAACAGGTAATATGGTAACGATGTGTTTCATGAAACAAGAGGAGCTCAACAGATATAGGGAAAAGAGCAAAAGTCTACACATAATAGCCAAATATTTATAGAAACTGTTTGTATTGACCAACATAAATTCTATTTAGCCTTAACTTTTTTATTTTTGCATCGACCTGTTTGTGTTGATTTTATCATTCATTTGGTTACTGTTGATGTGATTCCATCAAATATACAGCTTCTTTGACAAATAAGGATTTAGAACTAAGGAACTTTACATGAAAATGCGCTATTTAGACAAGAGGCAGTAATGCTAAACATGCCTGAAGACTAATGAAGGGAAAGCGAGGAGTATTTTAACCACAGGAAACATCACATGGAGCACATATAAAAGGTATTCTAGGATATTATGCAGAACACTCCAGGTACTGGACCCAGAAAGGTCTCAGGAGGACCCAAGTGACCCAAGGCTGATTATTGTTACAGGCTAAGCTTTGATTGAATGAACTTCTGTGACCTTGAAGTGACAATGCTGCCTATGAATAACAATGAGGATTGCACAGATAACCACTGCCGCACAATGTCGCGGACAAAGGATGACCCGCTCTGACAATGTCACAAGCAGGGAAGGCTCCATTTCCTCTTAACACACTTGTAATATGAATACACGTATTGTGTCCTGGGGGTCTGAAGGGTAACTGAGATTTCCATATACAATACTGTAAGGTTTCATCAGATAACTGCTGTCCACTTTGAAATAACATTTGGTTTATAACCATATTTTTGTAATTTCCATATTCAGCTTTCATTGCTGCTATTTAATAGCTTCTATCAAAATAGCTTACAAGTGGAGAGAAGTGGATAAATCAGTACTGATAACTGGATTAACTCCTAATTTGGTGTTTTTTCTATCTCGAGCATTTAATTGGTTATCCGATAATAACCAATAAGCACAGTGGCTGCATTGTTATTCTGCATACTATTTGTCCACCTGCCGCCTGCAGATAATCATGTGAAAATACACATTATTAAATTTATTATTATTTGAGAAGCGCATTCCTTGCATCGTACCTGTTGAGCCACGGGGACCAGTTTCTCTGGCAGTGTAAGTACAGTAGCACTCAGGGGGGTTGGCAAGCATTAACCAATATGGCACTGTGGACTAAAAGGGGTTGGACCAAAATTTAATCCCTTAGTAACGGCCAATACACTTTTTACTTACCTCACTAATGGGCTTTAAATCTGCCTATACATTTTTTAAGGTGGTGGTTTGGCTGACTACTGACAGTCAGGCTCCTGCTCTAATTGCCCCTTACATACCACAATCAATAGTAACTGCAGCAAGTAAGCAGAAAACAAGGGAAGGAGGCTCTTTTTGTCACCCATTGGCACCCTGTAATGTGATCCTAAGGTACCAATGGGTTCCTATGGCAGGTGGAAGCATGAAAAAGGCCACCAGATTTGCCATGCAACTCAGTCTTTAGGCCCCATCTCCAGCAGAGTCTAATAGGCTATCATAGACTTAGTAAAATGTACTACTTAAGTAATGCGGTGTACTATTCTAGCAATTGAATGATCACATCCCCTTGAGAGACTAAAAAATAATGTAAAAAAAGTTAAATAAGGTGGAATTTAATGGAAAAAATCCAGTTTAAAAAAAATATGTTTTTTTCCCCACAAAAACCCATTTTAAGTGGAAAAAATACCAATTTTTTTTTAAAGCAATATCTAATAGGAGTAGCCACCTTTGTTATGACCCAGACAATGAAAATATTTTGTTATTTATCGCACATGATAAACGTCGTAAAAATAATTTTAAAAAGTAATGCAGAATTGCTATTTTTCTTTGGTTCACCTCCCAAAAAACAAGAAAAAACAATCCAAAAGTCACAAATTGGTACAAATAAAAACTGCAACTCTTCCTGCAAAACACAAGATCTCACAGAGCTCCGTTGCTAGAAAAATAAAAATGTTATGAGTATAAAAATGCAGCGATGCAGATTCAATTGTTTTTCTTTAAAAACATTTTTTTATTATGGAAAAGTACTAGAAAATAAAGAAAAACTATATAAACTTTGTATTGCACTAATCGTGCTGATCCACATCAGAACGTTATGTTAGATTTTGGTAAAAACAAAACCTAAAAACAATGGTGGAATTTTGGATGGAATTTTTCCCATCTTTCCTTCACAAAATTGTAATAACATTTATACAACACATTATATAGACCCCAGTGTGGGGCCATTAAAAAATACAACTTGTCCCCCCAAAAAAAGCCCGCATACCACTATGTCGACAAGTTATGCAATGCAATGATGAAAAGTGCTTGGTCCTTAAGGCACAAAATAGTCTCATCACTAAGGGGATAACTTGCTGATCCGTGGGGGTCTCACTGCTTAAACCCCAGCTGATCTAAAGAACAGAGGTCCCAGGTTCCCCTTATCCTTCACTGGGTCGTTTCTGTACCCCCCGCAGTGAAGAAAAGACGAAGCACTGTTCATTAGAGATGAGCGAGCACCAACATGCTTGAGTGCTCGTTACTCGAGACGAACTTTCAGTGATGCTCGAGAGTTCGTTTCGAGTAACGAACCCCATTGAAGTCAATGGGCGACCCGAGCATTTTTGTATATCGCCGATGCTCGCTAAGGTTTTCATTTGTAAAAATCTGGGAAATTCAAGAAAGTGATGGGAACGACACAGAAATGGATGGGGCAGGCGAGGGGCTACATGTTGGGCTGCATCTCAAGTTCCCAGGTCCCACTATTAAGCCACAATAGTGGCAAGAGTGAGACCCCCCCCCCCCACTGTCAGCGTAAAGATCGTTCTCCTCTGCCACAGCTGTAACAGCTGTGGCAGAGAAGAGCAATGTTAGCCCATTGAATTCAATGGAGACGGCAATAGAAATGGGCTGCCGGCGATCACGGGAAGAATTGTCGGGAAGGGCTTAAATATATAAGCCCTTCCCTGCAATTCATCCAGAAATGTGTAAAAATAAAAAAAATGTATATACTCACCTTGTCCCGGCAGACGGAGTTCATTCAGCTGAGAGCTGCCCCTGAGCCAATCAGAGGCAGCACTCACTCACCCATTCATGAATTCATGAATTGGTGTGAGTGAGACCTGCCTCCGATTGGCTCAGCGCTGAGCCAATCAGGGGCAGGTCTGACTCACACCCCCTTCACACCCACTGCAGGCCGGCGGCTCTGAACTCCCGTCTGCCGGGACAAGGTGAGTATATATATTTTTTTTATTTTTACACATTTCTGGATGAATTGCAGAGAAGGGCTTATATATTTAAGCCCTTCCCGACAATTCATCCTGCGATCGCCAGCAGCCCATTGCTTTCAATGGAGCCGGCTGTATTGCCGGTTCCATTGAATTCAATGGGCTAACATCGTTCTGCCGGGACAAGGTGAGTATATATATTTTTTTATTTTTACACATTTCTGGATGAATTGCAGGGAAGGGCTTATATATTTAAGCCCTTCCCGACAATCCATCCCGCGATCGCCGGCAGCCCATTGCTTTCTATGGAGCCGGCTGTATTGCCAGCTCCATTGAATTCAATGGTCAGTGCTTGTTTAATCGAGACGAGTACCGCGTGGTGCTCGTCTCGAGTAACGAGCATCTCGAGCACCCTAATACTCGAACGAGCATCAAGCTCGGACGAGTATGCTCGCTCATCTCTATTGTTCATGCATGCGCACTAGCGCTCTATTCACTCTCGTTGGGACTGCCAAGATACAGGAGTGTCACCTGTTTGGGTATTTCCATCTGCTCCATTGAAATCAATGAAGCTCTAACCGCGCATGTGCAGCTAGTGCTCCATTTAGAGCAAGTTATCCCCTATCCAACAGAGCTGTGTGAAGTGGCAGTGGGCCATATTCCTATAAGCGGTCACCTTGAGCACCATTGCACTATGTGCCTGAAACAAGTGAGGTGCCTCTGTCAGCATGAGAACTTGTTGTTTTACAATTGAGCTGTGTTGCTGAAACAGTCTGTACCCCTCGAGGATGACAGTTGAAGAGACTTAATAGAGACTAACCCTTTGTGTGCCAAATTGGGCCTAAGAAGTGTTCCCAGTGTGCCCAATTTAATTTGTATTATAAGTTCAAGTACAGTTTACAAGAATCTTTTACTGCGGTCTCCTGGTGCGTCTGTATCCCTCCTAGTGACTTACAGGTGTCCTATACTGGGGACAGACACTAACAGCAGCAATTTCAGTAGCCATATAAATTGTTAAATGAGGTAATAATATAAAATTGTGGCCAGCACCGTACAGTAGGGAACAACAGCATAGAATTAAAATGAGGTACGCTGTTAACATGAATCAAAGCAAAATCCAGCATTCTTATCGAAACACAGAAACAGTAACTTTTATTCCATCATATCAAAAAAATTAAAAATGCAGGACAGGAAAACATGGGACCCAAAACCAGCAAATCAGAAAGGCAGCATAAAAGAACAATTGTAGGTAATATACCCCTTTAGTCCCAGGACAGAATTTTGTTGCCATAACGAAGGCCTGCTTAAGGGCGAAGTCAGACAAGCGTTTTTTGGCGGGCGCCTATGTGCACAAAACAAGCGCACCTATTAGAACCATTGGTTAACCTATGTAGTGTTCACATGTCAGTTTTTTTACAGGTGCAAAATCTTTGCACCTGTAAAAGATAGGACATGCGTGCAGCGGCAAGGTCCGTGAGGCGCGTGGGGAGTCCCCTCATCACTGAACACTTTGACAGCACTGTCACAGTGTTCAGTGATGATGGGACTCCCTGCAGGGACGAAAGAGTCCCCTGCCACAGCTGTGGCAGAGGATCGTGATGTTCTCCCATTGCTTTCAATGGGGCTGGTGCTGCAGTCGCCCCATTGAAAGCAATAGGATGCAGGCAACCATCTCAGTGATTTTCGGGGAAGGGCTTGAAATATAAGCCCTTCCCTGAAAATCATCCCTGGCTGCTGTAAAAATGTTTTAAAAATATATACATCACCCCTATGCCACTGTTGGGGCGCTGGCGCATCTTCTCGCTGGCTCCCCGTCACTGCTCTGAAGCATTTTCTCCTGGCTAGGGATTTAAAAATCCCTGCCTCCTGAAACTGCTGGGTCTGATTGGCTGAGCGCTCGACCAATTACAGGCAGCGCTCAGCCATTCATTGAATTCAGCGGCGGAGAGGTGATGTATATATTTTTTTTATTTTTTACAGCAGCTAGTGATGATTTTCAGGGAAGGGTTTATATTTCAAGCCCTTCCCCGAAAATCAATGCGGGGGTTGCCTGCATCCCATTGCTTTCAATAGGGCAGCAGTAGTGCTGGCCCCATTGAAAGAAATGGTCATGGAGCTTCGATCACGCGCATTTTGAACATGCGTAAAGCACTTTTTTTTGCGCACACTATGTGCGCAAAAAAAACCAAAACTGTCTGACTGAGCCCTTAAGGAGCAATTTATAATTCTTTAATTTATTTTTTTTTAAAAGATAATACAATATCTTAAATACATAACTAGAATTGGAAATATGAGAGATACAAGAATGTTCATGTTGGCAATGATTTCCCCACTGACGAGCTCTGCAGTTAGCGTACTGCCAGTCTGAAATACCTAGATGCAGAGAGTTTTGTAAAATGAGTATACCAGCATTAGCTGGACACAAGACTTTAATTTGATTTACTTATAGCAGTTGCTTTTCCGGGATATTATGAGTATCTCCCAGTACTCAGATATCTCCAGGACTTAGGCCTCATGTCCACGGGCAAAAGAAGAATTAAAATCCGCAGCGAATTTTAACTCTTCTCCTGCGCGCGGATCCGCACCCCATAGGGATGCATTGACCACCCGCGGGTAGATAAATACCCGCGGATGGTCAATAAAAGGGATTTAAAAAAAAATGGAGCATGAAAAAATCTGGACCATGCTCCATTTTTGTGCGGGTCTCCCGCAGGGACGGCTCCTGCGGGCTTCTATTGAAGCCTATGGAAGCCGTCCAGATCCGCGAGAGACCTAAAATAGGAATTTAAAAGAATTAACTCACCCGCAGCGGACCGGGAAGGTCTTCTCTTCCTCACGGCCGGATCTTTCTTGCTTCGGCTCGGCGGATGTGCCCGGCGCATGCGCGCGGCACGTCGAGTTCATCCGCTGGCCGAAAAAGAAGATCCGGCCGTGAGGAAGAGAAGACCTTCCCGGTCCGCTGCGGGTGAGTTAATTCTTTTAAATTCCTATTTTAAGCGCTCATGTCCGCGGGGCAGGAGGGACCCCCTGCAGATTCTACATGTAGAATCCGTAGTGGGCCTGATTTTCCCCGTGGACATGAGGCCTTACAGTGGGGCTGTATTATGTCACATCCGGACATTCGAATCAACAATACAATATGAAGCACATATTAAAACTTGCAGGCAACAAGGATGCAAGAATAGGACCTCGTCAATATATGACAAGAACACAATGATGATGGTAATCAGATAATGGCACAAAGGGATGTTGGTGATCGTATTCAAATAAAAGCTCTAGCTTTTCCTAAATCAACCTCTACGCTATCACTGATGCTGATCCTAACACCAGACACCACTGTCCTTCTGTATACCTAAAGATATCCCTAAGAGCAATACTATCTGAATCAGTGACCCAGACAAACAACGAGAGGGCACTAAGACCCAGAGACATGTAAACCAAATGGAGCAGAATTAAACTATGAAGCAAGTAAAATAGATGCAAACAAGGACAAAGCAACAAGACACAACAAGGCTAAGAAGCAAGGACTGGAGTAAGAATAAGCACAGACACAAGATATTAGAAATATACAATGAATACTGGCTAAAAAAATGCATATAGCTTATGCTATAACCAGCAACACTTTGCAGAAGACAGAAATATTTTAAGGGATTCTTCTAAATATTAATAACCTATCCAACTGAATTCTGTTAAAGTGAATGGTACTGAGGGCTCAGTCACACGGGCGCATCGGCACCCGTACACAGGCGCCTATGCGCCCGTGTGACTGAGCCCTCACTGCAGGAGGAAGACGGCCGTACCTCAAGACAGACGTCTCTGCAGCGCTGAGGAAAGAACACATGACCGGCAATGAAGCCGGGCACATGTTCTTTGTCCCGGCGCTGCAGAGAGACGTCCGTCTTGAGGTACGGCCATCTTCCTCCTGCAGTAACACGGGTGACAATGCGCCCGTGTGACTGAGCCCTCAACCTGCAAAAATAGCTGGGGCCACTGCACAATATACTGAGCTGTATGCTTCCACAGGAAAACAGCTGCATACTCACAGATCCTGGCCCAGGGGAACAGCTGATCGATTACGGGCGATGGGCCCCTTCCAATTTGCTTATGATGACCTTTTCTGAGGATAGGTCATGAATAGTTAGAAGGAGGGGAACCCCTTTAAAGATAGGGTAGTCAATCAGGACATCCTTTCCAAAGGAGTCTGAGCTACATGAGTGTGGTCAGCTGACCCATTCTAATAGATCAGCTGTGAGACAGTTCCATATCAACTACTCCAACACACTAGTAAACAGGGGATGACAAAAGAGCAGGAGAGTTCCTGCTGATTGTAACATTGAGGCACATATAGGGAGGCACTTTTGACAGGTGATATGCTGATCTCTCCTGCTGCAAGGGCCTTTATTTGGATTTTAATTTTGGCATGGACTTCCAAAACCGATGAGGTCCTACTAGAAACAGATTGAGATTCAATGGCTTACAGTGAACATTTGATTATATCTGCACATGAAATGTAGATGGCATAAACATTAGGTTTATGCACCTGTAATATAAAGTAATGGGGAAAAAAAACCTGTACAGCAATTCCAATTACAGTATGTACAGAAAGCACAAAAAAGAAAAACATAAAATTTCCCGAAACAACATAAAAGACTCGAAGAATTAATGTAAAATGAACTCAAGATAATGAGGTCACAGACATTGTAGATCCCCTATTACAATAGCTATGTAAAGTGTGATTGTTCGCAGCAAGAGAAACCAAGTAATCTTGTAGATATGATACCTTTTAATGGCTAACAAAAATGCATCATGTTAATGCGAGCTTTCGGGATATCGCCCCCTTCGTCAGGCTAATGAATGAAACTAGTTTGGATGGCACAGATGCAAAGGGGAGAGGGGACACCCCTCTAAATCTATATAAATAGCTATGTATGCACATCTAATACCCGCCACGACTGTCATTCATGATATTGTACTTCATATTAACAATTGTACATGTGATTCTCTTTTTTTTTGACTCTTAAAAAGAAACCTTGAAATCTTCCAATTTAGAAAATGAATGTCTCCTTGAGATCTCTGCCAGGAATTTCAGTGTTTATCGAGTGAGACTTAATTACTCTACAATTTCTCCCAGTGAGCGATCTTTCAAATCTAAAGTGCCAGATGGGATTGTACAGTCATTAACCTTTTTAAAGGAGATATGAAGTATGATGTCAAGTATGAGTCTCCCGAAAACTGATATGATTTTAACTACCTTGCTAAAGATTAGACAACAAAAGCTTTCACGGCAGGTTGATTCACTGTTTCCTTGTATAACGGATAGCAAATAACTTAAATGAGTTGCTGTGATGTCAGTGAAATGCTGAACCACCTAGACAAACTCCGCAAATAAAAATTCAAGTAATCCAAAGTTATTCACATATACGGGCCAACGACTAATGACTTGAAAATGAAGGAAAAGAAAACTCCTCAGCCTTGAACAAAACACTGCACTAAAGTTGCATTCATTTCAACCCTGATGAAAGACAGAGCTCAGAGGAGCGAGACTGATCTCGTAATTCTATTGATCATTGGGGATTACACCCCTGTTGCTCAATGTTGTTGTTGTTTATTCGTTCAGTCGCTTCCGACTCTTCATGACCTCGTGGACCAACCCACGCCAGAACTTTCTGTCAGCTGTCGCCACCTCTAACTCCACCAAAGTCCAGTCCATCACCTGAAGAATATAAACCATCCATCTTGCCCTTGGTCAGCCCCTCTTCTTTTTGCCTTCCACTTTCCCCAACATCAGCATCTTCTTCAAGGTATCCTGTATTCTCATTATGTGGCCAAAGTACTTCAGTTTTGCCTTTAATATCCTTCCCTCCAGTGAGCAGCCTGGCTTTATTTCCTGGAGTATGGACTGGTTTGATCTTCCTGCGGTCCAAGGCACTCTCAAAAATTTTCTCCAACACCACAGTTCAAAAGTGTCTATTTTCCTTCGCTCAGCCTTCCTTATGGTCCAGCTCTCACATCCACAGGTTACTATGGGGAATACCATTGCTTTAACTATGCAGAGCTTCGTTGTCAGTGTGATGTCTCTGCTCCTAACGATTTTATTGAGATTGATGTTGCCTAGAGATGAGCGAGCGTACTCGCTAAGGCAAACTACTCGAGCGAGTAGTGTCTTATGCGAGTACCTGCCCGCTCGTCTCTAAAGATTCGGGTGCCGGTGGGGGAGAGCGGTAAGTTGCGGGAGTGAACAGGGAGGAGCGGGGGGGAAGAGAGTGAGAGAGAGATCTCCCCTCCGTTCCTCCCCGCTCTCCCCTGCCGCTCCCCGCCCCCCGCTGGCAGCCGAATCTTTAGAGATGAGCGGGCAGGTACTCGCATAAGGCACTACTCGCTTGAGTATGCTCGCTCATCACTAATGTTGCCCAATAACCTGTCATAAATGCATAAAAGTGAATCTTGCATTTTATGAACAGTCATGTCCGTGCGTCTTTTGCGTTCCATTCCTATTCTATTGCAAACTAATTTTTTTTCATTTGGCTTTATACACTTACTTAGGAAAGGGGGAGCACTATCCTATATTTGCTACATGATTTGGGGCCCGTGGGAAGGTCAAAGGAACTTTGCATGATGTGACAGATAAGCATTGAAAAGTTTTAGGGCTCCTTCACACTGGCGATCGCAACATGGCAGCGAGAAAACGTGGCAAAATTGCATTTTTGTACAGGCGATGTTTGAGCGTCAGTGGTGCTTTTTCCTGAGCAATAATCTTGCATTGCATCGCTGCCGCTTGCAATTTTCTCGCATGATAGATGGCAATAGGAGTTGCAAATGTTAAAACCGCATCGCAAGTTCATGCGTTGCAATGCGATAAAAAGGAGGCTCCACAGGGAAACATGGACGATAAAAAAAAGCAGCGGTTTTCAACTCTCTCAACATCGCAGGACAGAAAACATCGCCGATGTGAATGAAGCTATTGAAAAGCATGGGTTACATAAGTCAGCATTTTCTCGCACTCTCGCATCGTGCAAAAATCATTTCATTTTCCTGCATGTGTGAAGGTGCCCTTAGCTCAACAATTCCCATCCAGAATACCCTGAACCCTTCGGTTTCTTGGAACATGGCAAGAGACTTCCCAAAAGCTGTTGCTTTTACAGTAGAGGTGGCGTAATGATTTCAATCTGATCGAAGAAGGTTGGCATAGAGAAAAGGAAGGGAGTAACCAATCTCACTCAATACAGAATTCTAGAATGTTTTACCCAACTGTTCACTAAGTTTGAAGCGAGAATGGGAGTCGGGGTTCACTGGGCTCAGGCTGTTCATGCCCCAAGAAATCTAACCCAACTATGAGCTGGAGTAACTCTAGTATGATTTAGACCAGTTTACAACATAAGTTATATTTAAATCTGTCAGACCAGGGCAGCCATGCCCCATCCTGAAAAGACACGCGCACATTCCCGAAAATCCATGCTTACTTTTTTAAAAGACGTTTGCACCAAAGTTGCAACTTTTTTTTCTTTTTTTACACCAGTGTTTACATGATAAATCCCTCCTCTAAACTGTATAAAACATTGCATTTATAACCCCAAATATGAGTGCCTTATTAGGCCTCCTTCCCACGAACGGATTTCCGCCGCGTAATTCGCGGCGAAAATCCGCTGCGTTGCCCGCAGCTATTAGGTTCTATTGAACCTAATAGCACAATGCTCACGATGCGTAATTCCACCGCGGAATTACGCACCGCGATTTCTCCCGTCCTCACCCGCAGCATGCTCTATTTTCTGCGGGTGAGGACGGGCTGTACGCACTGACGGCTTCCATTGCAGTCAATGGAAGCCGTCCATTCACGCTATCTCCCGTTGTAACCAGCGGGAGATAGCGTGAAAAAACGCTTTCCCGCCCACCGCCGAGCGTCATATGACGCCAAATGACGCGGTCCGGCCGCGTCACGTGACACGGCCGGCCGTGCACGTGACACGGCTGGTGACGCGCGGCGGTGGGCGGTGACGAGCGGTGACGCGGCGGCGGTGGGCGGGGAAGCGATTTCACGCTATGTCCCGCAGGTAAGTATAGGGGCTCTGGGGGGCGCCGTGACGGGCTTCACTGCGTAATATTACGCTGCGGAGCCCGTCACGCTCGTGGGAAGGAGGCCTTAGGCCGGGCTCACACAAACACATATAATCCAGCAGTTTACCGCTCTATGAGCTGGATTATTGCCGTGTAGGGCAGCAATTTTTTCCTGCATATGACCGTGTATCTCACTTACGCCACCATGCGCAGTTTTATTATTTTTTTCTGAACGTCCTCCTCTGTCGCTTAGCGACGTTGCATATAAACACCGCACATTCACAATATAGTTCATTACGCACCCATATAGAAAACTAGGGCTCTATCGCGCGTAATATCCAGTGAAATAGAATATGCTGCGTTCCTTTTTATGCTCATTATACACAATGTATATATGCAAGTGTGAATGGATCACTGAAAAACAACGTACCTTCATTGACTCCATCCACCGCATATTACGTGTGCGTAATACACTATTAAATTCCGCCCTTGTGAGCCTGCCCATAATTATTTGAATACAGTGATTCCACATTTTCTCTACCTCTTTTATTTATAATAAATCGATTTAAAGTTACCTACTGATATCAATATTTCCGTATGTGGCGTTATTTCGTTCTGCTGCTCTTGTCAGGGACGTTTTCATCGTACCTCCGTATTGTTTTCCCCTTACACAATGTGCCTCATCAATTACAATATTCCTAATCTCTAACAAAAATGAATCTAATTTCCATAGGCCCATACTAAATAAGAGAGCGAACTATGAAGCAAGGTAATGGCTTTATCTTAATATAAGCGCCATGAATGAAAGAGTGCGATGACATGACAAGTGCAAAAGGTTAATCATTTAACCCAATTTCTGGGACATTTCTACCAAGAAAACAGATTTAGGAACAACCAGATGTTTCTCTGTGTCACAATTCTTGCGCTTGAATATAGCTACTTCTATCCAAACCAATAATGACATTCTCAACCTATTTGTGTGAAAAATACCTAAAAAAAATCCCCACTTTATTCTTAAGTTTGGAAACAAGACGCTCGAATGTCACTGTAATATAGTATGGGATCTAGGATATGATAAATCCGTTTGTACACTAGTAATGTGAGCAGACAGTGAGTCTGGTGTGCAGCTGTGAAAAGCAGGAGAAATCAATAAGATGACCAACTGTTTCTCAATCTATTCATTTTACATAACCCATTTAGTGCCACAAAGCATGTCCTCCAGCACTGAATATGGGTAATGAAATTACCCCCAAGACCCTCCCCTATACAATGTGACCGTCTAGCACATGCTCGCAGTCACTTCTATATGTGACCCAATGTGGCACCTGACTCCTGTCCACCCACACGGCTTGCCTAACAATTGATTTCTACAAAGGCTGGAAAGTCATTTGAATCCACAATGATCAATGAATAAGATATGATGAGAAGATATTGAGCCGGCAGTAATCATTCTACCTTCTGCATACTATCTTTAAGATTTTGCTTTACAAAATTTGTAATGGTAGCCAGATCCGTCTCTCTGCATAGACAGTACTACCATATTTTCGCAATGCATTAACTCCTTAAGAACACTAACATTTTGAGTTTATTGGCTTTACAGAAATAGCTGCTCAGCAGCCGAAAACGTGAAATAAAAACCGCTGTAAAAGTTGCTCCATTCCCCGGGTGTGACTGTACAGTCTTCTTCACCCCTGCGACTTTATCACATGTTATGAAAAGATGTGGCAAGTAGAGATGAGCGAGCGTACTCGCTAACACACACTACTCGAGCAAGTAGTGCCTTGTGCGAGCACCTGCCCGCTCATCTCAAAAGATTCAGGTGGCGGCGGGGGGTGGGGAGCGGCTGGGGAGAGTGGGGATCTCTCTCTCACTCTCTCACTCCCCCCCCCCCCCCCCGCTCCAACTCACCACTCTACCCCGCCGGCACCCGAATCTTTAGAGACGAGCGGGCAGGTACTCGCATAAGGCACTACTCGCTCAAGTAGTTTGCCTTATTGAGTACGCTCGCTTATCTCTAGTGGCAAGTAATCACAGGCTGCGTCAGTGATTTTTATTTGGTGGGCATTGTAGTGGCCTGTAATTGGCCATTGGGCTCTTGTGAACTATTGTTCCTATTAACGACATATTATTAGTGCTGCGGCAGTAAATGTGTGTGAGGGGCTGAAGTTGGGTGGGCCTGGGCAGCAGCAGGGAACAGAGGTGACATTTCTGGTGACATCTTTTACCTTATTATTTAAGGTACGTTTACACGTAAAATTCCACTGTGTAAAATTCTGTGCAAAATTTGGCAGCATTTCCACATACAAATCCACAGCATCAGGCCTTAGTCAGACGGGCGTTTTTTCACGCGATTTGCGCATGCGATTCGCGAATATGTATAGAACCAATGGTTCGCTATGGTATCGGTCACATGTCTGCTTTTTATGCGGATATGCGATAAATCATAGGACACGACGAATCGCAGATCGCGCCTATCTGCATTCTGTGTTTAATGTGCACACCAAAATCATTTACTGCAGCTAGCTGCGTTTTTTCGCTGGCGAGCACGCCGCACTGTACTACCGTCATCTGGCGAGTGCATAGTCTTCTAGGATGTGAGAACTTGAATGAAATGGCAAAGGCTGACAAGGTGCTCGTAATATGGAGGCAGTCCAAGATTCATGCGCATTTTGATGTGCACGGCGAAAAAGGTGCGAAAAAGGCCCGCAAAACTTAGTTCCGGCCAGTCTGAGTTTCATGTGCATTTTGATGCGCACGGCGATTTTACTCCGGTCAGACGGGCGTTTTGCTGCGACGATTAACGTGGCTAGGTGCAGATTTTTCCCGCGATTTTTCGCCCCCGGTCACACGATTTGCGCATGCGCATCCGTCATGCGATCCGCAAATCGCGCTAAAAAACGCCCATCTGACTAAGGCCTCAGTGTGAATTTTGATTCTAAATCAGCTGAGCATCTACAGCTGATGTCAGAAGATGTCGCGCTCCTTCTCACCTCTAAAGTCTTCGCACCATCGACGCTTCCTTTGCCGGGCACCTGGTGGCCTCTAGTGAGCGCAGTGCTGCTGTTCACTTCCGCATTACCTGACCAGAGGTGCTGTGCTCACTAGCAGCCGCCGGGTGCCCAGTGAAGGAAGCACCAAGAGCACAAAGCCTTCGGAGGTGAGAGGGAGCGCGATATCTTCTGAAATCAGCTCGGTACTGGATGCGGAAATGCTGTGTAATTTTTTGCTGTGGAAAATCCTGAGCATTTCCGCTACGTGTAAACATACCCTTACCCCTTTCCGATCCAATTTGTATCCTGGTTTTCCTAGGGGGCTTACTCTTTTTCTGCTGTTATACACGGCACTATATGCTGACTAAAGCCAGTACTGCATAAGGTGACACGATGGATAGACTCCGTCAGCAGAGAGGCTGGCAATATACAGTAAGAGAACCCCGACGGACGTCTTCCAACATCGGAGCTGTACAGCCTAAAATCATAATGTCTTCAGAGGTCAGACAGTGGATTGGAAAGGGTTAATCTGCTGTTGAATAAAGCAGCAGTTGAGCATGAGCATTGCTACTAAAGGCAAAATGTAGGGCTGACTGTGGAAAGGTGACAAAAGTGTGTAGTTGTTGTTTTGCTTTTATAACTTGGCATAAGAGAGGTCATAACTTTAAAGCCTACGTAGGCAGCTTTTAGGACATACCTTAGAGACTACCTACTGTTACCTAAAAAAATCTCTCCTTAGGCAGATGTATAGTATATCAGATGTTGTGCAGTCAGAATTATTGCTCCTTCCCAAGGGAACCTGTCAGCAGCATAAGCTAAGTTATGATGTTGTTAGTGGACATGACAGAGAGTCGGGCGATGTACTTTTTATACTCACCCGCTCCCTGGATGCTGCGGTGTCCCCCTCTGAAGTCAATGCGCTGCACAAAATTCTGACTCTTTTTAGACCAGATATTTCACTATACTTAATTGTACACATAGAATGTACACATGGCACTTAGTATTGGTCAAAGTGAGAAGCACATTTCGAGCACTGTAAATCATACTAACTTAGTCATAGTGACTTGTCCAGTGTTACATGTATACAGTACCTGCTGGCGTGCAGGAACAGAAGTGCTGATACCCAGAGAAGGGGCAAAAGAAGCTGTAATATTCAACAAAGGGAACTTAAGGACATAGTGTGTGTTCTTGAGCATGCTCGGAATATATGAGGGGTCCTGGTCAGGATGTTATTCTAATGGTGTGAAATATATGACACTGGATTTCAGCAGGTTTAGAGAACTTTTACTGCTGACACTACTATAGAGCGACAAGTTTATAATTCTGGAGGGACAGCGTATCAAACTTGTAATATGCAGAAGCCAGAATCGCCCCTGCCAGCTGGACATGCTGGATGCTCATTTACATATCTGGCAGGAAAATGTCAATGTCAGACAACACAGGTACCCTAAACTACTTTCTGAAATAAAACTTGCTCATATTTACAATATTATGCTGCAATAAGTCCTTTTTAGTATTCCCTCATTAAAGAGATTTTCCAGATCTATGCAAACAAAGCTTAATGATTAGAGATGAGCGAACGTACTCAGTAAGGCCGATTTCGCAATCGAGCACCGCGATTTTCGAGTAATTCACTACTCGGGTGAAAAGTACTCGGGGGCGCTGTGGGTGAGCGGGGGGTTGCAGAGGGGAGTGGGGGGGAGAGGGAGAGAGAGAGAGCTCCCACCTGTTCCGCGCTGCTACCCCCCGCTCCACCACGCCACGCGCCGCCCCACAGCGCCCCCGAGAACTTTTCACCCGAGTAGTGAGGTACTCGAAAATCGCGGTGCTCGATTGCGAAATCGGCCTTACCGAGTACGTTCGCTCATCTCTATTAATGATTGGAGATGAGCGAGCATGCTCGTCCAAGCTTGATGCTTGATCGAGCATTAGCATACTCGAAAGTACTCGTCACTCGAGCGAGTACCAAGAGGTGCTCAGGTAAATTTCAGAGGTGGAGGGGGAGAGAGAGAGATAGAGAGAGAACCTATAGATCACCTATGCCGAGCAAGGGTCACCTTGCAAAATGCTTGAGTCTCCCATTGACTTCAATGGGGTTCGTTACTCGAACAGAGCTCTCGAGCATTACAAAAAGCTCGGCTCGAGTAACGAGCACCCGGGCATTTTGGTGCTCACTCATCTCTATTAATGATTACATAATGAAAAGTTGTAGAACTATTAATTATATTTTATGTTTCAATTCCTTGCCATTTTAAGACATTTCTGTTTACATCCAGAGGCTTAAAAAACTGGCAAAGAACTTGTTCTTACCAGATGTACCCTCTCAGCTGAGAACAGAATGAAGTATGTACAAGTTTTCATCCACTGCCAGCAAACAAAGATCTTGAAAGCAGTGGGGATGTAAAGAGTGGAGGAGCCCCTTACGAGAGGTGAGGGACTGTTGTCCTGATTCGATGGCTATGTGATGCTATAATGAGTCTTCTGCTTTTACAGGTGGTGGTCAGGGGAGAAGCCCATTAGTCCCTTTTCACACTGCGTTTTTATGTAACCAGCAGGAAATGAGTTTTTAAATTTAACTAAATCAGTAAAGAAAAAATGTGCAAATGTTTGCTGATATTTGGCGCATATATAAGTATAAAAAAAGGCCCCATCTACTCTGAATCAGTTTATTTTTTTTTTTTAAAAGAGATCTATTTTTTCCCTTTTTTAATTTTTTCCTAGAAAGAGACAAATATAAAAAAGGAGAATTGGATTATGGGTGGATGTTGGTGAATGTATTTTTGACAGGGTTCCCATAAGGGTTTTTGCTTAAAATCCTGAAAATGGCAGCCCTGGAGCGGACCCAAACGAAAACTATTTCAGCCATTAAGGAAAACTTCCATTAGGTCTCCTTTCAGCTGGCTTACATTGATTTCTGGCACTTTATGCTGAAAACAACAGGGTTCACCACGCTATTCCTTCCGACAGAAAATGTCAGAACCGATCGGAAACCTGTTGGTCTCCGTTTTAGCAGTTTTGATTAATGGCTGAGATAGTTTCTATTTAGTTCCCATCCAGGCGTACCGTTTTTAGGATTTCAAACAAAAAGCTCAATGGAGGCCCTCATCAGAAGCCAAAGGGAGGTGTTAACAGACCGGTATTTATCTGCATTCTTTCTTTTGAACACCCTTGCTAGGTGCACCTTTCTTTTGCTGGTTAAGCATAGCAATCTAGTAGAGTGCCTAGAGAAAGTGTGATGTTGCAGATGCGTCAGGAAGAAGGCAATGTCCAGGTACTGTATGTGCAATAGGTAGGGGCCAAACAACTGAGACTGTAAGCAGAGCTATAAACATTGCATCTGCAACAGTAGGGAGAGAGAGGCCACTGGCACAGCACCAGTGTGCAGGCTTTATGGAGGTTTCACTGAGAACCACTGTTGCCATAACTTTGCATTTGTATGAAAGGATTCTACCTCTGGCTGGAGAAGATTGTTATCCACTGCTGCACTTAATACTGATAGAGAATAAAGCCTGTGTCTAAAGGCCCATTTACATGCAAAGATAATCATTCAAAAGATAGGTTTTGAGTAGCGATGAGCGACAACGCTCGGTTAAGGCAGATACTTGAGTGAGCATCGCTCTTCTCGGGTAACTGCATACTCGTCCAAGAAAATGCGGGGGAAGCGGCGGGGGTGAACGGAGGGAAGAGAGATCTCTCACTCTCCCCCCCGCTCCCACCGCCTCCTGCCGCATGTACTCGAACGAGTATGCAGTTACTCGAGAAGAGCGATGCTTGCTCGAGTATCTGCCTTAACCGAGCGTGCTCGCTCATCTCTAGTTTTTAGCTATTGTTCTGCATAAACTGCTAATGGACACTAATGTCCATTATCAGCTTGTCACCTTCATTTGCATGTAAATCAGACTCCATGACCTGTATGCAGAGAACAGCAGGTGGTCTGTTCTCTGCATACAGGTCCTTTGTTCTGCCATGGGGCTGCAAGCTGAATACAATGTAATTAGCACTCCCGTGGAGAATACAGCACTGTGAACAGCAAACACAGCACGTGGTCTGTGTTATCTTCTCTCCAGCTGAACAATGGCCTTTATGCTCACCTAAAAATCATTGTTCAAGTGTGAAAGATGGGAGCATTTACAAACAACGATTATCACTCAAACGATGGCTTTTGAGCGAATTGTGAGCCATAATTGTTGCGTGTAAATGGGCCTTAAATGGCTAGACCAAGCAATTGTTTACCAATCGCAATGTAAGCTAAATGCTTCAGTAAAGAGTTGAAGTAAACTTTCTGGATTTCCACACCTTATTGAGACCATCGCTAAAGTGCCTGCAGCCCTCGGCCAAAACTTAGCAGAGAGTTGAAAGACAAAATATATTAGAAACTTGCAAAACATCTCATTACAGAGTGAATAAGCTTTATTTGCGTGAAACTAGAGACCATTTTTTGCCCCTATAAAACAGCCCCTTTTTTTCCATTTTCAGTTTTTTTCCCCACTTTTAAAAAAAATCATAACTCTTATTTATCCATCAACATCCAAGCCTGGACAACCGTTTTTCCTGGCAATTATGAAATCCTATAGAGAAACCTATGGAGAAAACCAGTGGAAACACCATACTTAGAGCTTGCTGAATTTTGATAAAAAGCACACGGACCCCCAAATGGCTACAAAAATAAAACACTGTGTATGTAGACTTCACAATATACTTTAAAGGGGTTGTGTCAAGATATAAAGTGATCCTCTATCCACAGAATAGGGAATAACTTTATGATTGGTGATGATCCGACCAATGGGACCTCTGCCAATCAGGGGAATGGGAGGACCTGAGGGTGCCTGCATGTATGAAGCAGAAGAAACACATGCACACCACTATTCCATTCATTTGAATGAGAGCGCCTAAAATTGCTGAGTACAAGCACTCAGTAATACCGGTGCCCTCAATTAAATTAATTGAATAGTGCTGTACAAGGGTGAACTTTGCTCCAATCATGCAGGGACCTTTGGAACTCCAGTTCTTGGGAACAGTGGGGCTGCTAGCACCCAGGCCCTCACTGATCAAAAAGTTATCCCTGACTTTGTACAAGTGTACCTAGAAGAATTGATACTGTTTGGAAAGTAAAGGAAGGTCGCACCAAATATTGATTTGAAAGAAAAATAACACACAAGCAGCACTCACTCATTGCCCCACAAGGGCAGGATCCAATGGTGCAGAGCCTCAAATTGGATCCCAGACCATGGTTCCACAGTCCACAGAGAAAATAGAATGTAGAAGCAGCACCCGGATGCAATAAAAAGTATAGTAACGTTTTGACCAGTCTGTTACCGGTCTTTGTCAAGCATAATCAGCCAATGCAACAATACATATTATAAATAACACCTAACACAGACATCAGCCAATAAGTACATAGACCACATAGCTGTACACAATACCCTACTTACATACATAAATCTACAACATCACATATTGCACCTGGTATGTGCTCCTCTGTCACCTTCTCCATGTCCAAGCGGTCCCGGAATCTAACAGAACTCACCGCGCATGCGTGGGAGTTGCCGAGATCCCGCGAGAGACTACAGCGTCACTATAGTCCGGAGTATGACGTCTCCACCGGGCATGTGCAGAGCCCGAAACGATGCAGATAACCGTCACGCATGCACAATGGCATAGGGTGCTTCGACACGTACATCACCATAGCAACGGAGTTACGTCACTCAAATATTGATTTGATTTAGATTTCTCCTTTGTTCTTTTACATTTTGTTAATTGGCAAAAACTAACTACCAACACTTCTATTTTTGAAGGCATTCTAACTTTGCAGTATTTTTTCCACACCTGCCTAAAACATTTGCACATTACTGTATCTCTTGCTGATATGTGTTCAAATGTAGGAAGGGTGATGTCAGTGTTAAATAAAGGGCCGATCCAGCAAAAACACATCTTTCCATCCTTGCAATCCTCACCTGATAGTTTATTACACTCTGGACGTCTCCTATGTATATTACAGTCACTTCCATACAGTGCAGCCTCCTGTGCGATGATTATCAGGCACCTTGATGCTGAGATTTATCCCTGCTTACTTTTTCTATGCTCTACTAACACTTCCCCGATACATCAGCACAGCATCACATAGTAGTGTCTGTGTCTCCCTCTGGAGAGTTTTTGTGGTAGGTTCCATCACAGGAATTACATTGATTACAAAACTGACTAAGTTGAGTACATATAAACCCAAGTAAATCAGAACTGAGATTACATGACCACCTGAGAAAAAAGACTCCTAAAATTTGTATAAAGTACTGCCCTCCAAAAGGTGGCGCTGTGAAAGTATTGTTCCATCTCCCTTATTTGCACATTACCCAGAGGAGAATGAATAGCCTTTTAAACCTCCTCACTCACTCACCGTCTAGATGCTCTCCCTAAGGAGAAAAGATAGTGTTTCTGAACTACATCACAGGCCTCTCATTAGCAAAGCCAGAAACCTACTCTACACTGATCAGGGGCAAACCCCCCGAAACAGCTGTCTGTGCATGGAATCTGGCTTTGCTTTCAATTCCGGTCATTGTTACAAGGCCTGTAGAAAGAGTCTAACATTGATCTGAAGTAATGCTGCCTTCCAATAGGTGGCACTGTGGAGGCATTGTTCCATCTCCCTTATTTAGATAAAAAGGATTAATACTATTCGACTCATATATACCAAAGGACTAGCTATATAACGAACGAAAAAAAATTAATTGGAGCGTTTTTTTAACCTTACAATACTATATCTTGCTGGACAGATATTAATACTACACCTTTATTTTACAAAAGTACTTGTACAACAATTGCCAGGTATATTTTTATACTTATAAGAGCTCAATACAGTTGTGTTGTAATAAAAGAAATTAAATTAATAGCGCTCTGGTGACACCAATTAGAGAATTTCGGAAATTTGATGGGGACAATTTTTACCCAGAATAGCATTCCAGGGTTAAATAAAAGCAGTAATAATGCAAAGGCAGCGTAATATAAAGACTCAGGTTCAGTTTGGTGCTCAGTTAGTAATAAGCGATTCATCATGATATATATGTGATAATTCGGGCCTTCTTAGCAACTTTCTTTATACGACTCCCAATATATTACATATGTGTAAAATGCTAAGAATGTCAAGAGGCTTTGCATGGAACAAACTTAAATTTCAACACACATCTACAGGACAAAATAATTTATGCAATTTAATTAGTACTTTGCAATTATGCATACTGATTAGAGAAATGTTAAAATTAGACTAAAACCTAGAAATTATGGGCACGAGTAAAGCCACTGTGCATAATACATTCGCGTCACGTACGATAAATACATATTTTAATATTTAATCTCAAGGAAAACGTAAATCAGAATATTAGGTAAGAATCGCGTTTCATTTGGCAGCGCTGCTTATTGCCTTACCTGGATTTTATTTCATTACCTTAGCATGGTATATATTGGAAGTACAAGATGGCACTGCAACATTGCTTAATGCGGCGGTGTTGCCAGAACAAAAAAAATGACACTGCCTGAATGCTATGCATACATAAGCTTCCCAGCAGACCTCTCATGCATATAAAACAACAATATTCCCTTAAGAGATGTTAAAATACATGCACCCCTTTCTCTGCCTGATTCTCTTTTTAAAGGATTAGAAAGGCACAGTTTGATGCCAGGCTTTTCCTTTTTAACTATACTTTATGATCTACTACTTATCTTGCTATACGGCTGATAAGAGTAAAGCTGATATGTGCTAAATTGTAGTAATGTCTCAAACTCAAAGATGAAACAATTTCGAATCCTCGCCTCAGGCTCTCAATGCTTCAGCTCCTGCTGCTATGTTTCCCAGAATTCCCCCTCTTACCTGATCGTTGGGCTGCCTCAGCCCTGGTCAGGAAATGTTGAAGTTGATCCAGTTTCTCGTGCTGCTCCTCCAAGGGTTTTTGCTGCCATATGGCTGACCCAGGCCCTCCAGCGTCCCTTAAGGCATTCCACTTGTGAATCAGAGTAAAGAGTTCTGAGAAAGACTTGTGATAGCCTTGGCGCAGCATTTCTATGCAGATGCTGTGCTTGAATGAATTCTGATAGCTGCACAAAGAAGAAAACAAATAATTAAATAGCCTCATAATTACGGCTGCAATTAGCGCATGCATTACATTGCACGTTATTATTCATTTCGTTTGAGACGCCTCGTAAATGTTTTGCATTGAGCGGTGCAGCATGCGTTGTGGTGTAATTGAGCATCGTGTTGCACGTTTAGCATAATCCAGCTATTGAATGGCCGCTACGAGCACACTCGGGGAGAAGTGCTCCGACAACTTCTTGTAAACAACATAAGTGGACGACCCAGAGACCGGCTCTCGGAAAGGCTCCGGGACATGTTTGTCTGAGGCTGTGGTGACTCCACCTGGTCACTGCAGGGGAAGGAGAGATTGCTCCTCGACTGGAGTATGCTGGATGATTTCATTTCAGGAAGGGAATGTTACCACTGTGTAGAATGGATCATTAATCTTCATATAAAACACCATTCGAGCATTAATAATTTACTAGAAAAGCTCATAAAGGTTATCACTTAGTAAAGAAGTAAATAAAGGAGGTTGGAGTTTCTGAATCTTATTTGACCCAGAATTAGATTAATGGACTCACTGACTATTTAATTTTATAACCAATTTACAGTCGCATTTTTTCTGTGCAATTATTAAACAAGCTGAAAAAAAAATACATTTAAATGATGTTAATGTAAAAAGAATAAAAATGCCCTTTTTATCCTGATTGTAGAATCTTAACGAATCATTTTTGGAAATGCAGTGGTCACTGAAATACAATTTCATTGCATTATATAGTGTATGCACCTTCACATCAAATTATAAATGTATCAATATATCAGCTGTACATAGCACAGCAATGGGAATATTGTAACTTCATAAACACAAACATTGGAAGGGTTCCTAGAGCATTCTATCTAACAATCTATCTATGTCACATACATCTATCTGTGTCACATCTATCTCTCTCATATCTATCTACCTACTTACCTACCTAAGATCTATCTATAGATAGCTATGTCACACCTATCTATGCCACACCTATCTATCTATGTCATATCTATCTATGTCACATCTCTCTCTCTCTCTCATATCTATCTACCTACATACCTACCTACCTAAGATCTATCTCTAGATAGATATGACATAGATAGATAGGTGTGACATAGATAGCTATGTCACACCTATCTATCTATGTCATATCTATCTATGTCATATCTATCTATGTCACACCTATCTATGTCACATCTCTCTAATATCTTTCTATCTTATATCTAACTATCTCATATCTATCTGTCATATCTATCTATCTCATATATATCTATGTCACATCTCTCTATGTCACAACTATCTCATATCTAACTATCTCATATCTAACTATCTATCTATCAATCTCATATCTATCTCATATCTATCTATCTCATATCCATCTATCTTATATCTATCTATCCATCCATTTCATATCTATTTATCTATCTATCCATCTATCTAATATCTAGTTATCATATATCTATCTATCACATATCTATCTAGCCATCTATCTCATATCTCTCTATCACATATCTATCTCATATCTATCTCATATCTCGCTCTATCTCATATCTCTCTATCACATATCTATCTATCACATATCTATCTATCACATATCTATCTATCACATATCTATCTATCACATATCTATCTATCTCATATCTATATATCCATCTCATATCTATCCATTGATCTATCTCTCTCTCATATCCATCTCTCGCTCATATCTATCTTTCATATTTGTCTAGCCATCTCATGTCTATCTACCTTATATCTATCCATCTGATATCCATTTATCTATCTACAATCAAGATAAAGAAAAAAAGACTCACTTTATGCGCTCCGTCAAACTATATCAATCTGACGGAGCGCATAAAGTGAGTCTTTTTTTCTTTATCTTGATTGTACCTTTTCCTCCTCAACACGTTTGTTTGGAGTCGCTCGCTGCTGCTCTCCCTCAGGGATGTCTTAGGACCGCCAACCTTTATCATATTAAGTTTGGTTTGAGAGGCCCACGTGGATCAACGAACTGACCGGTCTCTTTAACTATAGGACCGGTTCAGTTGCGGTGAGTCTCTTTCTATACCAATTCAGTTTCTTATATTTCCACATACCATTGGAGTGCCGCTTCTGACCCTATTGCCTCATTTATCTATCTAGCTCAGATCTATCTAATTTATATCTATTTATCTCATATCTATCTATTTTCCAATGCTGTCTGCTCTATTTGAGTGCGTTTCAGCAATTTTTAACCCACCTCATCACGCATTGCATTTGAAAACGCCATTCAAAAATGCTATAAAATGGTGGGTTTAAAACGCTGCCTTTGTGAGAGCATTCCTAGACTTCTTTTTTTGTGGTTTTGGGTAGCTTTTAAAAACACCCTGAAACTCATGCGTTTTTTTGCAAACTTTTTGATTTGTACCATTTACTTTTCTTTACACATTTTCAACAGCCATTTTTTCAGTTTTCTTTTCTATAGAGTAGTTCATGATAACAAATCTAAAAAAATGCCATATCTAATATATGCTGTATTAAAAAATAAGCCAAAACCAATGGAAAAAAACCCCAAACGCAACAAAAATCTAAGCACGTCCTATTTTGGTCTGATTCACAGAGCAGGATTGACTATACAATGCCCACTGCTCATGGGTATCGGACAGCACACGTGTCTGGGAGTGATATTGTATTTCATGCGCGCCGTCATGCGCGTATATACGTGTTGATTATGAGCCCATAGAGAGCAACGGGCTCTTGCACGCATAATACGCAGCAAAATACAACATGCTGCTCTCTTTTTTCTCGCGTATTACACAATTTCCGCATGCAAATGTGAGTGAAACTGCTTAAGGCAATGTATTTGATTGCGTGCGACTTATCGCGTATCACAAGTGCGTACATCACATGATTAATACGTGGCAATCTTACGCTCGTGTGAGGATATGTTCACACAGAATGTAAATGCTAGGGATTTGCCCCAAATCTCATCCACATAGTGCGGCAAAACTCTGAGTGGATTCCACAATGGAACTGATATAGGCTTTAGATTTCAAATTAGCAATGCAAATGGTCAAATCTGTGCCAAATTGACACCAAAATCCGTTAGGTCTCGATTCTTTAGGGTTGTCTCATTATAACTGACTACAGATGAGCCATTGCTTACTTATTTATAAATGTGAGAAGATAGATTCACCCTTAGATAATATTACGTCTACTATGGTTCCCAACTAAAGACACTTTTCTTTTAAGCTGTAATATGACAAACTTAAAAGCACTGAAGTCCCTTCTCCAATTCCCTTGGAGTACAATACAGAGATCCCTTCCCAGCACCTGCACAATCCCGTGACAGCACCATTAATGATTAGTTGCCAGCAGTTACTTTCTCTATCAAAGCAGGCAAAATAGAAAAAAACTGTACTTCTTTGCAACCTAGGAACTTCCCATGTAATGGCCTGAAGAAAACCCTTGTTCACACCAGCATATGGATATAAAGGGAAGCGGCAGGTTAGCTCATAAGCCGGATATCTGAACTGTTACACTAAAATGGTTTGTGGAATGTCCAACCTGTCTAGCCTACTCAGTCCATATACACTGAACTTATTAAAGGGGTTACAAAGGTTGTAAAAGGGAAAAAGACTAAAGTTCATCCAGTTCAGTCTGCTATTCTGTGATGTTGATCCAGAGAAAGGCGAAAGTCAATATCCCTCATCTTAAAGAAAAAAATCCTCTTCAACTCCACATCTGGAAATGAGAATGAATCCCTGGATCAACGACCCATCTCCAGAAATCCAGTGACTATAACTTAGAATATAGTTAAACTCAAAAAGGTTGCCCAGGCCGATTGTAAAGTCTGTTAGAATGAGTCTCATGTGGTGCAGAGTGTTAAGGCAGCAGAAATGCAGTCCCAAACTCTCGCTCACAACCTGAAGGTTGTGGATTCAATCCCCGCTTGGTTCAGGTAGTCGGCTCAAGGTTTACTCTTCCATCCTTACTCAGCCTTGCATCATTCCGAGGTCGGTAAAAAGAGTACCCAGCTTGGTGGGGGGTAATAAATTACCTGAAAGCGCTGCGGAATAAGTTGGCGCTGTACAAATAACAAGATTTGCTTTTTTAATTCCCACAACAACTTCCTCAGGCGGAGAGTTCCATAGTTTTACTGCTCTTACAGTAAAGAGCCCCTTCTACAGAATGCTGCTATGGAAAAGTACTTTCCTCTAAACAGAGAGCCTGTCCTTCTGTTATTGGTATAAATATGTCACGGGGGTTGTCCACTTTGGATAATCCCTACTTGGTTAAATGGTTTTTCCCAACAAGTTGATCATAAATTCTCTTCTTGTTGGGACCTCCAGCAATTAATGGTACTCCGTTGAGAAAGTTGGTAATAAGTATTCCACATCTCTGCAGCCAGGACAAGGGTAATTAAGTACTACATTACGTAGGTAAAAGTAAATCCAGCTCCCCACATCCTCTGAGCTGCACAGACAGAGCATGGATACACTTGGTCAAAAGCCGTGCGGATACATGCAGAGAAAAATCCAGCTCCTCCAATGCTTGGAAAAATGGTATAAAATCAGAAACCCTTATTTGAAGATTTAAAAATATTTTGATGTGAGACAACAACATGCCATGGTGTCATTATTCCCTCTGATGAGTTTCGGATGCCATCTGGCACCCTTAGTAGGATGCTATTTTTTCATAAACGGTGTCACTCATGTCCATTATGCCATGTCTGGTAGTCCAGCACATATCTATTCACTTGTGAGCGTTCATGGACATGAGTGACGCTGTTTCTGGTAAAAGTCAGATCTTTTTCTAGTCAAAACCCTAAGGCACACGGCCATATTTGCATTGCGAAATGCGGAGCGAGCGTCCATCTGGATTCCGCAGCAAATACCTGCCATATCATGCTATGGAAAAGCGTTTTTTCCTGCCCACAAGTGGAAACCAACTGCAATTTTCTGCTCGCAGGAAACAAAATCGCAGCAGGCTCTATTTCTAGGCTGATTCCGGGCGGACGGTTTCCATCAAAGTCAATGGAAGCCGTCCGACCCGTGGCCCTTCCGGAATCATCATTGCGGAAAGGTCGCGGAATCTGCGTGATCACCTAGTGACGACGTGGCATTATCTGTACTGCACATGGGTGCCAGCTGGCACATCCACAATACAGGTAAGGAGAATCCGGACAGGTATCTTGTCATTGGTGGTTGACTTAGTTCAACACTCAAACAACCAATACAGTGAGTGAGCAGAAGCAACCACTGTAAGATCTTGTTCACATGGGTATTACACAGTCATAGCACGTTGGATTTTGATGCAGATATGTACATGCCTCTGCCAATGAGGTAAATTTATGAGCAGCAGTCCGAAGCAGATTTCACTTCATGTAAACTCTTTTTTTGCAACGTGGATTTCAGAATGCCAAAATGATGCAGATTTCACCTTGGACTTGGGAACGGATACCACACCCAAATCCGCTGCACAATTCCACTGTGCAAGTGAGACATAGGGCTATAAGCCCACAGAGAAATTTCTGGCGGTGAGTCTTTTTGTGCTACGGTCGTCTGAATAATCACTTAAGGCTGCCTTCGCACACAGCATTTTGCAGCATTTTTTGCAGGGTTTCAGCAGCAGTTAAACTGTTCTTTTTTATTGTCAAAGACACTGCAGCCAGATGTTCCTTTAAAAACTATAGTAAATTACTGGAAGGTCTACAAGCTCAGTGATCCCATTTTGGCATTTGTGGATATTTTTCATAATGCTGCATGCCCTGCTCTTTTTTCCTTTACTTTATTCATAGACTTTTCTATAGGACTTTAAAAGCACCTGTTTGGGGTTTTTTTTACAAGCACTTAAAAATGCAGCAAAAATAGTGTATATGAAGGCGCTCCAAAAAAAGAAGAAAAGCGAATAAATGCAAGAAATGCATGACCTCTCTCTGGCACCTTCTACTGAATGCTGAGTGGCACTGCAGATCAGACGTGTCACACACTAGCAGAAATGACCCCCGCACATCTAGGCTGCTGCTGGGGCGTCTCAAGCAGCATCTCTGGAAAGGAGAGGTAAAACAACATGCTAATGAAGTTAAGGAGCCCATTAATAACCCTATCATCTTTAGGGTAATGGTTAGGAAGATTTCCTAAGGAATACTTAAGGCCCTTTTAGACACAACGATTATCGCTCAAAGTTCGCTCAATAGCCGTCTTTTGAGCGATAATTGTTGGGTGTAAATGTGCCCATCTTTCAGTTTTCTGTCGAATGACGGTACTCAGTTCGTCGTGAAATCGGTCGTTAAGCAGAACAGCTGATAAGCAGGACCGGACCACACGCTGTGTTCTGCCCAGGGAGAGCTGATAACAGCTGATTGCATTGTCTCAACTGTTCTTAGCTGTCATCCCTACCGGCAGAACAAAAGGAATTTATTCAGAGAACAGCAAGCGGTCCTCTGAATAAATTCAGCTCCCAGTGGCTCACACGCTGCTAATTGGTACTAATAGGCATTAGTACCAATTAGCAGTTTATGCAAAATGATCACTCAAAAGCCATCTTTTGAGCAGACACCATATATCTGTCTAAACGCACCTTAACAATGAGAACAAGTTCTGCTTTAAATAAACTTTTCAAGCACTTTGCTACACTCTTGTACAGGGGCCGATCAGGAACTCAAAGTGGCCTTATGATCACTGCCAGGTCCATTCGGAAGTACCGTCACAGATCAGGAACAAAATACCACAAGAAAAAGTGCTACCTGCAACACTTTCTGTTTGGTAAAATGCCGGACATCTGAGTAGAAACCAAACGGAGCACATTATAGTCAATGGGACCCATTCGGTGCTGTTCGGTTCCATCATAAGACGGATCTGTTTGGCCAGGGCATTCCCCTTTCCTGCTCTCATAACGGAGCAAGAAAGTGGAATCACCAAGTACAGATATGAAAGCAGCATAAGGGCTCCTTCACAGTGGCGAGGACGATATCAGGCTGTTATTCATGGCCTAATATTGTCCTCGCCATCCATGTGAAACCCTAGGATGTGAGGCGTTTTTACATAAAACCAGCTTTGCATCATTGCAGGGTTGAAGGGAATCCCCATGAAGGCTGTCACAGCTGCAGCAGAGAAACAGTGTTCTCCCATTGCTTTCAATGGGGCCAGCGCTGCTGCCACCAGCCCCATTGGAAGCAATGGGCAATATCGCAGAAAGATAGGACATGCTCGATTTTGTTTCCTGCATAGCATCACATAGCATTGCGGTGCTATGTAGGAAAACATCGCTAATGTGAATGAACCCATTTAAAAGACTGGGTTTCATATTTGTGCAAGATTTGTGAGTCTCACAACACACAGTTCTCGCACGATTTTCTTGCCAGTGTGAAGGCACCCTAAGGATGCCTTCACCCTTGGGATAAAATCGCACGATGCGAGAGTGAGTGAAAACGTAGAATTATGAAACCAATGATTTTCAATGGTTTCATTCTCATTTGCGATGTAAACACTCCTGCGATGTTGCGATTAAAAAAATGGCAGCATGTCCTATCTTTCTGTGTGCTGGGATTTTTTAACTCCCATGTTTCCCTATGGAGCCTCTTTTTTATCGCTTCGCAACGCACAAACTTGCGTTTTTTGTGCGTTGCATTTTTAACACTAGAAACCCCTACTGACTTTTATGCCACAAAATCGCGGGCAGCAGGTGCGAGGTTATTCTTAGGAAAAAAACACTGCTGACGCTAAAAAAAACGTGGGGACAAGGACGCGATTTTGCGGCAATTTTCTCATGGCAAAACTGCGATCGCCATTGTGACGGAGCTCTAAGACTGAGCCAAAAAAATCTAGTTTCAATATTTTCAGCAGAAAAGAAAAGTATCAGAAGTTTCACATGAAGGCTAAGAAACAAAAAGGTTGAATGGTCTCTGGGGGCATCTACTGGAAAACATATAAAACTGCATCTTCGCAACAAGAAAATGCTACACAACAGATAAGAATCAGCATGCCGTATATCTACCCATCTAATTAGTGGCAAAACACATACAAAATAGTCCCACGATGATTAGATACTTTCTTAGACCACAGCTTCCTCTCATGTATACATTTTGACTTTAGTAAGTGTAAGTGCTCATTTCCATGTGGTAAGAACCAATGTGACGGAAAATCAGAACAGAGCATAGAAAACTGTAATTCACTTTATGAAGTTAAAGGGAATGTGTCATCACAAAACGACCTATTGTTTAAATCAAGTTTTTATACTAAACATATATTTTTAAAAAGTTTTTGCTTTCTTTTTTTAATGTATAATATCCTATTATCTTAGTTTTCCTTCTGAACACTAAGCCTAATTATATTCGACACTTTCTGCTCAGAAGTGAAAACTTTCCAGCAATCATCTCATTATCATCACAGGCAGGATTACAATGAAACGTAACACCTATATAAGGATAACATAGGATCCACCATTCACAATAGGTGATGGTCACAGCTCACCTCTTACCCCTTCCTGCACCATGACCTCTACAGGGGTTACAGAGCATGCCTAGAACACTCTCCCACAAAAATAAATGGATCGCCTTCTGCCCCTTGTGTCTATGACCCCAAAAGCTATTGAACAGAACAGGAAGTGTCAGCCTATTTTTAGGCTTAGTAGTAGTGTACAAGCTGAATGATATTAGGCTTTTTTAAATATACACTACTGTGTAAAGGTTTTAGGCAGGTGTGGAAAAAATACTGCAAAGTAACATTTTTTTCCCCCCCAAAAAGGTGTCTGATTGATTCCAAATGTATTCTGCAGCAAGAAAACAACCCCAAACATACAGCCAATGTTATCTGCAACTATCTTCAGTGAAAGAAAAATGAGGATATGACCTCCATAGAGTCCTCATCTCAACATCATCAAGTCTGTCTAAGATTACATCAAGAAACTAAAGGATTTGAGCAAGCCTACATTCAGAGAAGATCTATGGTTAGTTCTCCAAGACTTTTGGAACAGTCTCCTGTCGAGTTATTTCAAAAACTGTGTGCAAGTGTGCCTTGAAGAATTAAAGGGGGCTGTCCCGCAACAGCAAGTGCAGTTATACACTTCTGTATGGCCATATTAATGCACTTTGTAATATACATCGTGCATTAAATATTGGCCATACAGAAGTTAAATACTTACCCCCTCCCGGTGTTGGCGTCCCCGTCTCCATGGTGACGAACAAACTTCTTCTCTGGTCGCAGGAACAGTCGCGCTTGCTCACAGAGGATTCTTCTCCTAGATGGTCCGGGCTCACAAGCTGCGTCCTGGCCCCTCCCCCTTCTCAGCGTCATCGCGTAGCTCCGCCCCCGTCACATGGTGCCGATCAGCCAATGAGGTGGCTGGTATCGGCAGTGGAGCGCAGACAGCAGAAGAACATCCACAGTGCACCATGGGGGAAGACCCGCGGTGCACTGTGGGAGAAGACCAGTGGCAGCCATCTTGGACAGAAGATTTTTTAAAGTTGCTGAACAGGGATTCAGGTAAGGGAATTTTTTTTTTTAATAACACCTGGCAGCAGTATTCCTTTACAGGTACTGGGGGACTGGGCAAAAAAAAATAATTTATCTTTCGGCGCGGGACAACCCCTTTAATGCTGTTTTGAAGGCTGGTCACACCAAATATTGATGTGATTTAGATTTCTCTTTTGTTCATTCACTTAGCATTTTGTTAATTGACCAAAAAAACTATTAACACTCCCATTTTTAAAGTATTCTTACTTTGCAGCATTTTTTCCCACCTGCCAGTACTATTACATGGTACTGTATATAGTGATAAGGGTAAAAAAAAAAATCAAAACTTTAAAAAAAAAAAATGTCTAAGGGCTTATTCAGACGACCGTATATCGGCTGGGTTTTCACGCCCGGACGATATATGGTGTCCCTCTCCGCCCCATCCCCTCCGATTGCAAATAGTGGCGAGGGGTGGAGAAGGGGTGGGAGCTCAGTACACTGCTCCTTCCCCTGCAGAGAGGGACACCGTATATATCGGCCGGGTGTGAAAACCCAGCCGATATACAGTCGTCTGAAGCCACCCTAACATAAAAACTTGATTTAAACTATAGGTCATTATTTGACAACATCCTCTTTATAAGGCTTTAGTAGAAAATCACGATTAAATATAGTTACATTTAAAAAAAATGTAGACACTATTTGCATCATAAATTGCATCTTTGTGTTGCAAAAAATGGGCATGGCTAAAACCCCTTAGTGACCAAGCTTGTTTGCGCCTTTATGACCAACCCAAAGTTTGTAAATCTGAGATTTGTCACTTCAAATAGAATAAGGGTGGGGTCACACAAGCGTGTTTTTGTGCGTGCGTGCGCACGCACAAAAACACGCTTCTATTTGCAACATTGCATTCCCTATGGTGTGTTCACATGTTCGTACTTTGCAGGTGCGTGCCTGCAAAGATAGGACATGTGTGCACTACTGAAAACAAGCAAACAGCTGCATACAAGCGTTTTTGCTCGTACATAGGTGCGCACCTATGTACACACCCATGTACGCGCGAAAACACGCTCGTGTGACCACACCCTAACTCCGTAAAGGTTTTGTATATCCAAGTGATTCTGACATTGTTTTTCGACACATATTGTACTTCATTTAGGTGGAAAAAAATAGACTGATAGAATTTGTGTATATTTATTAAAACTTTCTTACATTTTGAACTGCAATATGTCAAATATGTGCAAACATACTGTACAAAGTTTTAATAAGATAAATATTTCCATCCATTAACTTTATTTTGGAAGCACATTTGAAAAAGTTTACTTTTTTAACCTTTAATATATGTACGTACAAATTGAACACTAAGGGCGCCTACCCACTGGCGTTTGTGATTTTCGTGCGTGAAAAACGCAGCGTTTTGGCCGCCTTTTTTCGTGGCTTTTTCGCGCCTTTTCCGCTAATTTCCATTGACATTCATGGGTGCATTAAGAGAAAAATAAGGACACATATGCAACTGACAGTTCCTATGTTAAAAATTGCAACGGACCGAAAAAAAAACCGCAAGTGGACAAGAACACATTCTATCCTAATTGCTCTTCAGAAAAAACGCAAAACGCAAAGGAAAAAAAATCGCAAGTGGGTAGGTGTCCTAATTATTAACATTTTGGAGGAATATTTTATTTTCCTGCACCACGTCAAGATTGCAAAGGCTCATATGTGTCAGAATGATAGATACCCCCACAAAATGAACCCAGTGTATTCACTGAGGGATGTCAGGAGTATTTTGACCCCATCATTCTTTTCAGGAGTTAATAAAATTTAGAGAAAAAATAAGATTCGCAAATAAGTCATTTTAAAAACATTTTTTTTGTACAGCACACATATGAATTAAGACTTGCACCCCAAAATTGATGCCCGTGTTTGTCCTGTATTCAGAAACATACCCATTGTGGTCCTAATTCTATGTCTGGATGTACAACAGGGCCCAAAACGAAAGGAGCAGCCAGCTTTCAGAATAGAAATTTTGCTTGAAGGTGTTTCAGGCCCCATTGACCCCAACGCGACTTTGTAACGACACAAAATTGCGGCACAAGAAAATGAAGCGAAATTGCACAGAACACATATATGATATTGCTGCAATTTTCTTGCGGCGATATCACTGTCACCCGTGTGAAAGAGGTCTAAAGCCCAGACGCCCAGGATGAGAAAACACATATGGGTGGTCACTAAGGGGTTAAGAACTCTTCCATTCAAAACATTTTGGTAAAGTACAGTGCATATCAGGGGTGTGTTTGCCTTGAATATTGCTTTTAATGGAGCATAAAATAAATTCTTGGATTATATTCCTATTGCCGGAGGTTTCTTTATTCAAGGTTGATTCTTGAGCCAAAGCTTCTCTAGACTGGATTCTATTTACAAGGGCTAGTATCACTAACTAGTGTTGACATGAGAGGTATTGCATTTTTCCCCTTAGGTGACCACTATATAAGCACTTATGGCTGATCACTAGGAGGTTAAACATAAAGTTCAAACAAAACATTTGCATAAACGAGGGTCTTCTTAGAAAACTGACAAGTGTTGCACCTTTTATAGAGTTTTACAGCAGATGGCAATTAACCACGAACACTTAAGGCCCTTTACACACAACAATTATCACTCAAAAGTCATTCTTTGAGCGATAATCGTTGCATGTAAATGTCCCCATCTTTCATTTTTTTGCAGGCATAAAATCCATCACACAGCAGAAGAGCTGATATTCAGGCTGTGTTCTGTGCGAGGAGCGCTGATAACATTGTCTCAGCTGTCAAGCCTGCCGCAGAACAAAGGAAATGTATTCAGAGAACAGACCACCCGCTGTTCTCTAAATATAGCTCCCTGCGGCTCACAAGCTTTAATAAGCTACTAATAGGCATTAGTACCAATTAGTAGTTTATGCAAAATAATCACTCAAAAGCCATCTTTTGAGCGATCATCTTTGTATGTAAAGGAGCCTTTACTGACTGACTGCAGATTACTTTTATCTTCTACCACTTTGTACTTGATCTATGTAGATGTTTCTTTCCTTAATTATGGCTCATACAAAGGAGGCACTAGAGAACCATACAACTATGAAAAATGCTACCGATAAGTCAGACTTTTCCTTAGGTTTCATTGCTACAAATACTTGCCCTTTCTTCTTTTTCTTTTCGTTAGAGGAGAGGGGCATGTCGTATATAAAAAAAGACCTATGGTATAAAGTTTTTATGTGAATTTCGTAGATTAGTTTTCATTTTAATGAAACGATCTATATTTAGAAAAAAATCCTACAGTTTTCACACTAACCACTGGCGGCTACTTCCTCATCAATGTTTTGAACTGTCCTCTCACTCATCACAGACAGAATTAGAACCCTTTTACATGGGCTGATAGATTGTTCAGATTCCCACATCCAGCAGGAATCTGAACGATTTATCATTCAGTGTAAATACATGCCCTTAATGACAAACAAGAATTCGTTCACTTCCCGTTCATCATTCATTTTCTGCGTGCAGAAAATTGAAGGATAGATTGGCCCGTGTAAACAGGCAGCTGTTTACTTATGAACGACTGCCTGTTTATTGTGAATAGAGGCAGATGGGTCGGAACAATCCCCAGCCTGCTCCGCCTCCATCACTGATTAATGCTCGTTCCTAACTAAAAGCACAAGAATGATTATCACTGGGACGACCTGCCAGCATTAATAGTGCAGTAAAAATTACAAGATGTCTTTAATCTCTGGGTCAGTACAAGTTCATCAATCCCAAATTTACATTATATATATTTATTATTACTTAAAAAAATAAAATACCTTAAAAAAAATTTTAAAAAAAAGAGACAGAATTGCTTTCTGTCAACATCATTTAACCCCCATAATTTTTTTATTTTTTCGTCAACAGGGCTGTGTGACTGCTTTTTTCTTGATGGGGGTGACCTGTAGTTTGTAATGGTATTATTTTGGGGAACAGAAAACGTCAGCTTTTTATAAATTTTTTTTTGGAAATGGAGTAACAAAAAAAAACAAAAAACCCGCAATTCTGCCATTGTGAATTTTTTTCTTCTGAGAGAGTTTATTATGCAGGATTGCTGATGAAAACAAAGGTTTGATACCATGTTAGCCAATAGAGTCAAATGTAATTGTTCCCAGTAAGAGGATTACTAATGTGATATATTAATAAACTAGACTGTTACAGATGTAGCAATTTATTGAGGTAAGAGCCATAGCCAGTCTTATAAAAACAGTGTATGAAGGATTTTTACAGATGTAAATGGTAAATTGGTCAAAAATGATGTTAAGAAGGCTGAACTTTTAAATTCCTATTCTGAATCAGTTTTCTCTCGGAAAGTAGATATAACATCATCTGATCTTCCCGGTGCTATTGGGAGAATAAAGAATCCAGGCTATCTATAAATAGAGAGATGATGAGGGACCACTGAGCTAACTTAAATTCATTCAAATCTGCAGGTCCAGATGAATTACATAGGGTATTGAAGGAAGCAACAGAGGCAATTGCTAAACCACTTGCCGTAATCTTTGAAGATTGGAGAAGGGCAAATATTGTCCCTATCTTCAAAAATGGGAAGATGGTGGACTCTGGAAACTACAGGCCTGTGAGCCTGACTTACATACTGGGAAAGATCTTAGAACAAATTAT
The DNA here is from genome assembly GCF_035609145.1 of Eleutherodactylus coqui. Lineage (NCBI taxonomy): Eukaryota > Metazoa > Chordata > Amphibia > Anura > Eleutherodactylidae > Eleutherodactylus > Eleutherodactylus coqui. Next base: position 128,761,300 of record NC_089843.1, on the reverse strand, counting down.
TAAACAGCATGTATGCAAGTACTTGGATGATAATAGAGTAACTAACCAGAACCAGCATGGGTTTGTAACAAATAAGTTATGCCAGACAAATCTAATTTCCTTTGAAGACAGAATCACTGACGGGGTTGATCAGGGACATGTAGTAGACATAGTGAATCATGACTTCAGCAAAGTATCTCATACAATTCATATTGAAAAAAAATGAAAGGGGTGGTCTCGCGAAACCAAGTGGGGTTATACACTTCCGTATGGCCATATTAATGCACTTTGTAATGTACATTGTGCATTAAATATGAGCCATACAGAAGTTATTCCACTTACCTGCTCCGTTGCTAGCGTCCTCGTCTCCATGGTTCCGTCTAAATTCGCTGGCAGCTTGCTTTTTTAGACGCGCTTGCGCAGTCCGGTCTTCTCCATTCAGCACGAGCCGCTTCAGTGTGCTCCCCGCTACAGCTCTTCTGCGCATGCGCAGACGAGCTGTCACTGCTCGGGAGCGCGCTGGAGCGGCCATTCTGCACCATCCTCCGTTAGAGGAAGGTGCAGAAACTGGAGCTGCCCAGCGGAGAAGCCCAGCCCAGCCCAGCAGCCCCGAGAAGCCTCCCAGGTAAGTGATGGGTCGGGGGGGGGGCTGCCGCTGCGCCGGGCTGCGCTGCCGCTGCGCCGGGGGGGCTGTCGCTAGGCCGGGGGGGGCTGCCGCTGCGCCGGGCTGCGCCAGGGGGGCTGTCGCTAGGCCGGGGGGGGCTGCCGCTGTGATGGGGGGGCTGTCGCTAGGCCGGGGGGGGCTGCCGCTGTGATGGGGGGGCTGTCGCTAGGCCGGGGGGGGCTGCCGCTGCGCCGGGGGGGGCTGCCGCTGTGATGGGGGGGCTGTCGCTAGGCCGGGGGGGGCTGCCGCTGCGCCGGGCTGCGCCGGGGGGGCTGTCGCTAGGCCGGGGGAACTAGCGCTGGGCTCCGGAACCTAGCGCTGGGCTCCGGGGCCTTCACCTGGGCTGAGGGTCTAGCGCTGGGGAGCCGGGGGCTAGCGCCGGTTACCTGCTGTCTGGTCGGCGGCTGCGGGGCGTCTGGTCGGCGGCTGCGATGCGTCCGGTTGCCATGGAGACACAGCTGGCGGCGTCTCGGGAGCGCGCACGTCGGGCTGCAGCGAGCGACGGGGAAAGAGCCGGCGGCCATCTTGAGGAAACTTTTATAAGTTGCTGAAACGCTGGAACGGTAAGTACGAACCAGCTAGAAATGTCATTCACAGGGGGGCTTTGTAATGTATGTTTAATGGGGGGGACTGGGCAAAAAAAAAAATTAACTGCTTCCTCGAGACATCTCCTTGAACAAATATAGGATCAACATCTGTTAGACGGATTCACAACTGGCTGAGTGATCGTACTCAAAGCCTGGTCATAAATGGTTGCACATCCAACTGAAAGAAGTCTCAAGTGGGGTACCACAAGGTTCTATCTTGTGCCCAGTGTTGTTCAACATTTTTATAAGTGATCTAGATGAGGAAATTGAGGCGAAACTGATCAAATTTGCCGATGACACAAAATAATACCTTGATGATGATGCTACAGATTTTCTATTTTGGGACTTAAAAGGGGTTTTCCAATGAGAATACTACTGATGACATATTAGGATAGTAAGGAAAGGAGACAGACCTAGGGCATACCTGGCTAGACAGACAATTACCAAGAAAATTGCCAGAGGCAAGAAAATAGTGTAATTTTTATACCCTCCCAAACACAAAATAATAAATTGTATGCACTCAAAAAGGGACAAAGACAGTTTAAAATAAAGGAGTAGGTGGCTGAACTGGAGCTGGAGTATTTCCATAGAGGAACGAAGTGTATGTTAGCTAGGCAAGCTGAAAGAGTATGATACAGAAGTGTGGGTTAATAGAGGTACTATGCAAGCAGCCTGATTATAAGTTTCCTAGGTAAGCTGAGAGGGCAGTTATTTGTAGCCACTATCACATTCACACAGCATGCTGTCCTTAGGGAAAAGATATAACTGCAAGCAGCTAATACTGGGACGCACAGGGTATTAGTTAATAGAGATGCTATAAGAAGCAGCCTAAATATAAGCCTGCAGTACACTGTTAGTTGATAGAGGTGCTATAAGAAGCAGCCAACATAGAAGATTCAGTACATTACTATGCTAATTAGGTCTTAATTCTTTAGTGACCAGCCCTTAGCATTTTTACGTCCTAGCGAAGCGGGCTTTATACTCTGGGGACGTAAAAACATGCTTTCTGCGAGGATTAACACCCCATGGGCTATGGAAGTGACAGCTTCATGCCTCCAGGACCTGACACCGGCCTTCTGCGCATACACACCATTACGTCAGCCGCATGCGCAGAAGGCTGGAAGCCCCAGCAAATTTGAAGTCTCCTGCCACCTGAAGGTAGCCAGGAGATGTCACCAGGGACAGCGATGAGCAGTCCCCGGACCCGTGATCCCCGTTATCCAATTAGATAACGGTGAACACGGAAAAGTAGAAAAAAAAATTAAAGTTTCATCTCCCCTCATAGATCGGATACATGAGGGGAGGTGAAAATACTCACCCCAGTCCTCTGTGATGTCCCCCGGCGATCTGGACCTGCGCCAGGCTTCTGCAATGTGCCGATGTGGCACGCATGCGCAGAAGGCCGAAGAACCCGTCAAATTTAAAAATCCCCTGCACCTGGTTGTTAAAGATAGCTGAGTGCAAGGAGAGGTCTCCGGGGACTGCTTTATGCAGTTACTGGTCACATTATCACGGTTATCCATCGGAAAGGTAAAGTGTACAAAAAAACCCCTGTTTTTAAAATGACACAATTACCAAAAAAATGAAGATCGGAATTTTTTTCCTTCTGCTTTGCCTAGATCCATTCAAAAACTGTGGGGTCAAGATACGCAGTACACCCCTAGAGGAATTCGTTAAGAGGTCTAGTTTTCAAAATGGGGTCATTTGTGGGGGTTCTATATCTTTTTGGCAGCTCAAGGGCTTTACAAGAGGGCAATGGGGCCTAAATCACCTTCAAGCAAAATTTCTGTTCTGAAAGCCACCGGCTGCTCCTGTCGGTTTGGGCCCCATTTTGCATACAGACATAATATTAGGGCCCCAATGGGTATGTTTCTGGACACAGGACAAACAGGGGGATCCACTTTGGGGTGTAAATTCTCATTTTCATGTGCGTTATAGAAAAGAAATCCTGCCTTAGTGACAAAGCCTGTTTGTGCCTTAGTGACAGAGCCAAATTTTGGAAATCTGACATGCGTTGTTCAACGTAGCATAACTCCGTAAAGGCTTTACATATCCAAGTGATTCTGACATTGTTTTTTCGCCACATGTTGTACTTCATTTTGGTTGTAAAAAGAGACCGATATAATTTGTGTATATTTATTAAAAGTACCAATATTGGAAAAATTTTGAAAAAAATGTCATTTTTTCAAATTTTCAACTGTAATATCTCAAATATGTCCAAACATACTGTACAAATTTTTGATAAGATATATATTTCCATCTGTTTACTTTATTCTGAATGCACACTTGAAAAACTTTTGTGTTTTTTTTAACCATTTATAGGACGTACAAATTTAACATTACTTTTCAGCATTTTGAGGAACACTTTGTTTTCCTGCACCAAGCCAAGTTTGCAAAGGCTCATGAGTGTCAGAATAATAGATACCCCCCAAATGACCCCATTTAAAAAACTACACCCCTTAATGTATTCACTGAGGGGTGTCATGAGTATTTTGACCCTACCAGTTTTTTTCAGGAATTAATTCAATTTAGAGGAGAAAAAATAAAATGTCATAGTTTTGCAAATATGTCATTTTAAAGACATATTTTTTCCTATATTGCCCATGAAAATGAGGATTTACACCCCAAAATGGATACCCCCGTTTCTCCCGTGTTCAGAAACATACCCATTGTGGCTCTAATCTTATGTCTGGATGCACAACGGGACCCAAAATGAAAGGAGTAGTCGGTGTTTTTTAGAACATAAATTTTGCTTGAAGGCGTTTTAGACCCATAGCACTTTTGTAGAGCTCTTGAGCGGCCAAAACCAAAGAGAACCCCCACAAGTGACCCCATTTCGAAAACTAGACCCCTTAACGAATTTATCTAGGGGTGTACTGCATATTTTGACCCCACAGTTTTTGAATGAATTCAAGCAAAGCAAAAGGAAAAAAATGTGATTTTCGTTTTTTTGGCAATACTGTCGTTTTAAAAACTCCTTTTTTGGTACAGCACACATATGAATGAAGACTTGCACCCCAAAATGGATACCCCCGTTTGTCCCGTGTTCAGAGACATACCCATTGTGGTCCTGATCTTTTGTCTGGATGCACAACGGGGCCCAAAATGAAAGAAGTAGTCGTGGCTTTCAGAACAGAAATTTAGCATGAAGGTGATTTAGGCCCTATTGCCCACTTGTAGAGCCCTTGAGCGGCCAAAACGACAGAGAACCCCAACAAATGACCCCATTTTGAAAACTAGACCCCTTAACGAATTTATCTAGGGGTGTACTGTGTATTTTTAACCTACAATTTTTGAATAAATCTAAGCAAAGCAGTAGGAAAAAAATTACAATTTTCATTTTTTTGGCATTTGTATCAATTTAAAAACAGGTTTTTTTGTACAGCACACATAGGAATGAAGACTTTCACCCCAAAATGGATACCCCTGTTTGTCCCGTGTTCAGAACCATACCCCTTGTGGCCCTAAACTACTTAAAGGACACATGGCTAGGCCTATAATGGAAGGAGCACCCGTTGGATTTCAGGGTACAACGGAATAAATTCCAAGCCCCATTGCCCACTTATAGAGCCATTGAGCATCTAAAACGATAAAGAACCCCCTCAAATGACCCCATTTTAAAAACTAGACCCCTTAATTAATTCATCTAGGGGTGTACTGCGTATTTTGACCCCACAGTTTTTGAATAAATCTAAGCAAAGCAGAAGGAAAAAATTACGTTTTTCATTTTTTTGGCAATTTTGTCAATTTAAAAACAGTTTTTTTTGTACAGTTTACATAGGAATGAAGACCTGCACTCCAAAATGGTTACCCCCATTTGTCCTGTGTTTAAAAACATACCCATTGTGGCCCTAATCTACTTATGGGACACATGGTTAGGCCTGTATGCAGGGAACCCCCGTTGGATTTCAGGGGAGAACTGAATAAATTCAAGGCCCCATTGTTCATTTGTACGGACAGGGGTAATTACGGAGGCTGGTTGGGATGGGTACATGGGGCAATAAAACCGTGTATCCCCCCCTCCTCTCATGCTTTTTGGGGGTCATTTCTTGACCTCAGTGGTGGGTATGGGGTGTAAAAAGTGGCGCTCTGTGAGTCTCCGTAAGCTTGATGAGGTGCGGCGGTCTCGCACAGAAGACGCTCAACAAGCTGCTCCTGGAGCTGCAGGAAGGCGAGCGTTCCCGGGGCTTCTTGTAAATTGCGTATTACAGGTAGCGGTCTGAATAACGCCGGGCTCACACGGCCGTAGGTAGAATCCGCTTGCGGAGGCCCGCAGCGGATCCCAGCTGTGAGCCCGGCTGTGTCCCTGTGTACGGCCGCCTATTGTACTGCGCATAACTGCCTACTCACACGGGCGGTCATTCACAGTACTTTTTTAAAATTTGTATTTCCCGCACCGTCACTTAGCGATGACATGGGTACCCGCAGCCCGTATACAATGTAGTTGCGTATGGGCAGCGGGTATATCCGCTGTCATAGAGCACAATGGGCTCTATGTTGCGGATATCCGCGGTAAAATAGAACCTGCTGCGTTCTCTTTTCTGCGAGTGGATTACGCAATTCCGACCTGCTAATGTGAGCAGAATTGTGTAATCCAATGCGATTTATCTGCGTACTACCGCGGATCAGACGCATGCGGAATCCGTAATTCCTATTCGGTCATGTGAGACCGGCCTAAAGTAGATTGCTACCTTTTTATCACGTGACCGGGGACCGCTCAACGAGGCCACCCGTCACTGCTCCAGGCTCTCGGCGACCGTTGGTCGCTGGGAGCAAGGAGATTTTAAATTTCCTGTGCTCCCCGACTCCTGTGCATGTGTTCGCTGTTTTGCCGTCGGTCGCATGTGCAGAATCCGGGTAAGTTCACGGAGGAGGATCGCATCGGGGTGCAAATACGGAGGCCTCCGGTAAAAAGTTTCATCTCCTCTCACCGATCGCATCGGTGAGGGGAGATGAAGCTTCACCTTTTTTCTACTTTTACGTGATCGCCATTATCCATTGGATAACGGCGAACACGTGACGAGGAACCGCTCACCGTGGCCCCGTGAAATCTCCAGGCTCTCGGCTAAGTTTTGTAGCCAGGAGCAGGGAGATTTTAAATTATCCTGGCAATCCACGGCTTTTGCGCATGCGTCTGCCATTTTGGCGACGGGTGCGTGCGCAGAAGCTGGGGTAAGGTCCGCGGATAAATCCGCGGGCCTTAGGTACATCATTTCATCCTCCCTCACGGATATGATCCATGGGGGGAGATGAAACGCAAGCTTTTTTAACTTTTTAAAAACTTTTTTTTTTACTTTTACACTTTTTTTTCTTCACTTTTTACACTTTTTTTTTTTACTTTACATGATCACTGTCATCCATTGGATAACAGTGATCATGTCCCCGGTATAATCTCTCTGTTCCTGGCTACACATGGCAGCCAAGAGCAGAGGGATTTTAAATTTCCTGGGGCTCGAGCCCGTCTGTGCACGCGCCCGATGTCAATCATCGGGTGCGCATGCGCAGACGGGGATCCGGGTCCCGGGACATCGGGGAGGACTTAGGTGAGTATTTTCACCTCCCCTCATGGATCCGATCCATGAGGGGAGGTGAAACTGACTTTTTTTTTACTTTTTCGCGATCGCCGCTATCCGATGGTTAGCGGCGATCGCATGCCCGGGGACCGCTCACCGCGGTCCCCGGTAACACCTCCTGGTTCCCGGTTACCTTCAGGAGCCGGGAGCCAGGAGATTTCAAATTTGCCGGGGGCTCCCGGGCTTCTGCGCATGCGCCTGACGTCATCGTCTGGCTCGCATGCGCAGAAGACCGCCGGCGGGTCCGGGAGGACCCGAACTCTGGGGGACACCGCCGACAAGCCAGGTAAGAATTTTCAGCTGCTCTGATGGATCCGATCCATCAGGGCAGCTGAATATCTAACTTTTTAGGCACTTTTCTTTACTTTTTTGCGATCGGCGCTATCCATTGGATACCGCCGATCGCAATACCGGGGGGGACTGCCCGCATCCTGGGATGACAGCTCCATGCTGTCGGCTACCTGCGGGCACTGACAGCATGGAGCTGTCACGTCCTCAGGCCAGTGGGCATTAATCCAAAGATGCATAAAACTACGTCCTCTAGGATTAAAGCCCACTTACTGAGGACGTAGTTTCCCGATGGGGCAGTCGTTAAGGGGTTAAAATGACATATTTGCAAAAATATAAAATTTTATTTTTTCTCCTCTACATTGCATTAACTCCCGAAAAAAAAACCTGTGGGGCTACAATACTCATTACACCCCTCAACAAATACATTAAGGGGTGTAGTTTTTAAAATAGGGTCATTTCTGTGGTGGTTATCTATCATTCTGACACCTATGAGCCTTTGCAATCTTGGCTTGGTGCAGGAAAATAAAGTATTCCTCAAAATGTTGATCAATGTGGAATTTGTATGTCTACTAAATGGTAAAAAAAAAAACCAAAAGTTTTTCAAATGTGCATCCAAAATAAAGTAAACAGATGGAAATATGTATCTTATCAAAAATGTGTTCAGTAGGTTTGCACATATTTGAAATATTGCAATTGAAAATATGAAAAAAAATGACCATTTTTTTTTCAAAATTTCCCCAATTTTGGCGCTTTTAATAAATACACACAAGTTCTATCAGACTATTTTTACCACCTAAATGAAGTACAACATGTGGCGAAAAAACAGTGTCAGAATCACTTGGATATGCAAAACCTTTACAGAGTTATTGCATGGTAAATAGAGATGAGCGAGTATACTCGGTAAAGGCAATTGCTCGAGCGAGCATTGCCTTTATCGAGTACCTGCCTGCTCGAGATGAAAGGTTCGGGTGCCGGCGCGGGGAAGCGGTGAGTAGCGGCTGTCAGCAGGAGGGAGCGGGGGGAGAGAGGGATAGAGAGATCTCCCCTCCGTTCCGCTCCACTCTCCCCCACAGCTCCCTGCCCGCCGCCGGCACCCGAGCTTTTCATCTCGAGCGGGCAGGTACTCGCTAAAGGCAATGCTCGCTCGAGCAATTGCCTTTAGCGAGTATACTCGCTCATCTCTAATGTTAAAGTGACACATATCTCCAGATTTCCAAAATTGGCTTGGTCATTAAGGCGCAAACAAGCTTGATCGCTAAGGGGTTAATCACAGTTGTGAGATAGGCTTGAAACATCAGACATATTTATATTCTAATAGCATATGAGCTGCTGCACTAGTATGCTGTGCTGCTGTGTTATCCAGTATTGCTGGTTGTGCATTGAATGCAGTTGTGATAGAGATTAACAACTTCAAAGTGGTCTCTAGTATACACACACAGCATGCAGTCTTTTGGGAAATGGTGTGAGTCAGAGAATTCTCTATTAACCCCTTAAGGACACAGACCTTTTTTTTCCATTTCCTCACCCTTTTTAAAAAATCGTAACTCCTTTATTTATCCATCGATGTAGCTGTAGGAGGGCTTGTTTTTGCGGGGCGAGATGTATTTTTCAATGGTGCTATTTAATGTACAATATGTACTGAAAACTTTAAAAAATTCAAAGTGGAGTAAAATTAAAAAAAAATGAAATTCCGCCATCTTTCGGTGCGTCTTGTTTCTATGGTGCAACCAACTGCAACAAAAATGACATGCTAACTTTACTCTAGGGTCAGTACGATTACTATGATACCAAACATATAGGTTTTTTTTTTGTACTAATTTTATCCTTTTTCAAAGACATTTAATTTTTTGAAATTATTTTGTGCCGCCATATTCTGCGCACAATAACGTTTTTATTTTTCAATCGACAGTTTTGTGACGGCTCATTTTTTGCAGGGCGGCCTGTAGTCTGCATTGGTGCCATTTTGGAATACATACAACTTTTTGATCACTTTAAATTGCATTTTTTCATGGAGGCAGGGTGACCAAAAAAGCGCATTTCTGGCGTTCTTTATTTTATGGACAACGTTCACTGTGAGGGGCAGTAATGCATTACTTTGATAAATCACACTTTTACATATGCAGCGATACCAAATATGTATTTTTTTATTATTTCGATTATTTTTTTGTAAATATGGCAAAAGTTTTTTTTTTTCTTTTATCACTTTTTTAATAATAATTAGTAAAACGTTATTGTTCTTATTTTCACCTTTTTTATTTTTAGTCCCCATAGGGAACAACAACTTCTGATGCTTTGATCGCTCATGCAGTATGATGTAATGCCTTAGCATTACATCATACTGCTATCGGGCAGGCAATCTATCAAGCCACCCCAGTGGAATGGCTCGATAGGCATACTGCCAAGACAGCCCTGGGGTCTTTCAGAAGGCCCCCGGCTGCCATAATACCCGCACAGCTCCCTGCGATCTGTGCGTTGACATCGGCATTTAAAATCAGCTGATTGGTTGGGGTCCTGAGCAATGGACCCCTGCAGATCGACTATTGGTGACCTATCTTGAGGATAGGTCATCAATAGTATTCTCACTGGAAACCCACTTTTAGGCTGCATTCACATGAACGTATATCGGCTCGGTTTTCACGCCGAGCCGATGTACGTCGTCCTCATCTGCAGGGGGGGAGGATGGAAGAGCCAGGATCAGGAACTGAGCTCCCGCCCCTCTCTACCTCCTTTCCACCCCTCTGCACTATTTGCAATGAAAGGAGGCGGGATGGGGCGGGGCTAAGTTCGGAGAATTAGCCCCACCCCATCCCGCCTCTCCCCATTGCAAATAGTGCAGAGGGGCGAAGAGGAGGCAGAGAGGGGGCGGGAGCTCAGTTCCTGCTCCTGGCTCTTCCATCCTCTCCCCCCTGCAGATGAGGACGACGTATATCGGCTCGGCATGAAAACCGAGCCGATATACGTTTGTGTGAATCCAGCCTAAGATTCATAGAATTTCTCCAATAAAGAATTACACATATGGAGATTGTGAAGATAAGGTGGAGGATCAGATTCCAGCTCTCACAAGAATTCATCAATTATCTGTAATTGGTTGCTGCAAGCAAAACTCACTCCTTTCCCTTTGAGCTGGTTTTAATAAATCCTCAAGTTTGGGGATTTTGATTCATGAATATGTTGAGGTATACAGAAATTAAACTTTATTAGGTATAATGAAACTTTACTATACATATTTAGTACTGTATGTGGTAATAGGATGATTACCTTTCGTATAGCCCTAATTCCATGGCAGTTTAAATAGTGATCCATGTGTGATAATGGTTTTCATTCGACCAGCATATTCGACATCTATCCATTTGAATCCAGTTTTGCTGTGTGTTGTCATTAATTAAATGCCTTTTTTCATTTTTTGCAGTGAACCATTTTTTGGATGTGGGTCAAGTGTAAGCGCAGATCCCGACAGCAAGCAAGAGATAATTAGCCAATCTTTTCAATGTCCACAAAAGATTATTATAGGTTGTCATATAATTTTTATATTTGGTATAAAAAAATACACCATAGTGGCTTCTGTTTTTGAATCTCTACTTCATCCACTGAAAAGATACTGAGCTTATTAAAGATGTCTGCCATTTTTGGGTATATTTGTCAGTTATAATTTGTCATAAGCAATAAAAATATACTTAGCGAATTCCACCAAGTATTTATACCATATATCATATTTTTAGATATAGAGCTCCAGCTCCCTTGCATCAATTTAAAAGATAATATGATGGTTGCCTGTATCCAGCACAACTTTAGAGGCTTGCTGCATAATGGGGAAGATTTTCTAATCCTGTTGAATTTAGATAGTGCGACCCTGATGTATCAAGAGACTTTCGACACTTTTCTGCCATTAAAAAGTTGCAAATTTTGGTGTATGTTATGTTTTTTTTCACACAAACATTTGTTAGTTTTTAGGGTATATTTTCAAATCACGCATGCCACTTTTTCAAAAAGTAGACATGGCTTAGTGGGAGGCATCTGACATTTCATGGCTGGCGAAAATTTAGTTTCTGTCTCTCTGACTGCCATAAGATGCCAACATTTATTAATTGGTGTGCTCCTCTTAAAAAAATGACACATCCTACTCCAGTGCAGTTTATGTCAAGCGTAGGAAATACCTCTCACAATAAATCAAGGACTGTGAATTCAGACAAGGCAGTCTAAAGATGCGCCAAAATGAACAGAGACTGTATAATCAATTTGTTGCCCCTTTAGGGTAGGGTCACACGTGGCAAATGTTGGTGTGGATCTGCACCAAAATGTACACTATATTTTGTGCTGTAGGTTTTGAAGTGGATTTTGACACAGATCTGCAGCAGATTTTGACTATTCTGCAACAAATCCGCTACTTGCGAACATACCCTGAAGGTTCACATGTAGCAGAAATGCAGCATTTCCACAAAAGAAACTGAGCTAAAATCTGCACCATCGGTGCGGATTTTGACTCGAAGTCAGCTGCTAAGCTGCACATCCGCCATGTATTTCTTTTGTCGAATTTCTGCAGTTTTGCCATGGAATTTTTGGCTGTGGATAATCTGTCGCACTTCCACTCTGTGTGAACATACTCTTAGACACATTTATCTAACTTTACATCACCTGTTGGTGGGCTTACTTCTGTACATCAGTGGTTTCCATTAAACGTTTTGGTGCGATTTTAGCACATTGTCACATCTGAAGCCACAAAAATGTTCCTACAAACTCACACCCTTTCTTGCTTAGCCCTAACGATTTGTCCAAAGTGGCAGAAAAATGGTCTAAAACACATAACTGATGTGGTGCAACACATATATGCCAGGTTTTTGCCACATTTTGAGCCAGAATTCTGTTGCAAGATGAAATACTATGCAATGGACCCCATTACAGTCAATATGGTCTGTCAGACATCTATGTTAGTGAAGTACCTATACGGCGCATGACTCTTTATGTAGTACAGACATCTTGGCCCCTATACAAAAAGCTATGCCAGTTTGGGGCGTAAACTATACATAAAGCTGTCCGCCTGGAGTGGCCAAACCCCCTCCGGAAAGCCCCACCCGCTTTAACAAAAGTGGCAAGGGCAGCGCAAATTCCCAGTTGCACAAAAGTTCGAGACTTTTTCTGCTAAAAACTGGCGTAAACGGCTTTATGAATGCCCATCGTAGTTTCTATATTTCAGTATTAAGGTGTACGCTGCCTCAATGAACAATGCTTCAGGTGGAAAAAAATTCCTTAGGTCGAATTTCCATATATCAGTTACATCCGGCGAGTGGTTTTATGTCAGAGCTGGACACAACTGATGAGGTTTAGGGGCACTTTGTGCACTTTCTGGTGTCCGTATCTAGACAGAAAAAAGCTACATAACAGTATTTTTCTCTCCAGTGCGGGGAGGCTTCTGGCATCAAAACTGATCTTTCAGATGCCATAAACCATAGAGAGCTCTGGAATCGGTTCGGCATCGGTTTTCCTCCAGCGTTGCAGTGAAACGTAAGAGGGGAAAAAAGGTCGGAGGACATATGTTGCGTTAACGACCTGTACAAAATGGATCTGTAATATGGCCATTTACATGAGCTTTAATGCTGAAACAATTGCAATGAAAGGTGGAAGAGTCTAAGACTGAAACAATTAACAAGGTTTATAATGAAAAAGTTACGCAAATACCACATTCTGTGCATGTTTTCGGGTATGCTACATTGTGAATGTGTAAATGTTGGACTCCTGTTTAGCTTTCTCAAAGCACCAGGCAGATTTATTCCTTGAATATTGAAAATGAAACTTGTTCAGCATACGGCAACATTCAATCTTTAATGGCACCACTGGGATAAAGGGCTCCTGATTATATACTGGAAATGAGACAAACAACTGAATGAGATTTTTACTTGAATTGGAAAAAACACACCTATTGCATAATAGGAATAATTGGCATATCGTAAACTCATCTAGAAATGTTGTATTGTGGAAACACAAAACTTTCCAACTTTACGGGATTAATAAAAACAACTCGTGCAAAAAACTTTTCTTTCTTCTGTATTTTATTACAGAAGTATGTCATGTAATTTAAGGTTTGATGAGGTTTTGCAAGTAAAATTCTGTTTCCTCTGCACTCGCTAATAGTCATGAGAATCTGTAGTTTGCACCTTCACATTAAAAATGCATTTCATTTTTTTTCTAAATTATTCACCCCGCCTTTTATCCAGATCATGTCTTTGAAAGGAGGATGAGGATAATAAATGGAATAATTCATGATTTCCCATTAAATATGAAAGTTTCTTTTACAGAGTTTAGAAAGTGAAGTTGTACATAATGTGCAGGACTTCATTAGAACTTTTTTAACCTTTTTATGAAGAATTATTAAATCTCTATGGCTGCAGTAAGTATATGATGAAATGCAGAACCCAATGTCTTGCACAACGGGTGCATGGTGTATGGTTAATAGCAACAAAAACTGTATGAACATGGCAAAAAAAAAAAACTTGAACTGAAAGAAGCCCGGAATATAACAAAACACAGCGGCTGACAGGGGTAGAAGAAAAACAAGTGGTATTAATAATAAAAAAAAGTTAGTCTATGCAAAAATAGGATTTATGTCCTAGGCTTTACAGTAAACGAGGGGAAAAGTCCTCTATACATACCATTCCAGATAATCGTAAGTAATAATCATAATATAGGAAAACATAAAAAGACTTTAATAACTTAGTAACATTACATTAATACCACCTGTGCAGATTCCTTACACTTCCTCCATTTACAGGGTTAACAGACAGAACTCACGGCGCATTCTATTTTCCACCAGGTTCTTACAATGCTGAATGTCTTTATGTGTTTAGGCATAAATAAAGTAAGGGTTAACTAAAGAATTATAATGATGGTGACTGTGAAATATAAATCAGCTACAAATAAAATAATGTGCACAAACATTAATATCTACGAGGATATAGAAATGGGTTTTAATTTCACATTTGCCAATTTGCTGGAGCTGCGAGTTACCGGCTCAGTAGAACAATGCTACAGTAAACAGCGAGCAGACTGAGGGATATCTGATATGTCTCCATCTCCTTCAGTAAGCTTGGCAAAAATACACATCAAATTTAAAGCAAACTTACGTAGCGGTTTCCTCTTTCGACAGCTCTTTGATATTCTTCTGCTGATGATGATCTTTGACATCTTTGTCCCTGATCAAGTGAATCCTGAATTAAAATAAAGACAGAGAAAAGCCTTATGGAAAATTCATAATGTTCTGCAATGAAATCTTCCTGCATATTCCGTAAATATAAGGTACAGCAATTGTTTTGTCTTCATTAAACCTTGCTATTTAAAATGTATCCACTTGCTTCAATACAAAGTTTATAGACATTGCGGAGCGTATCTGTTTTCTCGGTATGTGTTTCTATGCTGCTTTTATTATAGGTTATGTGAGAAATAACGCTGAGAAGATTCAGTATCCTCAAATGAAGAAGATGATATTTCCAAACCACTTTTTAAATAGTTTAAAAATTAATCTTCATTTAATTTCATTTGGTTAAGAGGTTTTACTGCATGCCGCACGCGTATGAAGCACTGATGCAAGTTTAGGATTAACCCTCACCCTTACCGATCCATATTAGACATCGTTGAAGAACGGCTTTCAATATAGTATTACTTAACTAGATTTAGATGAAGTGAATGTCCTCTCGTAGTAACACCGATAAAACAATCAGATTTTATCTTCTGGGGATCATATTTGGGAAAACAGCCAGAAAAAGTTCTAGTTTGAGTTTGTAGATTTCATTTCATAAAGTTAGAGCAATGCTATAGATTAACTACGAAAATTGTAAAGGAATACTGCACCAAAACATACTAAACAAATGTTGACAATTTTGAAAAATCCGTAAATCCCTATGAAAACATGATAAGGTTATAAAATTATAGATATTTATCTTATTGGAGATCTCAACAAAAAGATTTTATTTGAGTAGGAAGACCTAAGTGAGTTTTTTCATTTTGCAAGGATTAACATTGCAAAAGGTACAGTCTAATATGCTGTCACTGTAAGAGCTGCTGACTTATGCCGGACCGTTGCCTGTAACCTGCAGAACAGAAACAAACACCAGATAGCTATATCATTAGCCTAATATTAGCTCAACTCACAGATTTCTGGAAGATCGGCTATTCAGCCAGTGTTTTATGAGTGTAACCTGACTGACCCCCCCAATATCTGCCATCAGATGAAAGAAGGATGGGGCATGTAGGATTTCAAAATGTCCAATTTATTGTTCACTTGGGGTTAAGGCTCTTTCAGGAACATTTCTCCCCATACAGAGCGGAGGGTGTTTATGGGTAAGTTAGGAGAAATGGAAACATCATAAATAGGCTCAGAAGGTACACGATTTTTAAGTATATGGTCAAACATATTTTCATTCACATGTATATGTGAAGTATATGTGCTACTGTATCCAGTAGCTCTCTATGGAGCTATCATATACGCTGTGCATGGACATACCTTTTTATGATGTGCAGTATATTAGGCATGTCTCTGTATTGTAAGGTTTGTGTAAGCTAAAAAATTATATATATATACACATACATAAAGTTAAACATTTTTTTAATATGGCAAGCAATGACAAGTATATCCAAATGTATGGGTATATGTTTCCACACTACTGCGCAGTGTACACTGGATCATGCAGGGCAAAAGAATTTCAAACAGATGCCAGCTGTATGCAATATTATACCAACTGTTTGTAACTTTATGCAACATGTATATCACGTTTGATGCATTTGTCAAAAATATACAGGCTTGTTTTGCCAGACCTGTTTCTCTTTTTTAAAATGAAAGTAAACATATTTTTGGACTGTGCAAACATGTAAAACACTTGACTGACTTCCATCATGAAAAAAAGATTTTTCTTAACATTTAAGGTGATTATCCTTAAAAAAAATAAATAAATAAATAAAATAAAAACACTCGATTGTTTGAGTTTCAACAATAATCGTTCAGAGTAAACACGACCAACGATTGAACAATAATTCACTGTAAAGGGGTCCTAATGTACATTGTTTTAGCGTAAACAATAATGTAAAGCCTATACTAAAAAAAATTGCTACATTACTACCAACGGTAAAAATGTACATCTGATACTTAGCACAAACCATATGCCAAAATGACACATTCTGGCATACAATACATTGCACCCCAACAAAAACATTGGAATACTTTATGTATGCCTTTTGTTAGGACTTGCATCTTGCCTTACTTTCATGCGTTGGTGGTTGCAGTGTGCACTCTCCGCATGTCCGTAGCAGACTTCCGGCTCAAGACTCCTGTCTGTCCCTCTTTGCTTCCTAAAGGACCAGCATGCACCCTGCTATTTTGTCCACTCCCAAATATGGAGCTCTTCTGGTTAAATTAGGCACTTATTCTCTCTAAGGGTGGCTTCATACGAGCGTGTATTTTGTGCATGCATACACACGCACAAAAACACGTGTCTAATAGCCCCAATGCATTCACTATGGTGTGTGCACATGTCCGTGCTTTACAGGCGTGTGCCTGTAAAAATAGGACATGCGTGCACCATAGGGAATGCATGCATTGTTTTCAATGGAGCCGCGGCACCCCTGAATGCATGCATTGTTTTCAATGGTCTGCCGGCATCGTTTTTCAGGGAAGAGCTTTACATATAAGCCCTTTCCTGAAAAACAAAAATTTGTGTGTAAAAAAAATAAAATAAAATAAACTTACCTGTCCGCCGCTGCTGTGTCCCCTGCGGGGATGAAGAACACATCTGCCGCATGCGGCAGATGTTTCCTTCATCCCCGCTACTAAAAAGAATTCCCTGCTGCTACATCTGCCACATCTGTGACAGATGCAGCAGAGGAATTCTTGGTATAGGGGATTCTGCTACCGGCAATTGATTTCAGGGAAGGGCTTTAAATATAGGCCCTTCCCTGAAAATCCAGTAAAAAAAATTAGATACTCACTTTGCAGGGCTCAGCCCGTCTTCTTCTGCTGTCCCCTGTTCTGTGGTGCTGATCTATCAGCAGGCGGGGATTTAAAATCCCCACCTACTAAAAAGAGCTGAATGTGACTGGCTGAGGTGCTCAGCCAATCGCAGGCAGATCTCCCCGAATGAATGACAGGCGAGAGCTGCTAGTGATTGACCCTAGTATTATGCCTGTATGCACAATGGGGCCCAAACCAAAAGGAATAGCCGGTGGCTTTCAGAACAGAAATTTTGCTTGAAGGTGTTTCAGGCCGCTTTGCCTACTTGTACAGCCCTTGAGCGGTCAAAACTATGGAGAACCTCCCACAAATGACCCCATTTTTTAAAACGAGACCCGTTTATGAATTCATCCAGGAGTGTACTGTGTAATTTGACCCCACAATTTTTGAATGAATCTAAGCAAAACAGAAGAAAAAAAATTATGATTTTCATTTTTTTGGCAATTGTGTCATTATAAAAAGTATTTTTTTTACAGCATACATATGAAGACAAGCATTGGGTTGCCCTGTATCTCCAAAGTGAGTCAGCCAGTGCCCACTGCTTGTCAGTGAGAGTTGCTATCCTGTATGGCGTGGCACACCAATCTTTGGTTGGCTTCTTTGGTATCGTTCACATGCACAGGCTATGTTTGTTTGCAGTCACTCATCCCCAATCTGGGCTGGGTTGAGTGAGTGCACATTAGTCTGAATTGAACAAGTAGCTCCTCCTTATCATAGTCTGGCAGACTGCATTCTATGATTGTTTACGGCAATTGCGCCTTCCCTACGGCGAGTGGCGACTGTGCCTCCTCTGCAGCCTACCAGTTATTGCATTTTTTAGCTTTTTCAGTGAATGTTTTTGTTTTCTTCTCTCTCTCTTCTGTCGTTTACTGTGAATAGAGGCTGGTGGGCAATACTGATCTCCAGCCCACTCTGCCTCCATTCCCTGAGCAATGAATGCTCCTGCGTAAAAGAACGGGAGTGATTATCGCTGGGACAGCTGTTAGGATTTTCTGTGCTCAACAGTCATCCTGTGTAAAAGGGCCCTAATAAACAGAAATTTTAAGTACGTGATATACTACATTTAGCTTTTAAAATTGTTCATTCCTATGTTAGTCTACAGCTCATAATTTACAAGTAAAAAAAAATAACTGGGGGTACTGGTTCCCACTGAAGAGACTCAGCGAGTGCATGGAAACTTATTTTCAGGCAATATTCCTTGGGAAAAGAGTATGCAAATTAGCTCATATCAGCCAAAATAGAGAATCCTTGAAAAGAAAGATCAACCCAACTGCAGTCAAACTGTTTCAGGGTTCTTGCCCCTCATTAGTACAAAGTACAGGTTGGTTGGATGAGATGCCTTAGACACAACTCAAGAAGTACTGGTTCTCACTGAAGAGGCGCAGAAAGTCTATGGAGACATATTTTCAGTAAAAAGTCACCCATACTTTAAATAATTTGCTGCTTCTACAGTTAGTTTTAGAGTTTTGTTAAAGTGATTGCAATATTGTTGGCTTATATCAATACCTCATGAGTGGGTGTCTAATTTGCTGCATTATCGAGGCCCCTTCATTCACTTGATTATAGAAACATAGAAAAATTGATAGCAGAAAAAGACCACATGGTCCATCTAGTCTGCCCTTACATTAATTCTCTCTCCTAGGATAGATCTATGCTTATCCCAGGATGCTTGAATTCATTTACTGTTGGTTTTCCAACCACACCTGCTGGAAGTTTGGTCCAAGCGTCTACTGCACTGTCAGTAAAATCATATTTTCTGCAACCGCTTCCGATTATTGCCCTCAACTAATTTCAGATTTTGCCTCCTTCTTCTAGTGTTTAGCTTCCAAAAAATCACTTCCTTCCTGAACCTTATTTACACCTTTGGAGCCAAAATAAACTGGATAAAGTGTCCGGGACCTGGCAGGCGTGCACGGCGAGTATCTATTATCTTCCTCCACACCTATTTTATGGTGCATATTGCTTTGGTGCTGCTGTTTGGTTACTATTCATACTTATTTACACCTTTAACATATTTAAAGGTTTCGATCAAGTCCCCCCTCTTCCCTCCAGGCTATACAAATGATGTTCTTTAAAGGCAACCTGCCAGGTCCCCACGGCACTAAAAACGAAGTTATGGTGCTGTTAGGAGACGTGACAGGGAGCCAGGCGATATATTTTGTATACTCACCTGCTCCCGCAATCCAGTGCTGTAAGTGCTCTGAAGATCGCATGGCGCTAGAAAATCTGACTCTTTTCAGAGTCTCATGCACGTACTCTCCTATACAACTCTATGGCAGAGGGACGTGCAGAGGACTCTGAAGAGAGTCAGATTTTCCAATGCTGTGCGATCTTGGGAGGGCAACAGTGCTGGATCGTGAAAAAAATAATCGCCTGGTTTCCTGTCACGTTCCCTAGCAGCACCATGACTTAGTTTTTGGTGCTGTGGGGATGTGACAGGTTCTCCTTAAGTCTTTTCTACTTGAGACCTCTTCCACCATTTGAGACTTTTTGTACTGGAGACCTTCCACCATTTTTGTAGCCAATCTTTAGAATTGTTCTGTTTTATCAATATCTATCTATAGATGATATCTACAGGACAGAATAAAGTACTCCAGATTTGGTCTCACCAGAGCTCTATACAGGAGGATCACAATCTCCCTCTTTCTACTGGTTATACCTCTAGCTATGCAGCTGAGCATCCAACTTGCTTACTTTCCTGCCTGACCGCACTGTGGACTCATATTGAGGCGGTCAGGAACCAGAACCACTAAATCCTTCTCTTCTGAAGTCCTGGATGATATAGAACAGCCAATACAATACTAAGTCTGAAGATTTCTTCTCCCAAAGTGCATTATTTTACATGTGGAAATATTGATCTGCAGCTTCCATTGTTTTGACCATGTATGAAGTAAGGCTAAATAAACAAGCTTCACGAGAGTGACTGAACTAGTGGTGACGTCACTCGCTCAAACGATTATCGGCTCATCTAAAAGGACCCTTAAGTGTTAGGATCCCAACATCCCTCAACAAATGGAACCCAGTCCTAAGACTGTCAGGGACAATTTTCCAATTATCATAGTAATTTCGCAATCAGATGCTGCACTTGAGCCCTGCCCATCAGAAGTTTCCAGAAAGCCTTGCAGTAATCACATGTGGAAGGGGGAATACTGACTGTGTCTACTAGAAGAAGGGGGGTAGCCAGAGTGCCTACTGTTCTGACAACTGAGAACATGGAGGGGAGAGCTTAAAGAACAAAGTTTTTACTACAAGGGACAAAAGAAGGTACACTACTGTGTCTACAGTAAATACTCCTACTGTGTTTCCCCCCAAAATAAGGCCCTTGCTTGATTGATTTTTTTCCCCAAAAGAGGCACTGTGATTAGTTTCTCGACTGCTACTCAGCCAAGCAATGCAGCAGTCGAATAACCAATCACAGCCGTCGCGTTGTTGAGGCAGCATTTATGAACTAGCTGGGCCACAGCATTGATTGGCCAATTCATAAATCCCACCTCCATAACCCAATGGCTGTGACTGATTCTTCAACCGCTGCTCAACCAATCCATGCAGTGGTCGAAGAACCAATCACAGTCGTCGCATTGGGTCAGCGAGCACTACATTGATTGGCCGAGCAGCACTCAAGAACCAATCAGAGCCGTCGCTTCCTGGAGGAGAGATTTATGAATCCTGTAACCAGGAAGTGATCTTCTATCGTCGGCCAAGGACTGCAAGATGCGTGGCAAAGCTCCGGAGAGCAGTGGGAGGGATGTGGACCGAGCCTGCTAGGTAATGTATTCCTTTTTATTTTTTTAATGTAACGCAGCTTAGCCTCATTTTCGGGGTAGGTCTTATTTTGGGGAAACACAGTATATACATTCGTCATCTAAACCCACTGATAGTTCTCTAATGTGTATGGCGTCCGCTGAACCTTTCCCTGACAGGTGATATTGGAAGAAAAAAGGATTGGTGATGTGGAATTTTTAATACCAATACTTTTGTTGCCCGGGAAATTAGCCGGCGCCAGAGCTGTCTAGCTGCAGCTTTCCTCCCTAAACACATGAATGCTCGGCTCAGCCAAACGTTCATGTGTATGAGAAAGCCCAGGGCAACAGCTATTGGTGGAATGATTGTTTGTCCAACAGTTGTTGAATGTGTATGTGGACATAGGGAAGGTCTACTCTGACGAGTGCAGGGGGTGGAGGTAAGTTGAAACCTCAAGTGATGTGTAAGGAAAGGTTCAAACATTCCTTCCACTACAGCATTGTTGTTACTAGTTCAAAATTCTTGGAGCTGACTGTGAGATTTGGCTTTAATTGACAAGCTTAAAACCAATCATGGGTAAACCTCCATCTCCTTTCATTTCCTAATGCTACTAATGTTTCGGTTATGAGGCTGCGTTTGATTTCTGACCGATTTAAATCTTAGTCTACAATTAAAAAAGAAAGAATAATAAAGGTAACCAAAAACACACAGCTGGACTGCTGGTTATACACCTTTATTGTATAATGTCATTTCCTATAAACAATATATTGACGCGTAACTTGAAGCTGTTGGGCCCCAGTGCAAAATCTGAAACTGGGCCCCCAACTATAAAGATTCATTGAAAGTATTGGTTTGCAATATAGGGCCCCTAGGTCTCCTTCGCCAGATGGAACTGCACCCTCTGCATCCCTTATACGTAGGCTCATGGTGTATTCATACACTGTGTTGTTGTACATCATCGGTTATCATGCATATGTCAACGGGTCTAATCTATTTACAATAGAAAAGTAATAAAAATATATACCCATTCTGTTGTCGTTTTTTCGGTGATGCAGGAAGTGATGTTGGCAGAATAAGGTTGGGAGACCTGTGATGGCCTTGCCTTGACATAGCTGGTAATATACTCATTTTTTTCTGAAATGGAACAAACCATTGTTAGTATTGAACTATAGTTACTTATAAAACTGGGGAACAATATCAAGATTATGTTTACAGTAGATTACTACGGGTTTTAGAAGCACTAAGGGAAGCAAATACTAAGAAGCACTAAGGGAAGCAAATAGGAAGTAAAGGGTAAATGCTCAGCTAATCAAATAATGCAAGGAAAAGAATACACTATTATACTTTGTGGGTCAGTCCTACATGCTGAGCACTGAGTTACTGTCATACCTAAAATCTTACAGTAACATGCTACTGCTGTCCACACAGTTACTATATATACACGGTATTATTGTATCTTGACACCACCAGAAGCTAGGGTTTTGACAGGGCTTCCATAGAGAAACACCCGTCACACCCCTAGCAGGCGATAGGCTACAAGATACTTCGGCTAGGTAACATACTGAGAGCTGCCAGCAGACTGTGGAGGGCGACCGATCTCCGCAACCCAGCACAGAGGATGACAAGGACCCAGACCAGGAACTCCAGCAGGAAAGTAGGCCAAGCAGCTCTGCTGCTGTTTCACCCACTGCGGCGCCGCCCTCCCAACGGGGGCGCCAGCACATCGCTGCTGACAGTGACAGGGGTGTCCCCTTCTGCCTGCGGCGCTGTAATTCTATAACCCCGCTGCTCACTGCTTGATAACTTATGGTCCCGGATGCTGTTACTGTTCCTGGGCCTCTCCCTTCTGTCATTGGCAAATGCAGCGGTTTAATTCTGTAGCCTCCTGCCCTGCAATCCACGCCGTTGGAACGTCATCTGTACCGTCGGGTCGCCTCACTGATCTTTTCCCCGATATCAGTCTCCCCTGCAGCGCTCTCCTGCATCGATTCCGGTCCCTCCGCTTTCTCCCACAATCACTCACCACGCTTTCTGTGCCCGCAACTTGGGCTGCGTAGCATGCAAACTGCAGCTCACACAGACGCACAGGACAGTGCAGCAATCAGCAGGTGTGGGTGTTACAAACGTGTAAAACAGCAGCCAGTCAGCAGGTCTGGGCGTTAACAGCTTGTCAAACTACCTACACCTACTGTCCTGCCATACTTCCGGTGGCATCAAGATACAAGAATACCCATAAACACTATACTACCAAAAGTAATTGGACACTTGAGCAAGAATTGAAAGTAGTATTTATATACATATGTTATTACTTAGTGGGACCTCCTATGGCTCTAGTGACATCAGATACTCCCCGTGGCATACTTTCTACTAATGTTTGATACACTTCAGCTGTTTCCCTCCATTCATCCTGCAAGGGGACAAGTATGATAA
Organism: Eleutherodactylus coqui; assembly: GCF_035609145.1. Taxonomy (NCBI): domain Eukaryota; kingdom Metazoa; phylum Chordata; class Amphibia; order Anura; family Eleutherodactylidae; genus Eleutherodactylus; species Eleutherodactylus coqui. The sequence continues at coordinate 128,738,044 of NC_089843.1, read as the reverse complement.
TTGTCCTGGTGTATAAACACACTTAAGTTTGACTGAGAACATATCCCTGATTCTCCCCGCCCGCAGCATGAAAACGGAGAGCTGTCACTCTGCATGATGTCGCAGACAAGATTGGCAGAGCTCGGAGCTCTGTTCTGAGGGCACCTACCCACTTGCGCTTTTTTAATGCTGCGTTAAAGCTACATTTATTAACGCGAATGCCAATGGGACTTTCTAATGTTAAAAACGCATCGTACAAAAATCGCAAAGCACCAACTTGCGATGTGTTTTTAATGTTGGAAAATCCCATTGACATTCGCTTTAAAAAAAACACAAGTGTTTGGGAACCAAGGGACAGGTTTCCTTTAAAGAAGTGTCTACAATTAGAAAAACATGAGACCTTGGGATCTGTCTGGTTACATATTAGCTCCAATGCACTATACTATATGAGGGCTTATTCAGACGAACGTATATTGGCCGGGTATTCACGCCGGCCAATATACGACGTCCCTCTCTGCAGGGGGAGGAGGTGGGAAGAGCCGGGAGCAGTGCACTGAGCTCCTGCCCCCTCTCCGTTCCTTGGCACTATTTGCAATGAGAGGAGGCGGGGCGGGGGCAGAGATAAGTTCCGGGACTTAGCTCCGCCCCCGCCTCGCCCCCTCCCATTGCAAATAGTGCCGAGGGACGGAGAGGAGGCGGAGAGGGGGCGAGAGCTCAGGGCACTGCTCCCAGCTCTTCTTGCCTCCTCCCCCTGCAGAGAGGGACGCTGTACATCGGCCGGCATGAATACCCGGCCGATATACGGTCGTCTGAATAAGCCCTAAAGCTGATCTGTAATGCCACACACAACCTGTGGACTGGTGTGGCACTTTTTTAGAAGAAATCTGTCATGTTTTACTACTCCTGTACAATCCTGTAAGCCTTCTTGACTTATGTTGTACATTTACATTTTTTATGTGAACTGATGTAAATGTATAGTATAATCATGGTTTGGGTGTTATAATGTATAATCAGGGGCGCCGATTCTATTATACACCTTGCTCAATTGGGCAGCCAATTAACCCCTTAAATTCCATGGTCAATTCTGACTGTTTCATCTAAGTGAATCAAAGAGAAATCAGAAGATCAGCAGCACTTAACACTATACTAGAATATGGCGAAGTAACCAGGAAAATGCTTGTCTTAATGGGACTGGATCCACCGCATGTGCTATTTATTTTTAGGGACACGGGGAAGCCATGATGGAGAAGGAGCCGCAGCTACTATGCCGGACATGACCTGATGAATATTGGTTAGTTGATGTGTCTTGACACCTGTATGACATTTTGATTTTAATTGGTGGTGGGTGATGTGGTCTGTCTATTTAAGTCGTGTATGTCTTCTGTTTAACCAGCCTGAAAAAAAACCCTTGCAGGTTGAAACTTCGCTGGCGCCTGTACCATGGGCAAAATAAAGGCTTTTTAACCTTTTTCACCTATATGCTCTTATGCTGCCTTTCATTTCTAATCTGTGGCATCTAAGTGGTTAGACAAAGGGAGGGGGCTTCCTCTGTCATGATGTCGGCCCCGGGCAACAAAAATACAAGGTACTGATAAGGCTGCTTTGGCAGCCAGGAGGTAAACAATGGCCCTCTATTAGGCCCTGTTTAAGGTAAGGTTTAATCGGAGGCCTGTCAATATTTCAATAATACATTGCAATACCATAGTATTATAGTGTAGTATATGAGTGATCAGAAAAAAGTATGGTAAAGTCTCCTAGTGGGACAAAACAAAAAGTTCAATAAAATGTTTAATATATTAGAAAAGCCATACAAAAACAAAAAGCCGCTTTTTTTACCACCATAAAAATGCTTTATGTTATCAAATAAAAAACACATACACATGGGGCTGGGTTGATATCGCATTTTTACCCTATGTTTAGTGTGTATGCCAAGAAAGCTCCCAGCATACATAATATATACACTCTGTCAAAAATCAACCATCTAGAAGACAATGTCATTTTGCTGCAAAACTCAGCATGCAGTTACATCTCAGGCAGATATGCAAATGATTAGAATTGTGGGTTGATTAGATGAGCAGTCTTGCCACTTACAGCCCTAAAAGTGGTTCCACCCTTGGCCTATAAAAAGGCTCTCAGAGGCTCCTTGTGTGTAGTGACCTCTTTTTCCGCCTGTGTAGAGCTTGTTGACCACTAGACGCCTCTACGACATAATCAAACCCAGTTAATGGAGTTTGACAGGGGGGGCATTATTGGAATGTGAGAAGCTGGATGGTTGTATCCACAAATTGCTCACAACCTGGACCGTTCTGACCAGACTATTAGGAGGTGTTGGGACCAGTGGATATGTGACGGCACACGAGGTAAAGGGGCTCAGGACGGCCTCGAAAGACCACCAGTAGAGAGCATCGTCTGATCATCCGACAAGCATGAGAAACCATTTCATTGTCTGCTATCCAGAGACAGGTGGCATCATTGTAGAGGGACACTGAGGGAATGGGGGAACGGCGGCGGCAGTACAGTGCTGTGTCACAGTGAGTGAGTGAGGGAGGGAGGGGTACGGGGAGGCTGTGCACAAGGCTGCAGAGAAGCAGGCACACAGCAGGAGCGGGGGAGCGGCGGCGCCAGCACAGCACTGGGTGAGAGTGAGTGGGGAAGGGAGGGAGGGGGACGGGGAGGCTGGAGGGGAGCGGGGACAGTGCAAGAAAACTCCGGGGACAGCGCTGGGTGACAGTATGCCTCGCATGGAGGGTTAGTTTCAGTGTTGGGGTTATATTATTAGCTGTAAAACATGAAAGGATTAACAGCTACTAATGTAATCCCTAACACTGAAACAACCCCTAACCCTAAGCCGCCATCCCAGCATGAAATAAATCCCCACGCTGCTAGGACCTTTGAGGGCCTGGCTGCACAGAGCCAATCAGCAGCGTGTGGGCGTGCACTGGCCGGGTACAGCCCATCCCTAGCTCTCCACCCATTCTGCTGGTGGTGACAAGATACAAGTATACCTGTATTATGTCACCACCGGGAGTTAGGGGTGGCGACATAATGCAGCAGTATTGAAAGTGGGTCACGCCCTGGGCTTCTGATTGGCTGGGGGCGTGTCTCACCTTCCGCGTGCCATCCGGCACTGAGATCTCACTCATCGGGCCGCGGTCAGCAAAGCGCCGCGGCGAGGTCCTCATGTGGCAGTGGGTCAGGGAGCACAGCAGCACCCAGAGAACGGTCCTGCGGAGCGCACCAAGCGGGGGGACGCAGCTGTCAGGGACAGAGCTGGTGGCCGGGACACAGTGAGAAGCTCACCGAGCGGGGGACGCAGCTGTCAGTGGCAGGGACAGAGCCAGCGCCAAGGACAAAGTAAGGAGTGCACCGAGCGGGGAACGTAGCTGTCTGCGGCAGGGACACAGTGAGCGCGAGACTGCAAGAGGGAGGTAAGTATATGGGTTAGGGGGTTAATATTACTAGGAGGGTAATGTTATTACTGGGGGGGGGGTTAATATTTTTGCTGGGGCTACTGTGTGGGGTTAATATTACTACTCGGGCCACAATAGGGGTCGCTATAACTACTGCGGTCGCTATTACTACTGGGGCCGAAATAGGGGTCACTATAACTACTGGGTTCACTATTACTACTGGGGCCGCAATAGGGGTTGCTATAACTACTGGGGCCGCAATAGGGGTTGCTATAACTACTGGGGCCGCAATAGGGGTTGCTATAACTACTGGGGCCGCAAGAGGGGTTGCTATAACTACTGGGGCCACAAGAGGGGTTGCTATAACTACTGGGGTCGCTATAACTACTCGGGTCACTATTACAATTGGGGCTGCATTAAGGGTTGCTATTACTACTGGGGCCACAATAGGGGTCGCTATTATTACTTGGGCCGCAATAGGGGTTAATATTACTACTGGGGCCACAAGATGGGTCGCTATTACTACTGGGGTTGCAATAGGGGTCGTTATAACTTCTGGGGTCGCTATTAGTACTGTGGCAGCAATAGGTTTTGCTATTACAACTGGGGCCACCTATTACTACTGGGGCCGCAATAGGGAGCTACTATTACTCCCAGGGCTGCAAAAGGGGTCACCTATTACAGGGGCCGCAACAGGGGTCGCTCTTACTGCCGGGGCCGTGATAGGGGTCACCTATTACTACCGGGGCCGCGATAGGGGTCACCCATATTATATCTTGCATTCAAGCTAGAGGTGGTACAACAGGGTACTAGAGCCTCCATGCCCGCCTGTATCACATCTTGTATCCAAGATAGAGGCGGTACAATAGGGTACTAGGACCTCCATGCCTGACCATATCACATCTTGTATCCAAGCTAGAGGCAGTATAACAGGGTACTAGGGCCTCCATGCCCACCCGTATCACATCTTGTATCCAAGCTAGAGGTGATACAACAAGGTACTAGGGCCTCCATGCTTGACCAAATCACATTTTGTATCCAAGCTAGAGGCGGTACAACAGGGTACTAGAGCCTCCATGCCCAACCGTATCATATCTTGCATCCAAGCTAGAGGTGGTACAATAGGGTACTAGAGCCTCTATGGCCACCCGTATCACATCTTGTATCCAAGCTAGAGGTGATACAACAAGGTACTAGGGCCTCAGGTACTAGGGCCTCCATGCTTGACCAAATCACATCTTGTATCCAAGCTAGAGGCGGTACAACAGGGTACTAGAGCCTCCATGCCCACCCGTATCATATCTTGCATCCAAGCTAGAGGTGGTACAATAGGGTACTAGAGCCTCTATGGCCACCCGTATCACATCTTGTATCCAAGCTAGAGCCTCCCCTCAAGTGTTCAGTTTTCTGCAATGATTTATCCTTTTGCTCTGATATTGTAATTGCTTATATCAAATTTACAATCACAGAGAAAGTTTCATTCAATTCTGACAACTCCTGCTGGATGATGGATTTTCTTGACAACTAGTGTATGTTCGAAATTATCCTGATGGCCTTTGTCTGGTTGGTATACACTAGCATACCCCTAAAGAAAGATGCCACTGATGCCATTTTTAAGCATCTGCCACAGCCTCCGTTTACCATATACATGGGGAGCTCTGCAGCAGCTCAGGTGGGTATGACAGCACCAGGCTCCAATGCACAGTGCCCTTGTACACAGTGCCAGCCACATGGATATCCACATACAATACCACCCTCCATATAGTGCCAATCAATGTACTTTCTATCTTCCATACAGTGTCAGTCAGTATATGTCCCTCATACTCTGCACCCCCATACAGTATATGCCTCTCATACTCTGCACCCTCATATAGTGTCAGTCATTAAAGGTCCCTCATACTCTGCACCCCCATAAAGTGTCCGACAGTATATATCCCTCATACGCTGCACCCCATAATAATAATCTTTATTTGTATACCGCCAACTTATTTCGCAGCGCTTCCAGGCATGGATAAATGCAAAACAATACAACAATTACAATGTGAGGTACATTCGGTTTGAAACAAATGGGTTGGGGGTGGTGCAGGAGGTGCAAGGGGGGGGGGGAGAAAGGCATGGGGAACACAGGCAAAAGGGGATTTCATGTGGAAATCAGTTATTAGAAGGCAAACGGGGTGGGGTGGCATAGGGAGGTCAGGAGATTTGGTATGCCTCAGGGTGACTACCCACTACAGTTTTTTTTCACTGCGAAATTCGCAACGTTTTTTTTTCTGCAGGGGTCTATGGGACATGTAATGTTAAAATCGCGACCGCGCAAAATCGCAATTTACCGTGAAATCGCGATTTTGCGCGATCACGATTTTATCATTAGAAGTCCCATAGACCCCTGCAGAGAAAAAAACACTGCAAATTTCACAGTGAAAAAAAAAACTGTAGTGGGTAGTCATCCTCCCTGAAGAGGTGCGTTTTTAAGGCGCGTCTGAAATTTCGTGCATCAGGAATTGTCCGGATGCCTTGGGGTAGAGCGTTCCAGAGGATGGGTGCTGCTCTAGTGAAGTCCTGTAGGCGAGCATGTGAGGTTCATATTAGATGGGTGTTTAGTCTGAGTGTGCCGATCGGAGTGAGCAGGCTGGGTGGAGTATGGACAGGAGGGAGGCGATGTATGGTGGCGCGGCGTCATGAAGAGCTTTATGGGTGAGGTAGAGAAGTTTAAATTTAGTTCTGCAGTGGATGGGCAGCCAATGCAGCGACTGGCATAAAGGCATCTGAGTAACGGCTGGATAAAAAAATTAGCCTAGCTGCCGCATTTAGTATGGATTGGAGCGAGTCTAGTGCGGGGGAGGCCGATGAATAGTGAGTTGCAGTAGTCAAGCCGGGAGTGGATGAGGGCAACCACGAGAGTCTTTAGCGTGTCCGTAGTGAGGATCGGCCGTATTTTAGCAATATTTCTGATGTGCATGTGGCATGTTTGGGCCAGAGATTGGATATGGGGGGCAAAGGAGAGGTCAGAGTCCAGTGTGACCCCAAGGCAGCGGGCATGCCGTCTGGGGGTTATGATGGTGCCAGACACTGGAATGGAGATGTTGAGGGGAGGTCGGTTGGAAGGTGGAAAGACAAGGAGGTCAGTTTTACAGAGGTTTAGTTTGAGAAAAAGGGAGGACATAGTGTTAGAGACAGCGGACAGACAGTCGGTGATATGTTGGAGGAATGGTCCAGAGATCTCACGAGAGGAGGTGTATAGTTGGGTGCCGTCAGCGTAGAGACGGTATAGGAGGCCGAATTTCTGGATGGTTTGTCCAATTGACGCAGTATAGACAGAGAAGAGAAGGGGACCAAGGACCGAGCCCTGGGGGACCCCGAGAGTGAGAGGAAGTGGAGAGGAGAGAGAGCCAGAAAAGGAAACACTGAAAGAGCGGTCAGAGAGGTAGGAGGAGAACCAGGAGAGAGCAGTGTCCTTTAGACCAATAGAGCAGATCATAGTGAGTAGGAGGTTATGGTGTCAGTCAGTATATGTCCCTCATACTCTGCACCCCATACAGTGTCAGTCAGTATATATATGTCCATCATAGTCTGTACCCCCATATAGTGTCAGTCAGTATATGCCCCTCATACTCCCCCATACAGTGTCAGTCAGTATATGTCCATCATACTCTGCAACCCCATACAGGATCAGTCAGTATATGCCCCTCATAGTCTGTACCCCCATATAGTGTCAGTCAGTATATGCCGCTCATACTCTTACATACAGTGTCAGTCAGTATATGTCCCTCATAATCTGTACCCCCATACAGTGTCAGTCATAATATGTGTCCCTCATACTCCCCCATACAGTGTCAGTCAGTATATGTCCGTCATATTCTGCACCCCCATAGTCAGTATATGTCCCTCATACTCTGTACCCCCATACAGTGTCAGTCAGTATATGCCCCTCATACTCTGCACCCCCATACAGTGTCAGTCAGTATATGCCCCTCATACTCTGCACCCCCATACAGTGTCAGTCAGTATATGTCCCTCATAGTCTGTACCCCCATACAGTGTCAGTCAGTATATGCCCCTCATACTCTGCACCCCATACAGTGTCAGTCAGTATATGTCCCTCATACTCTGTACCCCAATGTAGTGTCAATCAGTACATATCCATCATACTCTGCACCCCATACAGTGTCAGTCAGTATATGTCCATCATACTTTGTACCCCCATACAGTGTCAGTCAGTATATGTCCATCATAGTCTGTACCCCCATATAGTGTCCGTCAGTATATGCCGCTCATACTCCCACATACAGTGTCAGTCAGTATATGTCCCTCATACTCTGTACCCCCATACAGTGTCAGTCAGTATATGTCCATCATACTCTGCACCCCCATACAGTGTCAGTATATGTCCCTCATACTCTGTACCCCCATACAGTGTCAGTCAGTATATGTCCATCATACTCTGCAACCCCATACAGTGTCAGTATATGTCCCTCATACTCTGTACCCCCATACAGCGTCAGTATATGTCCCTCATACTCTGTACCCCCATACAGTGTAAGTCAGTATATGTCCATCATACTCTGCAACCCCATACAGGATCAGTCAGTATATGCCCCTCATAGTCTGTACCCCCATACAGTGTCAGTCATAATATGTGCCCCTCATACTCCCCCATACAGTGTCAGTCAGTATATGCCCCTCATACTCTGCCCCCCCCATACAGTGTCAGTCAGTATATGCCCCTCATACTCTGCACCCCCATACAGTGTCAGTCATAATATGTGCCCCTCAAACTCTGCACCCCCATACAGTGTCAGGCAGTATATGCCCCTCATAGTCTGTACCCCCATACAGTGTCAGTCAGTAAATTTCCCTCATACTCTGTACCCCAATGTAGTGTCAATCAGTACATATCCATCATACTCTGCACCCCATACAGTGTCAGTCAGTATATGCCCCTCATACTCTGTACCCCCATACAGTCAGTCAGTTTATGTCCCTCATACTCTGTACCCCCATACAGTGTCAGTCAGTATATGTCCCTCATACTCTGTACCCCAATGTAGTGTCAATCAGTACATATCCATCATACTTTGCACCCCCATACAGTGTCAGTATATGTCCCTCATACTCTGTACCCCCATACAGTGTCAGTCAGTATATTTCCCTCATACTCTGCAGCCCCATACAGTGTCAGTCAGTATATGTCCCTTATACTCTGTACCCCCATACAGTGTCAGTCAGTATATGCCGCTCATACTCCCCCATACAGTGTCAGTCAGTATATGCCCCTCATACTCCCCCATACAGTGTCAGTCAGTATATGTCCCTCATATTCTGCACCCCATACAGTGTCAGTCAGTATATGCCCCTCATAGTCTGTACCCCCATATAGTGTCAGTCAGTATATGCCCCTCATACTCTGCACCCCATACAGTGTCAGTCAGTATATGCCCCTCATACTCTGCACCCCATACAGTGTCAGTCAGTATATGTCCATCATACTTTGTACCCCCATACAGTGTCAGTCAGTATATGTCCATCATAGTCTGTACCCCCATATAGTGTCAGTCAGTATATGCCGCTCATACTCCCACATACAGTGTCAGTCAGTATATGTCCCTCATACTCTGTACCCCCATACAGGATCAGTCAGTATATGCCCCTCATAGTCTGTATCCCCATATAGTGTCAGTCAGTATATGTCCCTCATACTCTGCACTCCCATACAGTGTCAGTCAGTATATGTCCCTCATACTCTACACCCCATACAGTGTCAGTCAATATATGTCCCTCATACTCTACACCCCATACAGTGTCAGTCAATATATGTCCCTCATACTCTACACCCCCATACAGTGTCAGTCAGTATATGTCCGTCATATTCTGCACCCCCATAGTCAGTATACGTCCCTCATACTCTGTACCCCCATACAGTGTCAGTCAGTATATGTCCCTCATATTCTGCACCCCCATACAGTGTCAGTCAGTATATGTCCCTCATACTCTGCACCCCATACAGTGTCAGTCAGTATATGTCCCTCATACTCTGCACCCCATACAGTGTCAGTCAGTATATGTCCCTCATACTCTGTACCCCCATACAGTGTCAGTCAGTATATGTCCCTCATACTCTGTACCCCCATACAGTGTCAGTCAGTATATGTCCCTCATACTCTGTACCCCCATACAGTGTCAGTCAGTATATGTCCCTCATACTATGCACCCCCATACAGTGTCAGTCAGTATATGTCCCTCATACTATGCACCCACATACAGTGTCAGTCAGTATATGTCCCTCATACTCTGCACCCCATACAGTGTCAGTCAGTATATGTCCGTCATATTCTGCACCCCCATAGTCAGTATACGTCCCTCATACTCTGTACCCCCATACAGTGTCAGTCAGTATATGCCCCTCATACTCTGCAGCCCCATACAGTGTCTGTAAGTATATGTCCCTTATACTCTGTACCCCCATACAGTGTCCGTAAGTATATGTCCCTCATACTCTGCACCCCCATACAGTGTCAGTCACTATATGTCCCTCATACTCTGTACCCCCATACAGTGTCAGTCACTATATGTCCCTCATACTCTGTACCCCCATACAGTGTCAGTCACTATATGTCCCTCATACTCTGTACCCCCATACAGTGTCAGTCACTATATGTCCCTCATACTCTGTACCCCCATACAGTGTCAGTCAGTATATGTCCATCATACGCTGTACCCCCATACAGTGTCAGTCACAGTAAGCCCCACATAAAGGGCCACAGTGTGCCCCTTCATACAAAGTCAGCCAGAATGTCCCTGTTGTGGGGGAACACGGCTTCTGCCGCTGGGCTCACCACTCCAACCTACCTGCTCGGTTTCACCCTCTACAAGGCAACGTGTGTACCAGGTATCTATGGCAACCGGCGGCAACACGCTGCCCAAAGCATTCCACGCCCACTGAGACACATGCAGCCAATTAGCAGCCTGCGCTCAGCTCCAATCACTGCGCCGCTGTCGGCTCCAGCTTCAGTGAGCGCGCGGTGATTGAGTGCCGCTCGTGCTGGAGAGCGCGGGGAGCCGCCGGAGAGCGGCGTGTGAGGCGGCCTGCAGGCGGCTGTGTGTCCAGCGTCACTATACAGCTGCCTACAGTCTGCAGCTCTCACACCGGCTCTACGTGGCGGTTGGGGTCTAATCCCGAGAGTAAATTGCCCGAGACAGACGGCCTTGGTCACGTTACACGACCCTGGCACAGTTGTATTATAGCGCATCTGATAATTGTCAGGGCCCGTTCACACCAGCAGATATACCCTGTGAGTAGAGCCCATTGATTTCAGTGGGTTCGTTCACATGAGCATATTTTATCACGTGATGTGCAATTGTGTGAGATCATACGTGACATGGCCTGTCCTTACGTATTGCGCATGGTATGGGCGGTTTCAGACGGCCTTATGCGCAATGACTCTCGCCGCTACGGAGCGTAGTTGTGCACATAGGTTTTTTTAAACTTTTCTTCGGCTGTTTAAACTCTGCGCCGTAGTGCAGGAGATTGAGAAAAACAGCCGTACGACCATTCCCGCGTGTAGCTAATACTGCGTACGGGAAAGATAGGACAAGGCCTTTGTTTCCTCGTCCGTACTATTAATGCGCGAGAATCCCGCTAGTGAAAATGAAGACGTGAGGAAACACTTGACGATCCTCCGATCCGCGTGAAACAACCGCTGGAGGGTCAGACTTGCAAGGCATTTTTGCATGAAAAACGCCTCACAACCGCGGGTTAAACACACGTTGACAAGCGCGATATCGGGCTAGGTGTCTCAGCCAGATATCACGCTCACCCTTGTGAAAGCAGCCTAAGGGCTCGTTCACATGGGCGTATTGTCACATGGGCGTATTGTCACATGGGCGTATTGTCACATGGGCGTATTGTCACATGGGTGTATTGTCACATGGGCTTATTGTCTATTTACTTTCATTCTTCCATTCGCACCTGCGTTGTAGCCGTGAGTGGATATGCGTATAAAACACAGGAGAAATACATCGCAGCATGCTCTATTTCTCAGTGTGTTATACGGAAACCCCTGAAGGGCTGCGTATTGAACCGCCCTCGCAATGCCTGCGAATGGCCAGCGTATAATACGGAGCTCTACACAGAGCAAGAAATTTGAGGGAAAAAAACAGTCCCACAGCGCATGTTCGTGACGCCATAATCCCAGACATGCGCAGTACCAACTGCTGTCCATACGCAATCAGAGTGTAGGGGCTGCGAAAAGTACAACACTGAGAGACTCGCAGCGTTGTACCCCTACACCCGTGTGAATGAGCCGTAAGCGTGTGTTCACATGTGACAGATTTTGGGTGCAGATTGGCTTCATCAACATCCACAGATAAGGTGCAGATTTCAATGTGGATTTCGAGGCGCACTCACCCTTTCAATCTATAAAGGCAAAAACACATAGGCAGGGAACGCAGCCCGGCAGCGCATTTCGGCCCGTGAATACACTGCGTATTCATGGCCTGAAAAAACGTATACGCCTGCGCGAAGTAGCCCTCAATGAGATGGTGTGCTGCATGACACAACACGATTTTTAGTCAGATGTTGCAAATCACATACAAATTTGCTTCATAGTTTGCGGTAAATGTCGCGCGCAACTGCGACCTGTCTGTAATCGGGCAGTTTTTTTGTTTTTTTTGTTAAATCACTTTTTATTCAAATTTTTTACATTAATCTTTACAAACAGAAAATGTTGTATTTTCATTTTCATACAGCAAAACTGCAAACCATCTGATATTACACTGCATCCGTAAACTATTGGTGGGGTGTCGTTTTTCATACAGACATATTTTAGTTATAGAAACCCGGAGTGTCTAAAAAGTTACCAACAAGATTTAAAACTTATTTTTCCCTCTCCCTGTAAATACTGCGGACTCCAACCGCACCACCGATACTCAAAACTCTGCGCCTCTCCATCCGCACTCCTCGTCGACCTCTGGAGAGCGCGTTTGGCGAAGCAGGAGTCCTACCACAATGCAGTATCTATTAGTGATAGGAGTAAACAGAGAAAGGCAAGTTAAGATGATGACAAGAAACACAAACTAAAAAGAGAGACTGAAGGCCCATTTAGACCCAACGATTGCTCTTTTGAGCGAGAATCGTTGTGTGTAACTGCACTGACATCATGCAGTTTTCGTTAACGAGTCGCTGATCGTTCTCTTTCAGCATGCTGAAAGAGAACGGTCAGCTTTATCAGGAGTTCACAGTGGGATACAGCCAGGGACGTAACTATAGGGGATGCAGGGGATGCGGTTGCACCCGGGCCCAGGAGCCTTAGAGGTCCCATAAGGCCTGTCTTCTCCATATAGGGTGCCCAGAACTATGAATAAAGCATTATAGTTGGGGGCCCTGTTACAGGTTTTGCATTGGGGCCCAGAAGCTTCAAGCTACGCCTCTAGATACAGCTGATACTATTGTTTCAGCTGTATCCTGCTCCGTGAACACCCGGGGTATAAGAACACAGCGGTCCAGCTGTGTTCTGCATACCCTGCTTGGAGTCCTCAGCTGTATAACAGCTGAGCGCTCCGAGAAGAGAACGGCTGGATGCAGAAGACAAGCGGGGCCGCTTGTCTTCTGCATACCCCGCTCAGAGCGCTCAGCTGTGTAACAGATGATGTACTCTTCCTAATTTCAAACCCTCAACAGGGCCTTATTAAACTAAACAGCTTATTGTATTTATATGGTAGTATCTTAAACTATAAAGTAAATAAAACTAAATCAGTGATTTTAAGATTACCTTGTCCTCGTACAGAGTAGCAGAAATTAAGGAAAATATACTGGACATATGGGCAGAACATTCAATTGACTATTTAGGAATATAGCTCACAAACAACCTCTCAGAATTATTCGAAATTAACATCTTACCACTTTTAGTGGAAATTAAGAACCTGCCAACCACATATAATCTTCCCATAATATCATGGTTCGGCAGGGAATACCTGATCAAAACATACATATTACCCAAGACACTTTACAAACTCCAAATGCCTCCCTATCCATATAGCACAGTCTTTTTTCAAAAAAATCTGTATATTGTTCTTAGTATAAACGTCCTGGGTTAGCTTACTCCCTGATGACTAGGAAAAACAGAATGGAGGAGTGCCCCCCCCCCCCCCGCCCCATTGACTGGCAACAAGTGGCAGTCAGGATTACAGAAGCAGCCGAGCTGGACTGTCTTGTGCTGCTTATGTATTTACCATAGAAACAGAGTAGCACAGCGAGCAGTGCTTTCTCGCAGCTCCTGAGTTACAGAAACACTTCAGCTTGCTGTGCTGTGTTGTTTCCATAACTCCTAGTCACTTAGAATCATAGGGTTGGAAGGGACCTCCAGGGTCATTGGGTCCAACCCTCTGCTCAGTGCAGAATTCACTAAATTATCCCAGACAGATATTTGTCCAGCCTTTGTTTGAACACTTCCATTGAAGGAGAACTCACCACCTCCTGTGGTAACCTGTTCCACTCATTGATCACCCTCACTGTCTAATATCTAATTTGTGTCTCCTCCCTTTCAGTTTCATCTCATTGCTTCTAGTTCTTACTTGTGCAGTAAAAACATAAACCAACCCCGCTCAGCTGTTTCCATACCCTCAATCACCCTGTACAAAGGTCTATTTTTTGTTGTGGTCATGATCGGCCAAAATGGGAATACACCTTCAAACATCTCCTTGTGACCCATTGATTAGACTAGGGCTCCATGTTAGCATGGCATCATCCATGCATGACTTCAAATTTGCAGAATTACAGCAACTGTGACACATTCATTTTTTTTGTTGCTAATGTAATGATAGTATTACCTGCCATGCTGCACATAGGTGCACAAAAAACAACGCTCGTCTGACTGAGCCCTAACAATTTAATCAAATTTTCATATAGTCTAAGGCCGCCAGCAGACATCTGGGTCGGATCCCGCTGTGAGAATTCTCACAGCGCGATCCAACCCGTGCCCTGCATTGACCAGTGTGGCTCTCACCTGCTCCCGCGTCTGCTCTGTGATGTGCCGGCTTCCGCCCAGCCAGCACATGCACAGAGCTGAGCCAGCGCGTCGGGAGTGACATTTCTGTGCGGGCCTCTGCGAGACCCACACAGAAATAGAACATGCCACAATATGTTTTCCGCGCGTGTTATCATGAGGACAAATCGTGGTCGTCTGCATAGGATTGCGTTTTGTAAGTCCTATGTAGGCGGGCACGGGCGGAAATTCTGCAGGAAATCCCGCCACGGAATTTCCGCCTGTGTGCAGAGGGCCTAAGGCCGCATGCACACAGGCTGGTTGGATTCCACATGCGAAATAACTCCGCGGAATCTGGCCCTGGCAGCAGCGGCCTCCGTGCGTACCTGCTTTCATTTTCTTCTTTCTGTACTGCAGATGGTCCACACGGCTTGCCGTCGGACATGTATGATAGAATAAAAAAACATGCTACACTATTCTGGTTGTCAGAGAGCAACAGGAACCTAATGTAAAAAAACCCCAAAGCAATGCAACGTGATCAAACCTGTATCGTCGCCCCGTTCTGGTCGGATTCCACATGCAAAATCACTCCGCGGAATCTGGCCCTGGCAGCAGCGGTCTCCGTGCATACCTGCTTTCATTTTCTTCTTTCTGTACTGCAGATGGTCCACACGGCTTGCCCGTCGGACATGCGCAGTACAGATTTTCTTTAAACTCCTGCTTTCCCCACGGAATCCACGGCCTGTCCACAATGTCAAATGCGGATGTGCCGCAGAACGGAAGGCTTCCATTGACTTCAAAGGAAGCCGTCTGTGTAGAAACCGCAGGAAAACAGAGCATGCTGTGATTTTTCATCAGTGAGCAGATTTTTCCATAGCATGCTATGGGCAGTATTTACTGCAGAATCCAGAGGTAGTCGCCCACTACGGATTCCACAATTAAAATCCACCCATAGTGGGGGTGTAATTTTGTTGGTGACATATGCCACTTCTCCGTATATTCCTCCCAAATATGAATATGCCTGAGGCCCTGGTTATGATAACTGGAAAGGGATCCACATATTGTTTTATTTTGCCGTTGCTTAAAGGGGTTGTCCCGCGGCAGCACGTGGGTCTATACACTTCTGTATGGCCATATTAATGCACTTTGTAATGTACATTGTGCATTAATTATGAGCCATACAGAAGTTATAAAAAGTTTTTTACTTACCTGCTCCGTTGCTGGCGTCCTCGTTCCCATGAAGCCGACTAATTTTCGCCCTCCGATGGCCAAATTAGCCGCGCTTGCGCAGTCCGGGTCTTCTGCTCTCTTCAATGGAGCCGCTCGTGCAGAATGCCGGCTCCGTGTAGCTCCGCCCCGTCACGTGCCGATTCCAGCCAATCAGGAGGCTGGAATTGGCAATGGACCGCACAGAAGAGCTGCGGTCCACGGAGGGAGCAGACCCCGGCGGCCATCTTCTGCAGGTAAGTATGAAGACGCCGGACCGCCGGGATTCAGGTAAGCGCTGAGCGGTTTGTTTTTTTAACCCCTGCATCGGGGTTGTCTCGCGCCGAACGGGGGGGGTTAAAAAAAAAAAAAAAAACCTGTTTCGGCGCGGGACAACCCCTTTAAGTTGCTTACGATATCAGAATTCTCCTTTCAACATTATGATAACATTGAGGCTGATTAATGGAGTTATATGAGGTTACAGAGAAGCTCTTTCTTTTTCCAGAAATGGCACCACCCCCTTTTATAGGTTGTGCCTGGTATTCCAGCTCAGCTCTACCCACTTTAAACCAGCCTACAAACTTTAATTTATCATAGAGACACTGGTACTCATAGTAACTAATTAGACAATAGCTACCTTTTATCTAACACACGTAAACATGATAGAAATGATATAATTGGTTGTTGCTAGGTCTACTATAATGTAGAGAAGAGTGAAGAAAGAAGTTTTGTCATAGGACCACAGGTAAAGAAAACAATCCTATGATCAAGAAGCCTCTGATTTTTTAATCTCCGCTAATGATATAGAAATAAGATTTTATTCTCATAGTTTTTTTTAAATATACTTAGGGATGAGCGAGTATACTCGATAAGGCACTACTCACTCGAGTAATGTGCCTTAGCCGAGTATCTCCCCGCTCGTCCCTAAAGATTCGGGGGCCAGCGCGGGGCGGGGAGCTGGGAGGGAGAGCGGGGTGGAACGGAGGGGAGATCTCTCTCTCGCTCTCTCCCGCCCGCTCTCCCCTGTTCCCCGCCTCAACTCACCTGTCAGCTGCAGCGGCCCCCGAATCTTCAGGGACGAGCAGGGAGATACTCGGCTAAGGCACATTACTCGGGCGAGTAGTGCCTTAAAGGCAAGTATACTTGCTCATCCCTAAATATACTTAAAGGGATATTCCTTTTATTAATTCATTCCTTTATAAAAATAGGAAGCCATATACTTTTTGAATATACATGACTTTAAAGTAAGGTTAATATACAGTACATTTCTTATACAGTGGTGCCTTGTCATACGAGTTTAATCCGTTCCGAGACGCAGCTCTTAAGTCGAAATACTCATATGTCAAAGCACTTTTCCCCATTGAAATTAATTGAAAGGCCATTAATGCATTCCAATTCATTTCAATGGGAAAACTAACTACAAGAAAAGAAAAAAAATCAATACTCACCTACCGCCTGCGTTCCACTATGGTCTGCGGCGCTGCTGCAGGCTGTCGCATCCTGCTCCATGCCGACAGAGCATTGCTTTCTGGATGCGGGGCTTGAATGATTCAATGACATCATTGAATGGCTGTGATTGGTTAACCCAGCGCCGCCTTTTATTGGCTGATGTGGCGTTGAGATAGCCAATCAGAGGATTAGCTTGCTGGAGGCGGGGCATTAAAGCCCTGCAAGATAAATCCACGATCAGGAACGAAATACTTGTGTGCAAAACTTCTGTTTCTTGATAAAAAATGTGCTTGATCGCAGAAACATGTAGAAAACGCGTTTCAGTTCACACTGGAAACTTGTTCACCTCAACATTGAAGTCTGTAGACCAATCTTAAAAAGACCCTTTCATTAAAATCATTGTGAATTAACCCCTGAATATCCAGCAGCCGCAAGTGCCGACTGTTGGTCTCTTCCTACAAAACCACACAGAAGGCACTGATTGCTGTCTGTTAGAATAGGCATATTTTAGTCTATGTATATACATTTAATGCTAAATTTAATACAAAATTGCCTCAGTCTTATTTCATTATTACATGGAACAGAGAATAAATTTTGTTGGAAAAAACCAAAACCTACTTACTATATATCAAAGACATTTCAGAGATGCACCTTTCCCTTAAAGGGGTTGTCCCGCGCCGAAACGGGTTTTTTTTTTTTTTTTCAATAGGCCCCCCGTTCGGTGCGAGACAAACCCGATGCATGTGTTAAAAAAAAAAAAAGGATAGTACTTACCGGAATCCCCGCGCTGCGGCGACTTCTTCCTTACCTTGCTAAGATGGCCGCCGGGATCTTCACCCTCGGTGGACCGCAGGTCTTCTGTGCGTTCCATTGCCGATTCCAGCCTCCTGATTGGCTGGAATCGGCACACGTGACGGGGCGGAGCTACGAGGAGCAGCTCTCCAGCACGAGCGGCCCCATTCACCAGGGAGAAGACCGGACTGCGCAAGCGCGTCTAATCGGGCGATTAGACGCTGAAATTAGACGGCACCATGGAGACGGGGACGCCAGCAACGGAACAGGTAAGTGAATAACTTCTGTTTGGCTCATATTTAATGCACGATGTACATTACAAAGTGCATTAATATGGCCATACAGAAGTGTATACCCCCACTTGCTTTCGCGGGACAACCCCTTTAATTTCATTTTTTATTTACAAAGGAGCATAAAAAGACAAAAAAAACTTTCCTTATATGTAAACTAACAATGCTGTTACTGAAGTCTCAATGAAGTCAAATACTCAACCCTATGATACACACTAACTTGTAGTTTGTAAATAATTTCACTATAATATATTTAATAAATTATTTCTTGTAATAAATTATTTTTACATAAGTTTGTTATTTAATAGACATAGACGAGTTCAGATTTTAGATTCATACTCTCTGGGAATCTTGTGGCGAGTGTCAGTATCCAAAATGCTTCCCTTTTCAGCACCTGTTCTTGACTTATACTTCCTTTTCTTAAATTGGATACTTTTTCAATGCCATGATATACAAAGTGATCTAATTTACCGGAATGCACTTCCAAAAAATGTTTCACTGCTCCCAAACTATTAATGTTTGCATTCTTAATATTATGTATGTGTTCTTCTATACGTGTCCTAATCTTACGTGTTGTACAGCCCACATAACTCAGTCTTAAAGCCCTTCATCCAGAAAGCAATGCTCTGTCGGCGTGGAGGAGGGTGCGATAGCCTGCAGCAGCACCACAGACCATCACGAGGAAGAAACACTGGCTATAGGTGAGTATAGACCCCCCCTGAGCCTCAGCTTGAGAGTTTTTTGACTTGCAAGCAGGCTCGTAACCCGAGTTTTTGCTCGTAAATCAGAGCAAAAATTCGGGAGAGAACCTGCTCGCAAGTCAAAAAAATCGCAAGCTGAGGCGCTCGCATCCTGAGGTACCACTGTACCTATGTCTTAGAGCCCTATTACTGCACAATCAAATGGTGGAACCTATACATGTGTCCTGCGTAGTAAGTACATCCATAGGTTATCAAGCATGGCATCGGTCATGCGACCATCCGATATGTATTAGAACATTGTATTGTTTCCTATTTTATAAATTTAATACAAAAAGAAACAAAATCCCCTGTAAGGGGTTTTAATGCAGATTATGCAATAGTTCTCATTAGAGATGAGCGAGCGTACTCGCTAAGGCAAACTACTCGAGCGAGTAGTGCCTTATGCGAGTACCTGCCCGCTCGTCTCTAAAGTTTGGGGTGCCGGCGGGGAAGAGCGGTGAGTTGCGGGAGTGAGCAGGGAGCAGCGGGGGGGGGGGGGGGGGGGGGGGAGAGTGAGAGAGATCTCTCCCTCCGCTTTTCCTCGCTCTCCCCCGCCTCTCCCTGCCGGCACCCAAATCTTTAGAGACTAGCGGGCAGGTACTCGCATAAGGCACTACTTGCTCGAGTAGTTTGCCTTAGCGAGTACGCTCGCTCATCTCTAGTTCTCATTCAAAACCTACAGATTATGTGTAATGCACATATAATAGAGTCTCATACAGTTACACACAAGTTCATAGCCTTGGGATGATCTGGGGGGAGGCATGTAGGGCTTTTATAGCAAATCTCAAGAACTGCAGGTTATGCCTATGGTCTTATAGCCTGGTCAGACTCTTGAATTCCCAGAGTAACAGGTTACCCTTCTTTACAGATTAAACAAATTGCTTGAATGCCTCGGAATCCAGAGGGTTGACATTTTTACAGCTTTCCCTAGCAATTAAAATTTGTCACCCAGAGTGTGTACGCAGTGTGCACATTAATGATGAAGTTACTTTTCTGTCACTGTCCATAGTTGTGTACTGATAAATACGATGCATATTGGCTGACTCTCAGGAAGGAAAACAAGGAATATGTGCTATGCTTTTTTTTTTTATGCCACTTGTTTTTTCTTGGCGAGATCTAAGAGAAACTGCACGGAAGATTGGCAGGGTCAGTGTAAAATAGATGAAATGCTGAATGAAATCTTCAAAGCTAGAAAGGATATGCCCCGAAGTGTGTTTTTTTTGTTTTCATATGTACAGCTCATCACATAATACCCTACAGCTTAACTCCCGTGGGGCACTTTTAAATCAACATTGCAAGAATAAAATTAAAAGTCAATATGTTAGAAAAATACCCATCTACAGGACATTCTGCTGATGAAAATAACTCAGGAAAGTTTTCACAGGCAGCTCTAAATGTGCTGTTGAATAAATTACAATACTCATGATAATTGTTATACATAATACAGAATTGCTCACCCACCGGAATTATATTGTTATACAAACAAAAACTTTTCATCTAGAATACAGAAGTCAAAAGCTAATTAGTTATGTTTGTACATATGTCAGAAACTGGACCCCTACCCCCATTGTAGATGGTATTGATGAAGTGATTTAATACTGTATATGTGAGAATAGAAGATATCAATAATGAATTGGTAAGACAGAGTGATTTCATTGGTTAATAAACTTTAACGTTTCCTAACTGAAAGGACCTACATTTAACAGATATACCCCACATTGATAGGGAGGATGGCTGTGTTCTTAAACAAATTCTAGATATATGTAAACTATGGTTTATATTGTGCTTACAGGTTCCAGGAGCAACTGGAGTATTTGCCTGATGAAAATATATCTCACAATTGTATGTGGTGTAATCAATTTATATATTACCCTTTGCATCCTCAAACCAGAAGTATATTGTAAAGTTTTACTGCTGTTCTTACTTTGCAAAACTCCCTGTATGCAACTTCTAATCCTGTTTCATACAGTTGTATTATAGGGGTTGTAGAGTTGCAGTACAAAGAATGGCCTGTAGGGGGCAACAGACAGGCATTCTGGTGCCTGAGAAAAGGGAAAATACCCACAGGTGTGGTCAGGAAGTAGAATATAGGTGTTAATTCCTGCTACATTTAGAGGTAAAGTGGACTGCAAGCCAGGGAGAGGTCCAGAGAGGGACCTGGGCTGTGAGAGCCAGAGGGAGGCCCAGAAAGGGACCTGGGCTGTGAGAGCCAGAGACAGGTCTAGAGAAAGACCTGGACTGAGAGCAAGAGGTCTAGAAAGAGACCTGGACTGAGAGCAAGAGGTCTAGAAAGAGACCTGGACTGAGAGCAAGCGGTCTAGAGAGAGACCTGGACTGAGAGCAAGAGGTCTAGAGAGAGACCTGGACACTGAAGAGACTGTTCGTGTGCCTCAGGAAAGTTGGGTGAAGCATTCCTGAGGAAAACAGAGTCCTGAACTGAAGACAACTGTATGAAGTTGCCCTGGAGAGTGGGTGAGAAACACAGTTGGACTGTTTATTGAACTATATGAAACCCTGCTTAAAAGGACATTTAAGTTTATTTGATGAAGTGCTGTGTGCTGATGCAAGATGATATTGCTGTGAAGGTGAAAATAAATAAGAATTTGGAGTGTAGCCCATTGGTGTCTACCTGTGATGTGAGCGAATGATCCCCGGGTTGCTACAGGGTGTACAATAGTTGTAACACTTGGACCTTGCACAGTTATACTGAACTGATTTTGGATGACTATAGAATAATTCATGTGAAACTGAAAGTAGAAGTTCTGCATGTACATTTATCTGCAAGAGACTCCTATTTAATAAAACTGGCCATACACTTTAGATAACGTTCGAATAACAACTTGGCTGAGCTTGCATGTGTTCTCAATGGGGAGAGGTGAGTAATGCGCTGCAAGAGACCTTTGACAGCTTATCTCCCCTGAGAGCAAAAACGTCAGGCATGTTGAAATCACTGGTCAACACTGAAATTGTTACTGACTTAAAAAGGTCCTAAATCTGTAGTATCTTGGTGCGCTGAATACGAATATGACAATGAATTTTTTTTATTGGCTCTTGTTTTGAAGATATTTCATATTTTATATTCATATACTGTAGATATTTCATATAGTTGGAGATATTTCATATATAAGATGATGCGAAACAAGGATGGAATGTTTTTCGCCTAGTGTCTACAAACTTTCTGGGGAATGTTAGGGCAGAAAACTACAAGGAACTTGGCTGCAATATGTCTCTAAAGATCCACTTCCTTCATTCCCATCTGGATTTCTTTCCAGACAGTTGTGCTATGGTTAGTGATAAACATGGTGAACATTTTCATCAGGATATCACAAAAATGAAACAAAGATACCAGGGAAAATGGTCCACTACCATTTCATCAAGATATTGCAGGAAAAATGTCATGGGTGTAGACGCAGCTGACCGAAATATAAAGTTCAGTTCAATACAGAAAGTAAGCTCAGCATTTCCATTTTATTTTTATCCAGCATACAAAGACGCGTTTGGGGGCAATGCCCCTTCCTCAGTTATAGCTGGGGATACACCTTGTGTTGGCTATTGGTATGTGCATGGTGTACCAGGGCTCTACCTCTCTGTCTGGTACACCATGCACATACCAATAGCCAACACAAGGTGTATCCCCAGCTATAACTGAGGTTGGGTGTTGCCCTGAAAAGCGTTTTTTTATACTGGTTTGAAATAAAATGGAGAAGCTGAGCTTTCTTTCCGTATCTTACTGAACTTTATATTTCGGTCAGCTGTGCCTACACCCATCACATTTTTTTCTTCACTAATCCATAAGAATAGTCTCACCTGTCAGTGCGGCTATCATTGGGTTTGCTGCACCCGAACAACTAGGTCTTTTCCACAACCCACCATCTTAACAAGAGAGAAGAATCACATCTTCCGCACGTTCCGCTACCTATAATTTTTCCAACTCACTCACCCATTCAGGTAGCTCCACCCCTATTTTTGTTTTTTTCACCTTTTTACTTAAACAATGGAACAAAGATGCCAGGGAAAATGGTCCACTGCCATGCTGGCTGACTACTGCTGGACACTACCATGCTGGCTGACTACTGCTGGACACTACCATGCTGGCTGACCACTGCTGGACACTACCATGCCGGCTGACTACTGCTGGACACTCCACAGAGATGCTCCTGAACAGCTGGACAAGAGACAGATGTAGTCTATGACTTGACTTTTTACAGGTATTAACTAAAGACCTATTACTGTTGGCATGCATTTCGTGATGTAAACAATTATTGCAGATTACAAAAAAAATAGAGCCAATTTTGCATTTTTACTGTCATATTCGTGTTGAACACATACAAATTGATAAGAAATGACTCATTTTATTTCAGTAACATGTCTTTTGTAAAATTTTGTTGACCAGTGAATTCAACATGTCTGACCCTTGTTTCTCCTAACAATCTGCCATTGGTGGAGATTTTTTCTGGGTAAACCCAATGTTTGATTACTCAGTATCTGACCCTGGCCTGTCTGATCTTGCTGCTGCCTGACGTGCTTTCACCTCTAGTTTCTCCCCAGTGTTCTAAGTCAGCCTATATGTGACGTGAATTTAGTTTTGTGATTTGACTTGCACTTATCTATACTCATAACTGAACCCTACTAGGGATGAGCGAGTATACTCGCTAAGGCACTACTCGCTCGAGTAATGTGCCTTAGCCGAGTATCTCCTCGCTCGTCCCGAAAGATTCGGGTGCCTGCAGGTTGGCATGACCTTTATCTGATGTGTTTGGCCAACATAAGAACTTCAGATTTTGGTCCACGGGGTACATCATCTTAGCTACTTCTAAAAGGTTTACAGAGACTCTTTAAACTTTGCAAACTTGTAGCATTTTGGGGCTTATGACTGTATGATCGCTTTAAATAGAAAGTAGTAGCTTTTTAGTCGTGCAGAAGTAGCATTTGTACCCATAACATAATATATAAGGGGGCTCAAATGCCCCTCTGCTACATTAGAAGATACCAGGATTATACACTGATCAGTCATAACATAAAAACCACTAACATGTGAGGTTAATAACATTGACATACTGTTAGATTGGCACCTGTCATGGGGTGAAAGATATTACGCCAGAAGGAGGAAAAATTACAAATATAGGTATCTAATCATAAAGAACCAAACTGTGATGGTTAGACAACTAGATGAGAGCATCTCCAAAACATCAAGTCATGTGGAGTGCTCCCAGTATGCAGTGGTTAATACCTACCTAAAGTGTTCCAAAAAGGACAACAAGTGAACCAACAACAGGACCACGGACAACCAAGACTCATCGATGTGTATGGGCAGAGAAGGCTAGCCCATCCGGTCTAACCCCACAGAAGAACTACTGTAGCCCAAACTGCTGAAAAGTTAATGCTGGCTATTATAGAAAAGTGTGAGAACACACAGTACATCACAGCATGTTGTGTATGGGGCCCAGGGCTGAATGTGCAGCTATGACTTTGCATATACAAACTGCTTATATGAATTTCTAATAAATAGAAAAATGAACCAAAATCGAAGTTGTAATTGAAAAACTATTACAATAAACAGAATAGCCTTTATTGAAACATTGTATCCAGTATTTACATTGGTTACGCTGTATATTTGCACCTTATGCAGTCACAATAATTATTTTCGGGTTTGACTAGTCACATCATTTCACTTCAAAATCGCTTCTATACTTCTTGTTTGTTCTTGTTAAAGCCATGTGCAACTGCACAAATCCTTTACTACAAGAAAAATGTCATAAACCTCTAGTTCCCAGCAGAGGACATGGCCTTTGAAATATACTGCATCACACTATGGCATTCAGGTCTCACAGGGTAAAGGAAGTTAAAATAAAGTATAGTAGAACTTTTTGAGTGTAGTTGTTCAGTCTTTTCCTTGTTGTGCCCTTTCTCGCACACCTTTTTATATCTGAATTTAATATCCTAGGAATCTTTAATCCTGTTATTGAAGTAGATAACTCAAAATACATACATATGTAATGTGACAGTGTTACCTTCAGGTATCTCCCTTGATCACGGCAGTTCTTGATACAGATAGTTCCAAAAACTAGGTCCAAACTACGTTTAGACTTCAATAATGCATTGTGTGTATTCCCACAGATAAGCTGAGGCTTTTTATGCCTTTGGCAAACAAAATAAATATCTCTCAGCAGAGTTTGAAGTAGGTTTGCAATGGGACACGATCGCTAGATGTTTCACCATTACCCTATAATACTGAAGGCCACTAAATCTATACCACAATGCACCTTTTCACAGTGCTCATTATTAACTTATATTGTCAAATCCAATTCTGCCAAGTGGGTGAAACTGTAGAAAGAAGCAGTCTGAAAACTGAAAAAGACGATAAAGTTTGAAGTGTTTGTTGGTGTCAGTAGTATTTACTAGCAGAACTATCCCTTATCTGTTTAAATGATAGTTTTTTGCTGTTCAAGAGAATCTGTCACCATGCCTGACATGTCTGTTTGTTTTACTAAATATTTGCATTCTCAATGAAAGTACAATGCAGAAGCATCTTTTTTATTAATGTGTTGTGCTGTTCCTTTGTTATTCCTCCTAGAAGATTATACATAAATTACCAATTGGGCATTAACATTCTTCTGGTCCACATGTGTCAAACTTAAGGCCGGTGAGCCTAATCCAGCCTGCCACTTCATTTTATGTGGCCAGGGAAGAGATCCGGATGAAGAAGGGCCGGCTCTCCACTTTTCCCGGAAGACGCAGCCAGTGCTTGGCAGGAGGGTGGTGGCGGTGCAGGGAGCAGCTGCCATCTTGGATTCTGCACAGCACTCTGTTCAACAACTCACAGGTGGTGGGAGCCCTGCCCTGGCACCCTAGCCACCATTCAAGGCAGGCAGCTCGGTGCTAAAGAGGTGGAAGTAGAGAAACACCATCATACTACATAGAGCTCCATAGCCATGTTCAGGAGTAGTTACATTTAGGGCTCATTCACACAGGCATATACAGTTTCTGTCCATGAAATATATAGTTTTCA
This sequence comes from Eleutherodactylus coqui, assembly GCF_035609145.1. NCBI lineage: Eukaryota > Metazoa > Chordata > Amphibia > Anura > Eleutherodactylidae > Eleutherodactylus > Eleutherodactylus coqui. The sequence goes on along the minus strand of NC_089843.1, from coordinate 128,712,190 downwards.
TGGATTAAAACTGCTATTCACTATGTACTTCGACCTTCTTGCTTTTATTTTACATGAGCATTCACCAATTTTGTCACATGTGCAAAAAAGATGCAAGTAAGTCCCATAGATTTCCTGCCTTCATGCTGTCACTGCATATTATGTGATCACATTGACTTTAATGGGCAATTTCGGTCAATAATACGGACAAATAGGACTTGCTGTGATTTTTTTTTTTACGCATGTAAAATACACTTGTCTGAATGCTCTAATGCAGATCAATAGTATTTCAGCTGCCTGCATTACGTGGGTAAAAAATATATGTGTAGTACGGAGTGCAAATATGTCCGTGTGAATGGGTCCTTATTAGTGATGAGCAAGCATACTCGCTAAGGGCAATTGCTCGAGCATGCATTGCCCTTAGCGAGTACCTGCCCGCTCGAGAGAAAAGGTTTGGCTGCCGGCGGCCGGCAGGGAGCTGCGGGGGGAGAGTGTGGAGGAACGGAGGGGAGATCTCCCTCTCCCTCTCCCTCTCTCCCCCCCTTCCCACCTGCTGACTGCCGTAACTCACTGCTCCCCTGCGTCGGCACCCGAACCTTTTCTCTCGAGCGGGCAGGTACTCGCTAAGGGCAATGCTCGCTTGAGCAATTGCCCTTAGCGAGTATGCTCGCTCATCTCTAGTCCTTATAAATGGCTCTTTGAAGGCAAACATAATTTTGATGTGGCCATTGGTGAAAATCAGTTTGACACCCCTTTGCTAGTCCAAGGATATGTTCCTGCACACGCTGATCTTATCAGCACAGATTAGGGTGGCTTTACATGGGACAACTATCGTCAAAATAGTCGCTAAATAATATGAGTGACTGCTGTTTTTGTGCTTTTACATCGAGCCATTCTTGTTCACTTGTTCTTTTGTGATTGCTACAAGAATTGTTGGGAGCACTTAACAATAGAAAAGTACCAATTTACGGAGGGGACTGCATTTTCTGTTGTCTTTTTTGCAAAAATTCTACGTAAAGCAGTCTTTGGCCCCTGCTCGAAGTTGTGCTTTAAAAGTACGTGGTTTACATTTAAAATAATGGTTTGATTTTCCTGAAAAAAATAGAGCAATGAAACCTCAATAGAGGAATATAGTGCATTTATTTGTAAGAGAAGATATTCTATTCCAAGTTAACATTCTTCGCAACATAAAAAGTAATAAATGCTTTTGATAACTGATAGGGAATGGCGCCAAAATAACCAAGTCTCACCGTGAAATATTTAGGAAACTTTATTTAGAATGAGGACAAAATGTTTTAAAGAGAAAAATAAAATAGGATAAGAATATGAGTTACATGGCCATGGAGATTCTTTCCAAGAGGTAGCAAAAGAATCTGCCCCTTATGATACGCTGGGAGCTTTAAAGGAGGGATTCGGGCTAACTACCAAGAACCACCTTACATATTGATTGGCCCATTACTGACTCATTGTTAATGAGTTAATATAACTAACACATTTTTAGTCACATGCACTGGTGTAACTATAGGGGATGCGGTTGCACCCAGGCCTAGGAGCCTCAGGGAGCCCATATTCCTTTTCTTCTCCATATAGGGAGCCCAGTACTATGAATAAAGCATTATGGTTGGGGGCCCCATTACAGTTTTGCATTGGGGCCCAGGAGCTTCAAGTTACGCCTCTGGTCACATGGGATTGTTTTGGTTAGATTTAGACACTGACCTTTATGGGTCCGAAAAAAACTTGAATTCTAAGAAGTGAAAGAACAATCCTCCAAGGTCTAATACAATTGTTTACATTCCTAGGACCTTGTTAATATTGGAAGGCAAATTTCAAACCAGTTTTTCTTTATCATAACTGATTTTTCTAAATACCTTTTTATTTAGTTTTAAATGTCTTATGATGTCAAAATCCTTTAACCCTACGTACTTCTCCATTCTTGCTCTTGGAAATGCCTGAGTGACAGTTTAGAAGTTGCAACTCTCCTGACAATACTTTTGCCTTTGGCATTTGCTTGTTAGTCCCACTCAATTATCGGCCCAATAAACTAAAGCCTAAAATAAGTGCTGTAATCCCACACTATAACAATGAGAGAATAGAGCTCGTTGGGCTGGGGATGTTTAAAAGCTGAATACTATTCTTTAATAATATCAATAATAAATCCGTTCAGTGTTCTGGAATTTATCAGTAATCTGGTATTGATAAACTGGCAACATCCGTTAATTAACGTAGACGTATAACCCAGGCAGAACAAATGCTGTTATTTTGAGGGTTAAATCAATTATCAAAATGGATCTTATAAGGTCAAAAACAAATTAGGACATCACTGAGACATACATTCCATTGTTTCTATGAGCACGGAATTTGTTTATTTGCAGATGGAGATTTTTTTTTAGGTTGGAGGAGAAACAAAAGACTACAAGAAGGGTATAATTTGTTACTTTGCACCGATATGTTTCACAGTTAACATTTTGCTGCTTTCTAATGGCTATAAAGATAGAAAACATGTAGCAGAGCCCACATCAATGCTCATACATTTCTGTACAGACAGGACTATTACCTCACTGACATTACTGCATCATATTATTGTACTTCATAGCCACATATTTATATCTAATTCTAAGCTCCACTTTTGAATCTACTTATAAGGCGCTGACTAGAGATGAGCGAACGTGCTCGTTTAGAGCAATTACTCGATCGAGCATCGCTTTTTTTGAGTAACTGCCTAATCGGGCGAAAAGATTCAAGGCGTGGCGGGGTGGAGCAGGGGGTTGCAGGGGGGAACAGGGGGGAGCGCTCTCTCTTTCCCCCCCATTCCCCACTGCAATCCCCCGCTCAACCCCGGTGCCCCCCGAATCTTTTCGCCCGATTAGGCAGTTACTCGAAAAAAGCGATGCTCGATCAAGTAATTGCTCTAAACGAGCACGTTCGTTCATCTCTAGCGCTGATCATATGTTGTCTTTAAAATCCTACAGAGAAATCTTGGACTGCCTTACAGATTTCTGCCACAAGCGCTGCAGGAATAGAGAAGATCTTCACAAAGATTAGCCCCTTTTTCATTCAATGGTATTAGTCCTTGATGTTTTACATCCAAAGTAAGTAGCATGCTACTTATTTCCATAGCGGATTGTTTTCCACAATAAGGACATAAATTGAAAATTTTCCACAGCAAATAATCTGGGTTGCAAATGCATAGTATGTAGTTTATCATCCAATTAGATGCAGCATTCTGCGCAGAATATGCGTGAAATCTGTGTTGAATTGATGTAACAAGCCTAAGGCTGCCTGTCCATGGGTGTAGCGGAATACCGCGGCGGATCTTCGCCACGGGAGCCGCCGCCCGTAAGCAGGAGCCAGCAGACGTATCTCCTCGATGAGCCTATCTGACAGAATTTAATTCGAAGCATGCTGGCCGCGAGCGGAGAATCGCTATGATTCTCTGCTCGTGGACAGGGGGGGTTACGCTTTCCATAGCTACGCTATAAAAAAGTGTTCACTGCATTCCCCTCGGCCGGATTATTGCCGCAGAGAACACAGTAAAAAATTCGCCTGTGGACAGGAGCCCTAAGGGAGCATTAAAACATAGATATGATGAAGAATGCTTAGCTGTTTGACTTACTAATGGTCTACATTAGACACTTTTTAATTAATAAGTATCCTAAAAAAAGATAAGAAATGAGTCTTGTCTTGGGTCTAAATTAACCCCTTAAAACTCCAGGGCGTACATTTACATCATGGAGGTTCAGGGTTTGTATAAAGAGGGATCAGGGGTCGATTCTGCTCCATACAATATGGGTGCTGGCTGATTCTTACAGCTAACACCTGCCTGCAACAGCTCTGATCAGCACCGCCGCTGATAGCAGCTGTTAAACCTTTAAATGATGCTGGGGGCCTTCTGAAAGCCCCCATGGCTGCCATTGCAATTTGCCTATCAAGCCAAACCACAGATTGCCTGGCAGAGTGTAAAAGCGATCAATCTATCGCAAGTTCATGTCTCCTATGTGGACTAAAAAAATGTAAAAGTCAGTTTAAAAAAGTTTTAGCAATTATAAAAAATCTAAAAGGTAATAGAGGGGAAAAAAAACCTTTTGACATATTTATAATAAAAAAATCTAAACAAAAAAAACCCCAAAACATATTTGGTATAGTTGCATACTATATGTTGTAAAAGTCCAATCTATCGAAGTAACACATTATTTACTTTGCACGATGAACATAATCAGAAAAAAAAATAATGCCAGAATTGCGCTTTTTGGACACCCTACTTCCAAGAAAAAATGTAATAAAAAGCAATCAAAAACATCATATGTACTCTAAAATAGTACCAATAGAAACAACAAGATGTCCCACATAAAATGAGCCCTCGTATAACTATGTCAATGGAAAAATAAAATAGTTATAGCTTCTAATAGGTACCAACTTGAGAAAATGATAGGCACGCAAAACAGCGCTAATCTAACAAAGATAGGACATGCAAGTGCAGGTCGCATGCAGCTCCGTGGGTCGCACAAAAGATAGGACGTGACCAATCTTTGGTGCGAGCTGCGCAGCAGTTTCCATTGACTCCTATGGGAGCAGGAGTTTATGGAAACTCCTGTGCAGAAAAATTAATTTTCCGCCGATCGGGGGAATACCCCGCTGCTTACAGCAGGACATTTAAAACATGCTGCCCAGAAGCACATTTTAAATGTCCTGCTGTAAACTCCTACTAGTCTCCGTGGGGATGACGGGACTTCCCGAGGGTTCCATTAATCCCCACTGGGACTAATAGGAATTTACAATGGGACATTTAAAATGTACTTCTGGGCAGCATGTTTTAAATGCCCTGCTCTAAGCAGCGGGGTAGTCCTCCAGACCTGTTGTTGGGCGATTCCCCAGCAGTGGGGGGCAGTAGGGGACTCTCTCCACATCACTCTCCAAGGGATTTCCCTATAGCAGGGAGAGAGAGGGGGCTATGGGGCTTCCCTGAGAGCATATGATGAGGGAGCAGGCCTAGAGGGATCCGGCCTATAGCAATGCCCCTCTAGCCCAGCCCCCTCTATAATTGCTATGGCCTCTCTAGCCACGCTCACTCTCTCTGTGCTATGGGGATATCTCTCGGGGTCCCCAGAGCAGGGAGCGAGAGAACGGGACCATGGATTAATCCCCCATAGCAGGGAGAGAGAGCAAAGCTATGGTGATTAAACCAATTGCAGGGAGAGAGAGAATGGGACCATGGATTAATCCCCCATAGCAGTGAGAGAGAGCTGGGCTATGGGGGATTAACCCATAGCCCTGCTCCATCTCTCCCTTCAATAGGGGATTAATCCATAATAGCTCTGCTCTCTCTGTCTGCTATGGGGAAATCCCGAAGCCCTGCGGGGCTTCTTGTCTCTTTCCTCCTGGAGCAGCTGCACTTTTTAAAGCGCAGCTGCTCCAGTGAATGGGCGATTTTTATGCGCATGAAGCTCGGGTCTTCTGCGCATGAAACATTGCCTGTTCACGTGATTTTTCCGCGCGTGAGCGGTGATTTTTTTGCATGGCTATTTGTGCGCACAAAAAGAACACTTGTCTGAACGAGGCCTTATGGGCTATTATAGGTCCCAGATCTGGGGACTAAATTAATTTAGCTATTTAAAAGTTCGCTGAGGGGTGCAACATTTTTTAGTTGTGCTTTTAGTTGTGCTGTGTGACAGTAATGGGGCAACAGAATGGCAGCGTTAAAGGATGGGAAGTTTGTGTTTCTGTATAGGCTTTCAGGCGTGAGGGGCCAAAGATATCTGGACAGCAAACTTTACAGCTGACAATACCCCTTAAATGTATCGTTTGATAAATTACATGTATAGTCCGGGGTACTTAGGTTGATACTAGTGCTATGGAGATGACTGGTGTGGCAACAGTTTTTAAAGGGGAATAATGTTGCATGTGTGCATGAGGTTAAAAAAAAAAAAAAAAACAGATAATTTTTTCATGCAGCTGCAGGTTGGGCCCCCAGAACTAATTCCACGGGTGGGCTGTAAATACTCCAGTTTAACACTGTTGCAGTCTTTGTGCAGCTCAATATTTTGACACTATGTAAAAAACAAGTAGGAAAACTGTCATATACACAATTATATTTGTGTTCCTTCCCTTAAAATGAATGCTTTTGTAGGGCTCAGTCACACGGGCGTTTGTACGCACGTCTGTCAGTTGCATTTGTCGGCCGCATCTAAATAGAACCAATGCTTTTCAATGGGAGCGAGCACATGTGCGAATTTTATATGCGCACAAACACATGCGGCGAAAATTATAGGACACAGGTTCGCAGAACGCATGTCACTGCGGCAAACCGGTGTTTTTTGTATGTGAAACCCCTGGATGCTGACCCCATTGAGAACATATTGTGAAGATCACGATCCTCTGCCACAGCTGTCACAGCTGTGCCACAGCTGCAGAGGAGCGCGATGTTCTCTCATTGAATTCAATGGAGCGCTGCAGTGATTTTCGGGAAGGGCCTAAAATATAAGCCCTTCCCTGAAAATCAATCCAAAAATGTGTAAAAAAAGAAATGTATACTCACCTCTCTGCAGCTGCCGGGGCTCAGCCGCGTCCAGTTGGCTCTTCTCCTGCACTGCTCTGAAGATTTTTCAGCAGTCGGGGATTTAAAATCCCTGGCTGCTGAAAGGACTGCCTCTGATTGGCTGAGCACTGTGACCAATCAGAGGCAGCTCTCAGCTATTGAATGACAGCTAAGAGCTACCTCTGATTAGTCCCTGCACTCAGCCAATCAGAGGGAGCACCCATTCAAAAATTCAATAGCTGAGAGCTGCCTCTGATTGGTCACAGTGCTCAGCCAATTCAATGGGAAAACATCGCTCTGTTCTGCCACAGCTGTGACAGAGGATTTCTTCATCTTCGCGGGGAGTCCCATTTTCACTAGACACTGTAACAATGCTGTCACAGTGTCCAGTGACAATGGGATTCCCCGTGGAGATGAAGAAATCCTCTGCCACAGCTGTCATAGCTGTAGCAGAGGATCGCAATGTTTTCTGTATGTCAATAGGACCGCCGGCCCCATTGACCATCGGTGAAACCCCTGGATGAGACAGCATCCAGGAGTTTCACATCCAAGGAATCCCCTGCTGCAGCTGTCACAGCTGCAGCAGGGGATAGCGGGCAGAGCTCTTTTTGTGCGGATAAACGCTGCTAGGAGCGTTGTTTCCGCCATGACGCCCGCTTCGGTCACGCAAATTTTTGAACGCATAACTGATGTGTTCAAAAATTCATGCGTCAAAAAGCCCGTGTGACTGAGCCCGTACAATTTCAAATACTAAAAAATTGGGCATAGATGAATTATACATAGATTTATTTTCAAATGTCTAATTTGTAAATTAAACTAATTTAGCAGTATTTACATAGTTTTAGGCTTACATAAGGTTTAGTTATCTGTGGTCACTGATATTCTCTGGCAAATGCTCTGCAAGAAATTTCAACTCAGCTACATTCAATTGAATGTGACTGGACCGCAATACCTGCACAATACACTTTCTTCTAGGGATTGGAGGGGTCCCAGCAGTTAGACCCCTAAGGACCAGATTAATTGCATAGGCTTGTCATCTACTCTCAGCATTTATATTTTGATTATGTGTGTTTATAAGTAACGTTTATAAGAGAAAAATAAATTAGCAGTTATTCTCCATTCATATATATGTGTGTATATGTACATATATGTATATATCTTGCTTTTGTGCATATTTTTTTGTCCTTGCAAAACAGCGTGCAGACAAAAAAAAAGAACTAAAAGAAACTAAAAAGAAAAAAAGATCATACAACCAGAAAGCTGTCACTTAGACACTGAAAGGAGGAAAAAATTTCCACCGCAAGATAGAAAAGCTGCTTCATCTGATGGCACCCTCAGGCCGGTGACAAGAAATTTGCCTAGAGCTATTCGGGCTTCTGGTGAGATGGAAAAATCTAGAATGAAAGTAAGAAGTATGTATTCACCGTGAAAGATTAAAGACAAACAGGTAGACTAAAATCCTGCTAAAACCTGCAATGCGATACATTTTATGTGAGAGCTGAATACAGCATTGACATTCTTTAGCATAAAACGGTGTATGCATTTCATGTTTTCTTAAGTAAAAGCAAGGAACTGTAAAATATGTAGTGCAGGACTATAACCACCAATATTTAACCACTATAGTAGATACGGTCTATACTGAAAATGTAATGATGTGCACATTGGGGTAGATGTACTAATGTGATTACACCTAAACTAGGCTGGATTCACACGAGCGTATATCGGCCTATATACGTACCCATCTGAGGCATTGGTTTCCAATGCCTCAGTTCAGATGGCTGTTTTGCCAGTGCGTAAAAATGGCCCGCCAGCAAAGATAGCGCATATGGTGCGCATTCCAGCCAACCGTTCTTACACCGGCCGGGAAAGATAGGTCTGGACCTATCTTCCGGCCAGGATTTGCCGGCTGGTCCCATAGACTCCTATAGGAGCTGCCGGAAAAGGGAGGTGGGAGGGAGTTGAGCAATGGCTCTGCTAAACTCACTTCCCCTTTCTGCCGCTTGCCGACTGTCGGCAAAGGGAGGGGGCGGGACAGGAAGGGAGATTAGCACACTAGCTCCTGCCCCGCCCTCTCCCATTGCAGACAGCCGGCAAGGGGCGGAGAAGGAGCAGGAGTTTAGCAGAGCTAAACTCTCTCCCTTTGCCCTCTGATTGGGCACATAAACGGGAGATGAGGCTGTGACTTGGTCACGGCTGCCTCTTGTTCATGCGATTTTGGTCACGCTGTGGCCGTGACATGGCCGGTCGAAGATTGCAGCGCCTCTGTAACAGAGCTATCAAAATGTGGGGTATTTCTAGCACTTTTAGGAAGGAAATGCACCAAATGTTTGACAAGGAAGGCACAACTTAGTGGAAAAGGGTGGGGCTTAAATATGACTTGGTGTGACAAGATTTTAGTGCAACCTAAGCTAGCCAATAGGTGGTATAAAGCTTTTACACAGAATGATTATAGTTCTAAAAATTGTTAAATTGCATAAAAACGAACAATCATTCAGTGTAAACATGGTGTATGACCGAACGATGAACAATTATTAGTTTGCTCATTGTTCAGTTTTCATTTTCTGCAGGCATTTAATTTATCATTCACCATTTGAATTTCATTCCATCTAAACAGCCATTCTCCAGTCATTCGCAGACTCTAAGGGATGGGTGGTTGTTTATCAGGGTACAGTTTTGTGTGCCACAAAATACGATAGACTGCTAAGCAAAACAAAAGTGGGTTTTCAACACGCCCAGAAAGTGCACTAATATTGGCTGTTAAAGCATCAAGTAATTGGAAGTACGTCGTGATGTACACCACAGGAACTACAGAAAAGCCTCTAGGGATGGTTCGCCATTTCAATCGCATGTAGAGTGCCACGTGACGCTACCACTTCTTTTCTCTACTTCGAAGGATACTATTTGTCATAACGAAGATTACTTCAATCAGTCGCCTGAAAGTACTAGCCATGTCTTCGAGGGAATATTCGCAGCAGTGAACACTTCTAATTATAAAGGCGAGTTTGTTACTCAATCCCCATCTAGTCTCTAGTAGCATCCTGTATTTTGTTACCTTATCTCCCAGTTGCAGCAAACACACATTTCGTCGTACCCCTCGAAATAGAGACCAAAATGTCTCGCAGGTGGCTCTATCAAGGCATTCATAATGGCAAATGGAGAGCTACGTGGTGCTAGCACCTGCCAGATGTTTTTGCTTGCTACTTCCGGGGATACTTCGACATGTCTGTTCGCCGCTATGGAAAGTTCTCTGGTTGGTACTCAATCCCCATTTTACCATTTTATTGTAATTGGTACTCAGTTCCCAAGTCCTTTTCCATGTCAGTGTTTCCCAGTGGTTTCCCATTTAGTGTGTAATGGTGATGTATTTCCCCTGCTCATGTGCAGAACCTTACATTTATGAGTGTTAAATCTCATTTGCCACTCTTCTGTCCAAGCCCCCAACTTATCCAGATCCTCTTGCAATCTCCTTGCGTCCTCTTTTGTTTTTGCTTCTGAGCTTCACTGCTGTGTTCATTTTTGTAACCATTTTTTTCTCTTTTTCTTCAATTCCCAAAGAGCAGAGGGGTGGAAGATTGTTGCTTAGGACTTTGATAGCCTGTGGCAATTCTCCAACTGTGGTGGGACCCTTGCTGGCAAACAGATTTCTCAGCCTGCAAACTTAGGCTTCATTCACACGAGCGTATATCGGGCGTGCTTTCACGCCCAGACAATATACGCTGCCCATCTGATGCATTGGTTTACAATGCATCAGTTCAGATGGGCGTATTCCAGCGGCGTAAAAGCGCCCGGCTTTTACGTCGGCCAGGAAAGATAGTTCAGGAACTATCTTCATGGCCGGAATACGGCAGCGGCTTCCATAGACTCCTATGGAAGCCTATGGTAGTTGCCAGAAAAGGAAGGTGGGAGGGAGTTTAGCAGCATGTCTGCAAAAATCCCACCTCCTTCTCTCCGACCCTTGTTGGCTTTTTGCAATGGGAGGGGACGGGGCGGGAGCTAGTTGCTACGCTCCCATCCCGCCCCCTCCCATTGCTGGTGGCCTACAAGGGCAGAGAGGAGGCAGGAGCTTAGCACACTAGCTAAACTGTCTCCCCCCCCCCCACCTGACGGCAATTCGGGTTCAGCGTATCTGCGCAGAACCCACGCCGTCTGAATGGGCGCACAAATAGCAGATTTGTGGGCTCATTCACATGATTTTCAGTCACGCTGTGACAGCCAACCGAAAATTGCTATGCTCGTTTGAAAGAGCCCTCGGAATCATGCTACTATAACTACAAGGGCTACTTTAGTATAAAAGCCAGATGTGTGTTGGAGAAAGCTTTTGACATTAAGGCCAATCAATTCCGCATTTTTCACACCACAATCACACACTAAAATACAAGTAATACTCAATCTTTCCCAATAATACTATGCATCAATCTGCTCAGCTCCTCCTGCCCTTTAAGAGTAATGCCTGCAGCTTGGACAGCATGTTCCAGCTGACCAACTCCCTCTAAAGCCATAATGAATAAAATAAATGACACAAGCATAATTTATTAAAACTGTACAATTTTAAATATAAAAGTATAACACTGTTCTTAGTGGAACACTGAGAGACAGTACGTTCTAGTCCAGCTAATAGGCCAGCAGGATTACAACATGGTAGACGGGCTCTATCAGCCCGAAAGTAACAGATGAGCCAAGTTATGCGGTCGCTGGAAAGAATGCTTGGCACTGTCTGCTGCGAGGACCCACAGTTGAAGTGGAGCGACTTGAAGTTCAACGGCGAGAACCCACCCCCCTGCCCAGTGCCATAGGCTGGCCAGCTCCTCCTGAAGATTCCCCAGCTGCTTTTGCATGCTGAACACCTTAGTGTGCAGTGTTGGATGGACTCCAAGGACTTCCTGGCAGGGATAGGTCCTTGTATCGCTATGAGATAATAAGTATCAATAGTCTGTTGTGTCCACTGCACTCACTCCCGTTATGGGGCTCAATGGTCAGGGAATGGGGAGCAGTGTTTCATACTCATCACATCCCACTTTTCTGAGCAATGGATACAGCCTGTTTTTTAACCCCTTAAGAACACAGCCCTTTTATTTCTCTCTCATTTTTGTTTTTTCCTCCCCACTTATTTATCCATCAACGTAGATGTCTGAGGTCTATTTTTTGCGGATGAGTTGCATTTTTTTCACTATTTAATGTACAAAATAATGCACTGAAAAACTTTAAAAAAAGTTTAAGTGGAGTTAAATAAGAAAAAAAACTAAATTCCGCTATCTTTGGAGGGGTTTTGCTTCTATGGTGTACACACTGCAGCAAAACTGACACGACAACTTTATTCTAAATGTCAGTACGATTACTACGATTACAAATTTAGTTGTGTTTTTTTGCTGTACTACGTTTTAAATATAAAATATCTTTGGGGAAAAAAATTCTAGCAACCATAGATAGCTTTTTTATTTTTTCGTCGACACAGATGTGAGAGAGCTCATTTCTGTGGGACGTCCTGTAGTTTCTATTGGTTACATTTTGTAGTACATATGACTTTTTGATCACTTATTACACTTTTTCTTGGACACGGGGTGACCGAAAAAGCAAATTCTGGCGTTTTTTTTTCTGACGATATCAAACATGCAGGGGAAATAATCTGTTGCTTTGATGGATTGGAATTAGAGATGAGCGAACGTGTCCGTAACGGACACATCCGCACCCGGACACCGGCTTTAGCGAACACTGGAGTGTTCGCGCGTAAGTGTCCGGGTGCCGCCGGGGGGCGGGGAGATGCGCGGCGGCGCGGGCGGCAGTAGCGGGGAACAGGGGGGAGCCCTCTCTCTCTCCCTCTCCCCCCCACTCCCCGCCGCACCCCCCCGCGCTGCCACGGCGGCCCCCGAACTTTTTCGCCCGAACACCGAGGTGTTCGCAAAGTTCGGTGTTCGGGCGAAAAAGGGGCGGGGCCGAACGTGTTCGCTCATCTCTAATTGGAATGTATGGATGCAGCGATAACAAATATGTTTTTAGGTTTATTTATTCACACTTTTTAAAATAATAAATATGACAAAAGTATTTTTGCTTTTTTTAAGTGTTAACTTTTATTTTTTTAATTAAAACTTTTTAAAACTGATTTCTAATAGGGGACCTGAACTTGTGATAGTTTGATAATGATCACTCCTTCAGTATGATGTTATACTGCAATCCGACAGGATTGCAATGGCAACCCTTGGGATCTTCAGAAGACCCCCAGTTGCCAAGGCAACCACATGGCACCTCACAATCTCATTGCATAGGGGCTGTTTGGGACTGCTGAGGTCAGGGAACGGGGAGTGCTGTTTCATACTGCACCCCCTGCCCATTTCTGTACTGTGTCCCAGTGAAGTTGAAGTGAGGACAAAAAGTGACTTCAGCCTGTTCTGTGCTTGTGCTCCCCAATTCATCACTATTGGAGGCCTCATGCACAGAACAGGCTAAAAAGATTCACTTTTTGTCCACACTCTAACTTAACAAGGACACAGCCTGTTCTTTAAGTTGCAGTGCTTACACAGGAGCGATAATGCTGAGTGAATGGAGATTCAGTAGTTCATAGATTGCTTCTGCTCGCCCATCTCCATTCACAGTAAGGGCTCTTTTTCATGTGCGATATATCGCTCAGTGTAAAAGCAGGCACCGAGTAAACGATGAGAGATACATTTGTTTTGATACATAGCATTGCTATGGAAAGCGCCGGCCCCTGACCACGAGCGTAGAATCACTGCGATTCTCTGCTTGCGGCTGGCAATTCGCAGCATGCTGCGAATTGCCCCGATTCTCCGCGGCCAACCTATCTATTAGATAGGGCTGACCGGTGGAGATTCGGCGGCGGCTCCTGCTCCCGGGCGGCGGCTCCCGCGGCGGAGATCGAGACTTCGCAACGCCCGTGGACAGCCGGCCTTAGGGCTCCCACACATTTGCATTTTTTTAACGCTGCATTTTTATGCTAACGCGATTGTCAATGGGACTTTCTAATGTTAAAAATGCAGCGCAATGCACCAAATACGCAAGTTGCGTTGCGTTTTTAACATTAGAAAGTCCCATTGACAAACGCAAGTGTGTGGGAGCCCTTAAGGGGCAGATACTGCGTTTGGCACTTACCAGGCACAGAGCGGGACTCCACCACAACCACCAACATATTGTACTCCGCCATCAGAGGCTGTGGGGACCTTAGAGCCACCTGTTCTGGAGAGTAGGAAGACTCCAGCTCCAAAGAAAACTGGGTCGGTGGCTTTTCCACTGCTGAATCTGCTGCAAGGAAAAAAGGAAGTCAGCAATATAATTCCAGACAGCGAGAGTGTTACGTCTGCACTGAGCATTAAGGCACCATGCCCAGAATGGAGGTAAGGCAATGTTCACACGGGACAAATATATACCATATAGTCCCACTTATAACACTAAAACCATCACGAAACACAACCAAGGGGAAAAAAGGGAAATATAGACCTATAAACTAGAAAAGGAAAAAAACCCTGCCTAAAGCTCCGGTGACTGATCTCATGATGGTGACATCACATGTAACTCACACAGTCACTCACAGACAGGTTGTTGTTAGTACTAGTATGCGGCATATTGCGCCACCAGAAACCCAGGTACTAGCATATATTCATTTATTTATTATACACACCAATTACTTATCTTAACTGGAAGCAAAAGGAAATGTTTCCGCGCTAATACAGGTTACTCCAAAAAAAGAATTTCCTCCAGGAAAAAATGATATTAAATAGTGCCCACAACACATTTATTGATATAAAGTCTCAAACTGACAATGCAAAAAAAGTACTAAAATACTTGCATGGACGAAGAAATGCAACGGATTTCGGCATGTTATAACGCCTTTTTCAGCATTAACAAACAATATTTACACACTCTATAAATAGTCAAATACCAAGCTGTACTTACCGTATGGCGCTGGTGACGCCTGGTATTTTACTGCGTTCACGTACTGCGAGCGATTGAGCTAGGCCAAGCTGGCGCCACTGATGGTAGAAATTGCAGAGCCACCCGTGACATTCCATCTTCTTTCCCCATGGTCACCCCTGTCATGGTGGGCCTCTCACTAGGGTCACCGCATTACGCATTGGCGTCACAAACAGGATGAAACCTCCATGCCTGTCGTGCTAGAATGGGTGAGATTGGACTTTTCATTGCCTACAAAGATTTCCTTGACTTTAATGAGAATAATGGCTAATAAAATGCCTGTGGTTGCTAAAATGCCTGATAGGATGGAAAAGGACTGTGTGGTGTTGCTGGGAAAAGTGACTTTGTTGGACATTCACGTTATGCCTGAAAACACAGGTACTGTAATAGACGCACCAGATGGTGACCAGCCAATGCCTTTTTCTTCTGTGCAAAAGCCCGCCTGAAGTCTGATACTGGCGAGAACAAAGTAGGGGGGAAGCCCCCACCATGGAGCTGGAAGAAGAAGGAGCTATGAGCTCTATGAGCTGCCTTGAGGAGGAGTTTAAGGTGAGCTCCACAGATGCAGTTCAAATTGTACGGGAGTTGGAGGCAAATATAGAGACAGAGCAGATGGCATCCAGGAATGCGATTTGTGCCAGCTGTTTACCCTCCTGTGGACCCTCATTTGTATTTCGGGGATAAGGAAGAACTACAGAGACTTGCATCCTCTGAGAACTTGTGTCAGACTGCTGTGGAGCCTCCATTCTGTGCTATCATTTTGCCCAGCTGGGATCAAGAGTGCAACAGGGGCCTTTGAACCATTCCAAGGAAGGAACTCCAGTTTTGGCACGTGCGCAAAAGCTGGGGTAAGGTCTGCGGATAAATCCGGGGGCCTTAGGTATGTAATTTCATCCTCCCTTACGGATATGATACTCCAAAGATTGTAATTCTTGTCAACAGCACTTACCACGCTTCCAAGCATCAAAAGCAAATGGTGCACGCCTTAAAGGGGACTGGATCCCAAATCCCATAAGAAGTAGATGGAAAAGGCTGCCTTTTTCATCTACTCCCTTACGGATATGATGAGGGGAGATGAAACTTTAACTTTTTAGACTTTTTTTAAATACTTTTTTTTTACTTTACATGATCACTGTTATCCATTGGATAACAGTGATCATGTGACCGGGAAACGCATACAGCTGCGGGACAACATGGAGGACGGGGGTGAGTATTTTCACCTCTCCTTGCGGATCCAATCCATGAGGGAAGGGGAAACTTTAACTTTATTTAACTTTTTTCAACTTTTCTATGATCACTGTTAACCATTGGTTAACGGGGATCACGAGCCCAAGGAACGGTCACCGCAGTCCCCCGTGATATCTCCTTTCCTTGGCGCGCATGCACAGAAGATGGTGGAGGGTCCGTCCTGGAGCGATCCGTGAGGGGAGCTGAAACTGTATCTTTTTTTTTTCACTTTTTATTTACTTTAATGCAATCGGCGCTATCTATTGGATAGTGCCAATCGCATTGTCAGAGGGAAGGGTGGAGGGGATCCCCACAGCCCGGGATGACAGCTCCAAGTTGTCAGCTACCTCCTGTATTCGACAACATGGAGCTGTCACGTCCAGAGCCTGCAGGGCTTTAATCCTCAGGGGATGCATGTTTTTACGTCCTGGAGTATTAAAGCCCACTTAGGCAGGATGTAAAAAGGCAATGGGGCCGTCACTAAGGGGTTATAATTAAAATCCGCCCGTAGGCCTTACAGAGAACTTGTGGAAAGTATGCCTTGACGTATTGCCGCTATAATACAAGCAAAAGCAGGGCCTACATGTTACTAAATAAAATAATAAAGCACTTTTTTCTGAAAAACATGCAGTGTCCAAATACTTTTCTCCATATAGTGTATATTCTTGCTTAGGGCCCCTGGCTCTATTTCACTGTACCATAATTGTCAAGCTGACATATTTCCTTTAATTGTAGCATTCAGTTCAATTGAGAAGCAAGCTGCTGAGTATCATTCACAGTGGCTAAGAGATTTTTCTCCTTTCTAAATATTCACTTAGCTATAAACTCAGCTGTATTTGTTTGTATACACTTCCCTGGTCCTTTTCCTAAGTATAGCTTCATCAGAAACTGGTATACAGACCCTGTAGTAAATCATCCTGAGGTTGGTGGTAGAAGCTTCTTGATGTTGGAGGCACTGGGACATTTTCACTTTTTGCCCTCTCTGTCATCGTGGCCTGTCTATAATTCAACGTTACTGCTCCACAATCCATTGGTACATATCCAAGCAACCAGAAAAAAACTAATGTTCATGTGACTTAATATACAACTCACCATAAACATAATACAATGCCATCAGCGAAAAAATAATGCTACACTATGGATTAAATGCATGAACAGAATATCTGCTGTTGATCAGTCATTTGCAAAAATGATCACAGACAGTTAATGCCTAGTTTTCCATGCATAGCTTAACCCCTTCCCTCTCCATGACGTATTGGTACGTCATGGAGCGGCGGGGTATGTATGAAGAGAGGTTGCGGGGCACACAGTGCCGGCGTCAGCTGTTTGTTACAGCCGGCGTCAGCTGTTTGTTACAGCTAACACCCACGGCAGTAGCCGCTATCGGCCGTTCGTCCGATCGCGGCTATTAACCAATGTCAATTCTGACAGCGGCATTTAAATCCCCGGAACGATGTTCGGGGGTCCCACATGGCCCCCCCGCCGTGAGATGGGGGGAGCCATGCAGGTGTCATTGCAGCCGGGGGCCTTCTGAAAGGCCCCAAAGCTACCATACCAGACTGCCTATCAAGCCATCCCCATGGGGTGGCTTGGTAGACTGCCTGTTACATGGCAGTATGACGTAATGCTATAGCCTTACGTCATACTGCAGGAGTGAACAAAGCATCGCTGGTTGTAGTCCCCCAGGGGGACTTTAAAGTAAAGTTTAAAAAAATCAATAGTTTTTTAATTGTGAAAAAAAAAAAGTTATAAAAGTTTAAATCACCCCCCTTTTGCCATATCTATTATTAAAAAATCTGAATCATAAAATAAAAATATGTATTTTATATTGCCGCGTCTGTAAAAGTCCGATCTATTAAAGAAGTTCCATTATTTTTCCTGCATGGTGAACGTCGTCCGGAAAAAAAAAGAACGCCAGAAATGCATTTTTTTAGTTACCCTGTCTCCAGAAAAAACGCAATAAATAGCGATGAAAAAGTTGTATGTATTCCAAATTGGTACTATCGGAAACTACAGGACATCTCGCAAAAAACGAGCCCTTGCTCAACTACGTCGACGGAAAAATAAAAAAGTTATTGCGCGCACAAAATGACCACAGAAAATAATTTTAAAAAATTAAATGTCTTTGAAAAAAAAGAGTACTACAGTAAAAAAAAAAACTATACAAGTTTTGTATCGTAGTAATTGTACCGAACCATAGAATAAAGTTATTAGGTCGCTTTTGTTGCCGTTTGTGCGCCGTAGAAACAAGACGCACTGAAAGATGGCGAAATGTCTTTTTTTTTTTCATTTTTCTCCACTTAGAATTTTTTAAAAGTTTTTCAGTACATTATATGGTACTTTAAATAGCACCATTGAAAAATACAACTCGTCCCGCAAAAAACAAGCCCTCATACAGCGACGTCGATGGATAAATAAAGGAGTTACGATTTTTTTGAAGGGGAAAGGAAAAAACAAAAATGAAAAAAGAAAAAGGGGCCGCGTCATTAAGGGGTTAATATTACCCTAATCAACCATGTAAGAGTACATTATTAGGCAAACATACAAGACAGTCTTTACAAACAGCTGTCCCACCTAAAATGCAACATGACCATCAGCATCTGTGTCTACCAACATCTATCATTGGAGGACCTTCAAGAGATCCCCATGGATATTAGATTGTCGGCGGTATAAGCAGCATTAGATCTCAGACACATCCATGATAAAGCATGCCAATAAAGTAATCAGATCACTGAAGCTTTTGTCTGTGATGACTGGTAACTAATTGCCTTTGGCTAAAATAAACATTTCTTTATCGTTTGATGGTTTTCTCTGAATGAAGAATAGATAAAAAGTCTCTTGAGCAACAGATGAAGTAGGCACATAAGACATATCAAAGTGATTAAAACACAAAACTCCCAAAATAAAAATCTATCCATTGTTTAAAAAACAAAACACACATTAAAATTCAAGGGATATTCCAATCAAACATGTTAATCCCCTATCGACTCTTTAGGTGAGAAATGAATGTTAGATTGATGGGTGTTCCAACAGCTGGGGCCATGACTATAGGCTAAAAAGGGGGACCTTGGTTCTCAACCTCCCCCTAGCTGTGGCACGGAGGAGACTGCATGGAGCAACTGCTGGGACATGTGTAGTTCTGCTCCATACAAACTCCATTGGTGTGACAGAAATGGCCAAGTGAAGTGAATTGACAGTTGCCAGGAGGATTTTAGAATGAGTGAAGATTGAACATCAGCTGTTCCTGTCGCTTCTATAGTTTACATGGAGTGGCATTGCTCATGTTTAACCACTGTTCAATTCGATCGCTTCCATGCTGCGGTCATGTAGCTGGGTGGTGGGGAGTTTCCGTCCCTGTTCATGCAATTGGTGGGGGCTACAGCCGTATAAATTGCACTGATCGATGGAGGTTCTGTCACAGATCCATCTTATAAATACCGGAAGAAAATGCGCTGTAGAAACGTGTTACCCTAATAAAGTTTTCCTTTCTCCTTGGCAGCAATGCCGTATCACTTCCTTCTTTCCCTGTGTGTTTCTGATTGCTAACACATTTTATGTTTGGGTTCAGCATACATGTGGGGAAAATCCTTCGATGTAAATATATGTATGAAATAAATGTATGAACTAAAAAGTGGAGTCTCTAACTGATTTTGTGATCTTTGTAAATAGTTTCTGAACTACTGCTTTAAAGCTACAATCTGGGCCAAGAGAAACAAAGATGGCCACAACACCTTCACAGTTTGATCTATTCCATTATGCCTGAGGAAGAACCCTAAGTATGTTTGAAAGCTCACTATAACATCATGTCAGGGGCATAACTAAAAGCTCAGGGGCCCCGATGCAAAAGGTGAGCTGCCCCCCCCCCCTCTATCTGTATCTGTACCAGTACCCATACCTAAACCATGCTGCACAGGGGCATATCTTGAAGCTTCTGGGCCCCAATGCAAAACCTGTAACAGGGCCCCCAACTATAATGCTTTATTAATAGTACTGGGCTCCCTATATGGAGAAGAGAGGCCTTATGGGCCCCCTAAGGCTCCCGGACCCGGGTGCAACCGCATCCCCTGCACCCTCTATAGTTACGCCCCTGCATCATGTATTTTTGTTTGCCATTAAAAGGTATCATATCTACAAGATTAGGGCATATTCACACGAGTGTGTGCGTATGCATACATTGCTGCCCACAAAACCGAGCACCCACGTCCATGCACAAACACGCGTGAATGCAGGTCCATGCAGCATTGCTTTCAATGGGGCCACAGCTGCTGCTGGCAGTGATTTTCAGAGAAGGGTTTGAAATATAAGCTCTTCCCTGAAAATCATCCCTGGTTTGTGTAAAAAACAAAACAAAAAAACAATATATATATATATATATATATATATATATACTCACCCCTCTGAATTCAGTGAATGGCTAGGCTCTGCCTGTAATTAGCTGAGTGCTGTGACCAATCACAGGCAGCACTCAGCTGTCATTCAATGAATGGCTGAGTGCTGCCTGTGATTGGCTGAGCGCTCAGCCAATCAGATGCAGCCATTTCAGTGGGCGGGGATTGTAAATCCCCACCTGCTGAAACAGATTAAGAGCAGTGCAGGGAGAAGACAGGCTGGACGCGCATGAGCCCCGGCAGCTGAGGAGAGGTGAGTATTTATTTTTTTTACATTTTTTACACCAGATAGGAATGATTTTCAGGGAAGGGCTTATATTTAAAGCCCTAACCCGAAAATCACTGCAAGGATGCCGACATCGCGATCCTCTGCTACAGCTGTGACAGCTGTGGCAGGGGATTCTTTACTCCCTGCGGGGAGTCCCCTTGTCACTGAACACAGTGACAGTGCTGTCACTGTGTTCAGTGACAAGCGGACTCCCCACGGGGAATATTGACCCGCACCACGGACCTATGGTGCATGCATATCCTATGTTTTGAAGGTATGTGCGTTTGCATGCCTGTAAAAGACGGACATGTGAACACACCATGGGGAACCAATGGTTCTAAAACACGCTCGTCTGAATCCACCCTTTGGTTTCTCTTGCTGAGAACAATCACATTTTGCTCTACTGTCTAACACTATACCAAACATTTTTCATTTCTAAGTATTAGCAACATACATATTTGAGCGATCACTTTGCATAAAGTACTAATGGGCACGAATGCCCATTAGTACTTTATCAGCTTCATTTGAATGCAAATGAGACTCCAGGAGCTGCTGCAGAACTCAGCAGGAGGTCTGAGCTCTGTAATTAGCTCTATTGTTCAGACAGGGACTGCTAAGAGAAAACAATGTAATCTCTAGCTCCCATGTAGATAACAGCCTGTGGCTGCACAAAGAGTACAATGTTATCTCCTGCTTCCAGTGTGCGGTCTAAATGATGGTTTTTATGCTGAACTAAAAATCATAGTTCAACCAAAAAGTGCACGGTGGTAGGATTTACACACAAGGATTATCGCTCAAAAGCCATCATTTTAACGAATTTTGAACAATAATTATTGTGTGTAAAAGGGCCTTAAGTAAAGATATGTTAAGTGCTTAGCAATCCTTGTTGAAAATGAATGCTAGTAACATAGTGTGTAAAGCCCCATTTACACCCATGGATGATTGCTCAAAATTTGTTCAAAAGATAAGGAGAATTACAGTTTTGTGTGATCAATTTGCATAAAGTACTAATGGGCACTAATGGCCATTAGTACTTTATCAGCTTCATTTGCGTGCAAATGAGCCTCCAAGAGCTGTTGCAGAACTCAGCAGGAGGTTGCTGAGGTTGCCAGGGGCAGCACAGAGAATACAATGTTATCTCCTGCTCCCAGCCTGTGGTCTGAATGATGGTTTTTATGCTGAACTAATAAATCATTGTACAAACGAAAAGTGCACGATGGTAACATTTACACACAATTATCGCTCAAAAGCCATCGTTTTAACAAATTTTGAGCAATCATTGTTGTGTGTAAAAGGGGCTTAAGGCTGAAAAAAGACATATATCCATCCAGTTCAGCCTATTATTCCCCAATGTTGATCCAGAGAAAGGAAAAAAATCCTGATGAGGTAGAAGCAAATTTTCCTCACTTTAGGAGAAAAAATTCCTTTCAGACTCCAATCTGCAATCAGAATAATTCCAGGACCAAAAGCCCTTCTGAAGTAATTAGTGACTATAACATGTAATATTAGAATGCTCTATAAAGGTGTCCAGTGAGTTCACCATCACCATGTCCTCAGGCAGAGAGTCCCATTATCTCACTGCTCTTACAGTAAAGAACCCCCTTTTATGTCAGTGTAGAAACTTTTTTTCCTCTAGACAAGATTGTGGGTTGCCGTTTGGTTGCCATGGCTGCTGGGGGCCTTGGGGATTGTAGTATAATGTATGGGAACTAAAAATAAAATGTAAATATGCGTTAAAAAAGGCAAAAACATATTTGGTATTGTTGCATCCGTAGAAGTCCAATTAATGAGAGTAACACATTATTTATCCCATGGTCAACGTCTTCAGGAAAAAAATACGCAACGTCAGAATTACACTTCTTTGGTTATTCTGCCTCCAAGTGAAAGTTTAATAAAACGCAATGAAAAAGTCATATGAACTCCAAAATTGTACCAATAGAAACTTGCAGAACATCTTGCAAAAACCGAGCCCTCACACAACTGTATTGATGGAAAAATAAAAAAATTATGGCTGTCAGAAAATGAGGGCAGAAAATGTTACAGTTTTCTAAAGATATTTTATTTTTTTGAAAGTACTACAGCCAAAAAAAAAACTACCATATATACTCGAGTATAAGCCTAGTTTTTCAGCACATTTTTTAATGCTGAAAAAGCTCCCCTCGGCTTATACTCGAGTGAGGCAAAAAAACAACAACAAAAAACCCGCAATACTCACCTCCCAGTCGGCGTCTGTTCCCAGTGCGATGGTCTCCCCGGCGGTGCAGCAAGCTGCTTGAGAATTCTCCCCGCTGTCATCTCCCTGCCGTCAGTGCTGTGTAGGTAAGCGCTGTGATTGGATTGAGCGCCAGCCAATCACAGCCGGCACTCGATCATTCACAGCCATTTAGATGATGACATGACTGAATGGATGCAAATGATCGAGCGCTGGCTGTGACTGGCTGGCGCTCGATCCAATCACAGCGCTTACTTACACAGTGCTAAAAGTGGGAGAATTCAAAGCCGAGCAAGAAGATGACAGCCGGGAGAATTCTCAAGTAGCTTGCTGCACCGCCGGAAAGACCATTGCATCGGGGACACAGACACCGGCTGGGGGAGGGGGGGGAGGGAGTATTGCATTTTTTTCTTTACCTAGTACATACTCGAGTATAGCTAGGCCTATACTCGAGTCAATAAATTTTACCAGTTTTTTGTGGTAAAACCCAATGACTCGGCTAATACTCGAGTATATACGGTATATGAATTTTGTATCTTCGCAATCTTTTTGCTGGAGTATGTACACTGTAGAACCAAAACCTCTCCCAAAGATGGCGGAATTGCATATTTTTTTAATTTTACAACACTTGGAATTTTTAAAATGTTTTCAGTACATTATGTGGTACACTAAATAATATTATTTTTTTTAAAAACAACTTGTTCTGCAAAAAACAAGCCATCAGACAAATATGTTGATGAATAAATAAAAGAGTTATGATTTTAAAACTGGGTAGGAAAAAACAAAAATAAAAAAACCAAATAGGCCTCATTCTTAAGGGGTTAAAGGGCCAACACTTTTGCTATTTATATAGTTGAAGAACAGTTTAGGATTAGTTTTGCTCTCTTTAGCAATGAGTCCCTCTATGCCCACCTTCACTGCTTTTATTTGCTTTTTATATAATGTGTTTTTTCCTTATAGGTTTTTAATGCTTGCTCGCTGCTTTCTTGTTTTAGTAGTTTAAATGCTTTATTTTTGTTGTTTATTGCCCCCTATACATCTTTATTGAGCCACATTGGTTTTCTCCTATCCCTAACCCCTTTATTCCTGTAAGGTTTGAACAGCTCACAATGAGTATTTAAAATGGTTTTAAAAAAATTCTAATTTATTAGCTGTGCTCTTGCTTTTTAGGACATTATCCCAGTAAATAAGGTTAAGGGCATCTGCAAGCTGATTGAACATTGCTTTAGTAATCTTGCAGCTCCCTGCTAACAGTACAGGTGGAAATGTATTATGCTATGGTCACTATTTACCATGTACACCCTGACCTACACTCCTGTTATTCTGTCAGGTCTATTGGTTAATATTAAGTCCAAAATGGCCGTCCCACTAGTTGGATCCTGCACAAATTGGAAAAGGTAATTATCTTTAGTTATTGACAGAAACTTGTTACCTTTGTGAGATCCGCAGATTTCAGCCTCCCAGGTTATATCCAGATAGTTAAAGTCTCCCATAATAATTGCCTCATTAGTATTTGCCGCATCATCTATTTGCCCTAGTAATAGATTTTCAGTGTCTTCTGTTGTATTTGGTGGCCTAACCCCTGCCACCAATCCACCACCATTTCCATTACTTAGTCCCAGACCACTATCTACACTATTTTCCCCTCTATCTCTCTGGTTACCTCACCGTTCCCCAAGTCTCTTGTTTAAACACTCCTCCAGACTTCTAGCCATCTTCTCCCCCTGCACCCTCCCCATTGAGAGCCCATCCCTACAGTAGAACCTGTAGCCAAGAGCAAAGTCGTCCCAGTCTCCAGAACTCTAAATCACTCCTTCCTATACCAACTCTTGAGCCACTTGTTTACCTTTCTAATCTCTTGCTTACTTTTTGTTGTGGCACTTAGTATAGATAGTATTGCAGAAAAGACTACTTTGGAGATCCTTGCCCTAAGCTCACATCCTAGCTCCCTGAAATTGTTTTTTTGTCTCAAATGATTTTATTAGAAGGTAAGCGAATCAGTACAAGCTACTCGGCCAGAAAATTCCCCTTGGGTACATCAGTAAAAACAAAAAATTAACATCCACACAAGGTATCAAGCAGAAGTAACCTATTGAGTATTTCTTTTCTTTTCTTTCATTTCTTCCTCCCCTCCTTCTGGGGAGAGTATATAAAAAAAAGAATTAGGGTCATGAATTTAGTTTCCGACGGTCTTCACCTCCAACACTCTTTTCCTACTTGCTTTATATCATATAGTGAGTAATTGAGGTAAACCGGGTATCTCTAAGAAAGCAGACCATGGTTGCCAAGTTTTAAGAAACAAATCCATTTTATCTTCTCTCATGGACAACAGTTTTTTATATGGCATCATTCTTGGAACTCTAGCAAGAATTGAATTAATTAGAAGGATGGGTGGGAGCCATTTGGAGGTAATATAAATTTTAGCAGCCACACAAATGTACTGTGAAAGTTTATGCTGTTGGTTATTGAACCCCAGAGGTTTGTCGGCCAGAAGACAAGAAGACACAGAGAAGGCATGATTTGCCAAGGACTCTAGATATGAGGTGGCCACCTGCCTACAGAGAGACCTCACCGCTGGACATTTCCACCAGGTCAGGTCAGTATACTTGTAAGGATTTTATAGTCTAGATTTAGTAGTGAAGTTTGGTGATAGTTTTTAGGAGAGGTATGATCTTTATTTGGTTTAGGGATAACTGTTATGTGGGCACTTAGAAATTCCTCAGGTACATTTTTTCCAGATAGTATGTCATTATAAAAGTGTGTTAGCGGACAAAAAAGGGATGTGATAATATTTTTATAACAGAGGGCTGTCAATCCATCTGGGACAGGGGCTTTGCCCAATTTAAAGTCTTTAATAGTTTCTTCTACTTCTTCGGTGCTAGGTTGGTTACATTGTGTGTTTTGTTGTATGGGGAGTTTCAGGAGGGAGATAGTTTTCAAAAATTTTAACGGGACAGAAGGAGTTTTTTTAGGCTTATATTTCTATAAAGTGTTGTAAAAATCATAGAATGTTTGGGCAATTTTATATAGGTTTGAGGTGTAAAACCATTTTCGGCTCTGATGGCGTACACTGTATTGATTCTTTCTTTTGTCCTAAGTAAGGCTGCTAAAATTTTGTTGGGCTTATTGGCTAGTCTGAAATAGGTAGATTAGGTCCATTGGAGGGCTCTTTCTGCCATGGAGGTGTATAGGAGATTGAGTTGTAGTTTTGTATCTCTATTACCTTTAGTTAATGAAATACTGGGTCTGTGTTGATTAGCCAGCTCTAGCATGGCAAGACATCTTTACATTGCAGGTTGGGCCTGTGATTTTTCTCTTTTTTATGGGAAGTAATTTTAGAAATCTGATTCCTCATATAGTCATTATGGGCTAGCCATATCCAAATAGGTTGCATATCAACATTATTGTTTGTTGCAAAATATGTCATGAGTTGTTGTGATATCTTTGAGAGGGTTATAGAACCTTTTATAAGGACTTCATTAAGCCTCCATCTCCTGGGAAACAATGGGGAAGATTGATTCAGGAAGTGAGACAACACAATGTCATTGTCCGACCATGCACATGGAATATGTCTCACTTGTTCAAGAGATGGTAGGAGGTGGGTAGAGGCAAGTGTCCAGTCAATGCATGAGTAAGATTTGTGTGGGGCTGAAAAAGAGGCATAGCCTCTTCTTGAACCATGTGCCTCTCTCCATACATCTGCCAAAGCCAAGTCCCTGAAAGTGGAGCCCAGTGATGATCTTCGTGTTGCACTTAATTTGTCTGAGCTGAAGGACGAGTGATCCAGAGCAGGGGAAAGTACCATATTGAAGTTGCCCATCTAGTAGATGGAGACATTATGTAACATTTAAGCTTGCTAGTGACAAGAGTGAATAGTTTGCAAGGGTTGTCAACTGTGGCATAAGAATTGACTATAGCTACCTCTTGACCCAACAGGGTGCCTTGTAAAATAATAAATGTGCCATATAGGTCTATTTCGGTTTTATTTATCAAGAAGCAGAGTGTATTTTACAAGATGATAGCGACACCCTGATGTTTCCTAGAGGCTACTGAAAAGTAGACCCACGAATATTGAAAATCGAGGAGGTGGAAAAGTGGATCTCCTGGAGGCAGATGACGTCTGGCTTATATTCGAGGTAATGAATGAGGGTCTTTCTTCTTTTGAGTGGAGAATTAAACCCTTTAACATTATGGGAAAGTATTATGACCATTATGGCATTGAAATCGGAGCTGAACAGACCTAATTTTTATAGGGGAAAAATGAAGACCTCCAGAAACCTGAGCTATAGTATCACCTTGTGTGGGGACATAGTCAAACATGAACAGAAATCATTAGGTAAGGTAAGATCAATTATAATGTAGAACAGTATTGAGTCAATAGGCACAAGGTAGTCCAGACTGAGCGCACACTCTGTGTCTGGAAGAGAGAGAGCATCAAGTCACTTTGCTCTGTCCCAGTATATTATGAAAATATGTAATGTGTAAATGAAATTACCAATTGACTATAGAAGCTGGTCAATTACCCAGTTAAGTGTATCAAAAATCTAATAAACCTTGAATATAACTAAACATCTTAATTACTCAAAGTCAAGTGGTACATATCTTGAGGTTTTGATTGCATTGTAGAGGAGATTATTCACAGTGAGGGACCTCGGCTAAAATATAACTTTTATTAGTGCAAATAATTAAAAATAATCCTCAGGGGACCCACTAAATAAACAAACAAAACAAAACAGTACAGCAAATATATATGTATATCTGATGTGGTATGGATAATTTTAGATACAAAGCCCTTAGTTTGGGCCACTGGACAAATCTAGTCGCAGTCGATTGAGTGCCAATACCTGTTTCTATCTACTGGTTTATGATTTTTCAGTAGGTATTGTCTACGTAGATTGAAGGTCTGAGGTCTAATAGAACAAGGTTGGATAAATCAAGAGTAGAAGGTATTCTTTTATGCACCTAATGTTAATAATATTGAAGATGTCCAATATCTTGTGCTAGGGGTATATGTCAATATACTGTTCTGAATGTTATAACAAATTACAAGACAGGTAGGTATACTAAATCACTCTAATCCCCTAGTGGCAACTCCGGTCTTGCTTCAGATGGCCATTCCTCACAGGATATTAATGTTAATATAAATGGCCCTGTACAGCATGCATCAGAGTGTCCGTGTTAGTTATATCATGGGGCTGTAAAGATTGTTTATGGTTTTCGTTGGTTTGCTAGATTGCCAACTGGTTGGGTAATCTCCCAAATAATTGAAATTGGAACTTTGGGGAGAGGGAGCTATTTGTATGGGAACAGTGGGTTGAGATCCCAAGGAAGGCTCTGGAAGAGTACTCTTTGTAAATGTTGGGAGCTATTTGTTCTGTCTGCAGCTCTTTCTTGTCATGTTAAATCTGCAATCTGTGGGGAATAGCTTGAAGAATGTTAATTGAAATTTCCGGGCAACTGTCTAGGACGGGGGCAGAGCACAGCTCTTAGGAGGTCATCCTGGTTACTGTATATGAGCTCATCCAACGGGGGGGGGGGGGGGGACTTAAATAGTTTACAGCATGATCTAGTTAGTTAATCACATGTTTTTGATGTGTTGCTTTGATGAATTAGAAGCTAACAGCCATGCCAGGTATGAAGAACTCCTCTGGGGCCGGGCCGTGCAGGGCCAGAGAGAATATTTTTCTTCTCCCTTCCCCCTCTCTCCTTCCCCACCTTCAATAGGGTACAAAGGAGAGCTAGGTATATGCAGAAGAATTGCTGAAGTGTATTCCTGAGGGAGAAAGGTGAGGTGTCCCACAACCCGTTTAGCGGGCACTTGCTCAATCTCGCGCCTGAGTGTATGACTACACCTTCTGGGCCTAGCAGTTAAAACTGGCAGTGATATCCACTCCTCATGAGTGCCTCCTCAGCTCACAGAATGGGATCTTCCCAGGTGTCAGTGTCCTCCAAGGGGGTGCCTGAGAGTGTTGAGCAGGGCCTCCTACACTGCAGTGGCACTGCTTATCAGACAGTGCTGCTGCTGACAAATTCACAGTCTCTGGGGTAGTAGCTCCATTAGGTGAGCTCACTCACCTCTCCTCCCAAACCTGGGTGAGTAGTAAGATCCAGCGCCAGAGGTGCATAGACTCCAGCATCTGCAGTGCAGGCTCTGCTATTGGCCATGCAGGTTTCCCTGACATGAGAGGCTGCAGCTGTGCAGGTTTTGCTAGGCAACGCAGGCCTCACCAGACCACATGACATCCCAGTGGTGAGCGCTCTCGCACTTTTTTGCCCGATGGAGAGGGCAGAGTTGTGCCAGTAGAAGGTCATTTATTTGATTTAGGTCACCCGATGGTTTGGGTTGCCCTTGATATTTAGCGGAGCTCCTCAGACATGCATCCTCTCCTGATGGCTGATAAGCCTCACCCTTAGGGCGAGCACCCACTGGCGTTTGCGTTCTCCGCGGGAAAAAACGCAGCGTTTTCGCCGCGTTTCTCGCGTTTTTCCGCGCGTTTTTCGCGGCGTTTTCGCGGCGTTTT
Organism: Eleutherodactylus coqui; assembly: GCF_035609145.1. Taxonomy (NCBI): domain Eukaryota; kingdom Metazoa; phylum Chordata; class Amphibia; order Anura; family Eleutherodactylidae; genus Eleutherodactylus; species Eleutherodactylus coqui. Next base: position 128,683,143 of record NC_089843.1, on the reverse strand, counting down.
GCGTTAATTTCCATTGACATTCATGGGTGCATTAGGAGAAAAATAGGGACACATATGCAACTGACAGTTCCTATGTTAAAAACGCAAACGCAACGCAAAAAAAACGCCAGTGGACAGGAACACATGTTATCTCTATGCCTGTGCAGGAAAAACGCAAAACGCAAAACGCAGGTAAAAAAACGCCAGTGGGTGCTCGCCCTTAGAGTGTATTCATGCAATAGTTTTTAAGTATCCTTTATCTACCTCTAACTTTGTCATTGGTGCCAATGTGTACCACAACCATTGGAATCTCAGCCAGCCCCTCACAGTAATCTATCAACCAGATCTGCGATGTGTCAAACTTGAGTACCACGAAGACAACGTACCATCCGATGATCCTGATCTTTATGTCTAGCCTGCCCTGCACTCCTATTACCCTACTTACTAGAGCAAACATCCCCCTAACGGTGAGAGGAAACGTTATATTGCAGCAGTCTAATCTTGTAATGGCATTTCCATCATCTGCCAACCTTGAAAACTTGTTGTGGTGTGCCAGTTCTACCCCTCCTTCTAACTGTCACCCAGCTAGCTGCCTGATCATCCTGCACTCCCTTACAACTATCCACCCCCACAGATGCCTGAGTGAGTGTTTGCTCAATGAGCAGTAAACCCCTTTCCAGATAACCAATGGATCTCACTCTTGCAAGCAGCACATTTAGATCCAGAATCTGTGCTTCCAAATGTGCAACGTGCTCATATTTTAAGTCACACACACTTAAAACAACCACACTTTAAATCAAGCGCGTCACCATGCTTCAACAGTTGCTCTGTTGTTTGGTTTAAATTGCTATCAGCAGCAGTAACTCCTGTTATGAATCCTCTGTTTAGAAAGGGTATTTGTTGTAATATAGATTTTATGGAATGTCAATTTTGGGGGAAATGCAGAAGATACATTGTTTAATATCGATCCCTTTTGGATCCAATGTACAATTCATTTTAGAGTAGGTGTACATACCAATAATTTTACACTATGCCCAGTGAAGCTTGCAATCTGATTTCTCTGTCTCAAGAACCTTTGCACACCCATACTTACATATAATAAATTATTTCATACAAGGCTTGATAAAATAAACGTATATTGTACTGCGGGTGGAAATTGGGGTGTCAGGAAGAAATCAATAAGATCCTAGAAAAAAATACATGCAGATTATGCTCTGATCATATTTAATCCAGGATCCTGGCACTACAAAAAACATTGATGTACCATTGTGGTGCCTAGAATTTATTATTGTATGACATTCCATTAGAAATCTATAGAAACATTTTTGCTATTGGTGTGAAATAATAAGCAGACCTATGACTGTTATGCATTATCTTAATAAAGATCTTTGTTACTTATAACATATCTGGTGTTCATTCATGCAAAATATTGTTGATTGCCTAATTTAAATATATTTAGGGACTCATATACACATAAACTGATTCTTAAATAGACTTGTTGCTATTTAGCTCTATTAGGGTATGTTTAGACGGGGCAGAAATGCTGTGGAGTGTCCACAGCTGAAAATTCTAATGCAAATTCCGCAGTGTTTTCACATCCAAAACAGAGTCAAAATCCGCCCATTGGTGCAGATTTTGACTTTAAATCAGCCGCGTATCCGTAGCTGATTTCAGCAGATACAGCACTTCCCTCACATTGAAATACTTGTTGTGCGGATTTTTGCCTCTGTTTTGGATGTGGAAATGCTGTGGAATTTGCCGCTGCAGACATTTCAGAACATTAACCGCCCCATGTAAATATAACCTTATTTAACTTTGCAAAGTAAAAACAAAAATCAACAGGCTATGATATTACATATAAATTGAAATGACCAGTCTTCTTTGGCCCTTTGTGTTTTAAGATATCTTGTTTTGGTTTTTCCTGCATCATGTAAGGTTTTATGCTTTCATTCTTAAAGGGAACCTGTCACCAGGTGATTTGGGCAGCGTGAATTCAAGACGCTGGTATATATTGGAGGCAGGTAAGTCTTATTCTAAAGGCCCATTTAGACCCAAAGATTCTCGCTCAAAATTCACTCAAAGACATCTTTTGAGCGATAATTGTTGCATCTAGATGCACAGACATCGTGCAGTTTTCGTGCATGATTCGTTCCTCGCTCAATTCTAGTTTTTTTAGAATTGAGCGATGAACTCTTATCAGCGGTGCAGGATGTTATCACAGTCGGCAGAGCTAATAAGATTCTTTTGGCTCATGTCCGACTAGTAGTTCACAGCAGGACGCAAGCTGTAAGCGCGGAGAACAATGCAGCTGTTTGCTTATGCAAAACAGCTGTATTCTTCGCCGAGCGATAGCGGTGGTGTCCTGCTCTGCCTGCATAGCTCTTTAGTAGCTAACTAGCTACTATAGACTGTGCAAAGATGATCACTCAAAACTCACTCAAACTGTCATTTGAGCGATTTTTGATCGATCATCTTTCAGTGTAAATGGGGTCTATAATGCTGTGATGTTGCAGAATAAACATACTCTAAAGATGCACTTGGAATGGACCTTGGAGTGACGGGCTTGCGCTGCCATGGCCTATCCTTGTCTGAATCTTATAGAGTGACAGATCTGCCCCTCTTTATGTATAGGTAGAGAGCTGTCCCTCTCAATGATGTGAATGGGGAGAGGCCAGTGTGGTGCCACCCTATGACTCCATCCTTTGTTCGAAGTACATCTTCAAAGTATGTTTGTTCTTAAACACTGCAGCGTTTCAGAATAAGACATAGATTCCCCCAATATATATACTCATGCCAAGTTCATGCTGCCAATGATTCGGGCAGTATGAACCTGGGGACAGGTTCCCTTTAAGAAAAAAACGAGATGGTATCATTTTAATTCAGGTGTAAGAGCATTGTCATTAATATATTATTGAGAGCTCGAGCTTCAGATTACATTTGCATGGCATTGAATTTATTAAATTAAACCTTTTAGTTTATAATTCTATGTTTTCACATTTAGTCAGCTTTTGAAAAAGATTTGCAATTTGATTTCTTTATCTGGCATACAATATTTATATGCTGATATGACAAGCATTTTTTGTTGGAAATATGTTGATCATAGAATTACCAATCCATCAAGTTGACATTTTACAGTGTGCATAATAGCAGAGATCACTATAAAACAGGCTACCATTTCCCACTAGACTAAGTGTTCTCCTGCATTTATGGGAGTATGAGGTACATACAGATCTTCGCTGCCTCAGGCAAATCCTACACAAAGGATGAATTGTACAAAAACGAAGAGATAGGTGTGGAAATATAATACAAATCATGAGATAAGATTTTCCTTAATAAGATAGGTAAAAGCTATGTACAGTGCCTTTAGAATAGGGGCATGTATAGCACAGAATATAATATTGCCTTATCAGCCATTGTTACATGTCACACGGCACTCAGTGGTCATAACTGCCCATCACAATATAATCACTTCTTCAAGATGTATCCACCTGAATATAGATAAACATCTAGCACCACTGAATACCAACCTTATCTGATTTCCACATCACTATATGTTACTTTTCAAATTGTTAAAGGGAACCTGTCACCAGTTTCTTCAGTATAAGGTCTCCTTCACACTAGTGAGAAAATCGCGCAATTGTTTTGCAATGTGAGAGGGAGTGAAAACACATGAATATGAAACCAATGATTTTCAATGGTTTCATTCTCATTTGCGATGTTTTAATTCCTGCGATGCTGTGTAAAAACAATCTCCTTTCTTTTTGCGATATTGCCCATTGTTTTCAATAGGGCCGGCGGCAGCCACGCCGGCCCCATTGAAAACAGTGGGAGAACATTGCCATCTCCTGCTGTGGCTGTGACTGTTGTGGAGGGGATGAAGGTTCCGGAAACCCCGCAGTGATGCGAGTCTGTTTCCATGTGAAAAGGCCTCACATCCAGGGAATTTTAGACGAATTTCAAGGGCGATATCGGGCCAAGAATCACAGCCCGATATCGCTCTCGCCAGTGGCAGGAGCCATAGTGATGCTACAGCACTTGCTAATTGCTTTACATAGACATATAGGGGAAAATCTATTAAGCCCAACATTTCTGATGCCATGCTTAGTAAAATTTACCCTGGTGCACAGCTCTTTAAATATTAGGCTCATCCCCAGCTCGTTAGAGTGCCTTCTCAGAAATGTATGCCAGGTCTAAGGCTCCTGCCATAAATTATACATAAATTTGTTGGTCTGTGGTAGACACGACCCCTCCGAAAAAGTAGTAGGGCTGGTAAAAAAAAAGAAGAAAAGTTGCAGTTTTGCACAAATAGCTGCTTATGCAAAAATTTTAGACTTTTTTTTACTCCAGAAACTGGTATAAAAAGCCTCTTGAATGTGCCCCAAAACTGCAGATTTGCCATTTAGCACAAAAACTCACTTTTATTCTAAAATGAAAGAGCTTCCTAGGTCATGGAGTCACTGCTATAACCATGCCTCCTCATTGTTAAATGACATCTCACTGGCTAGTAGCACTCAAATCCCCTGCATGCTCCCTACTGCTCCCTTCACTTATACATTCTGGGCTTCTTGTAAATGCTGGCTCTCGTGATACTTTACAGCTCCATTGCTCTATCAGAGGACCTGTAAGAGATGGACGGAGCATGCACCGGATTTCGGCAATACTAATGCTCACGTCACAAGCACAGTAAGATGTCAATCAGCTAAGAGGGGAAGTAGTTAGAGTAGTGACTCCAAGGGTTGGTAAGCCTTTGGGACCATCCCAGGGACTCCAGATAGTTGATTTGCATACTAAGCGTAGTGCAATAAAAGTGAGTTTTTGTGATAAATAGCAAACCTGTGTTTCTGACATGAACGTGTCGAAAGCCATCAGTAACTGCTATATTATCATGCCAATAGCTTAATTCTAAAGAAACTGGTTGCAGGTTCTTTTTAAAGGGAATTGGTCACATACTTTTAGCCCTGCAAGCTAAGCTTATGGGATAAAAGTAGGTGACCCGCTGAGTCCGGGAATGTAAGTGTTATACTTACCTCCCCTGTCGTTCCCCTGGTGTCAGCACTGGAAGTCACTGCTCATGCATTTAATGGCGCTGCTAAGTAGTTTGCCCGTTCTAATTTTATAACTGGTGGCCTTCTTATGTCACTTCTCAGTGCACTGAGCAGCAGCTTCCAGCCCTCACACTGGGGGAACGACATGGAAAGTAAGTATAATAGATCCCCGGAGTCAGCGGATCACCTTCTTTCGTCCCATAAGCTTAATTTATAGGACTAAAAGTAGGTGACAGAGTCTCTCTGAATGCAGTATATTGTTTCTAGGCAATTTCTTTAAAGTACCACTAGGTGGTTCCATCCTAGCTTTCTTGCACAACGTTTTGAGAGGTTTGCTGTCTCTGACTGTAATTAAGAGTATCCTCATTCTGATAGCGAATAAATATAATGAAAATGGTGAGGGATAATAGAAAGTTGTAGGGTGAGTACGTTTAATTTGCATACAAGCAAAATAAACCCTTGAAGTACTGCAATTGCACTTTATAATTCACCTAATAATCAATGTGGCTTTCATTATGCAGGGTGAAACAAAAGTCAGGGCCACTCGAAATATCTTCTGCACAAAAAGAAATGCAAATAGGAAACTTTGTAGGACACTTGGATGGGTGAGATAAAACATTTTGGGACTACGATGGCAGCAATCTTGGATTCTGCCCAAGAAACTTCAATGGAAAGGGGTCACGGAATACATTATTTATGGGTCGAATTTCATCAGAAATTGTTAGATGTAGTGATTTTGTTAATACCTGCAACTATTTTCAAGCTATGGATGATATCATGTTGAGTAGTAATAAAGTTGTTATGTTGAATTATGTGGTATGGAAAACACTAACTGCATATTTTTTCAGTTATCGGGAGATACCAAAAACAATCCAGGACAGAACTGAGTTCATCCTGATGGTCAGTAACAGAAGTTCACGTGAGGCTCCCAAGGTTTTCAATTAGGAACACCTTGGAAGACAGCCAGCACAAACTGTTAGGAAACTGATTCTGAAGTTCAGGGAAATTGGTACAAACCAAGAACTGGTTGTCTAAAAAGCATTTATGATCCCCAGGTGTCGACAGTTGTACTAGCTGTTTCACAAAATGTCACAGAAAAGCGCCTGGAGACCGGCAATGAAGCAAGGTGTCAGTCAAGTTCTCCAATTCTCAGGTTTGTCTAATTTTCAGATTTCCCAGAGCTAGGGGGTGGAGACCAGCTGCTATGATATCTAACATACATATTCATATAGAGAAGAGGAAATCTTGCTCATCTATCTCTGTCTTTCATATACAGAGGAGCAGCAGCAGGGAGATGTCCAGGAATGCCACAAAATAATAACTGTCCATGCAGCCTGTGGGAAAGAATGGAAGAATGCATCTGTACACTGGTGGAAGAAAGGCGTAAGGGGGGAATCTAACAACACATTATTTATTCCTGTCAGGTTTACTATTCAGTCTAACAGGACCAAACAGTGTAACATTGGGCTCCTTCTGCAGTCCCACCATCTTTCTCCTCCAGTCTACAGATGCATCCTCTAGTCCTGGGACAGGTTTCCACAGGCTGTATGGATGAAACTATTTTGTAGTATTCCTGAACAACCCCTTTAAAAGACTACTACTGACCAGTGCATATCTGATTCCAATAGCTGTGAGACAGTAAAACATTTACTATTAGCTGCAGCAGCATGTCTATGGGTACGTCTGTGCTTCTTTCTCACTTGGCTTCTCCTTCCCTTCTCATTTCCATAGACTTTTATGGGCAGCATGTAATCTGATTGGTCACTGAGCTGTTAGCCTGTCTTGTCTACTAGGATAGTTTTTCAGCTTTTCACAGCGAATGAACACAGTTTAGAAAGATGTGAAAGAAGGAAAGAAGTCTGATAAGTGGAGAAATAAGCATTTTTCTCCAATAATATACTGTAGATCGCATTTTTTATATTTGTCTGTACTAATTATTTATTCCGAGTTTGTTGAAAATTCATTGACCATTTAAGTGCTTAGAAGTCACAGAAGTAAACATGCGTCTGATCACAGAGGGTTAGAGAAGCCAGACTCATGGTAATCAGTGCGCTGATTTTCCTGTAAGCATCAGTCATCTTTTTTTTTCTTCAAATCTACCAAAGGTCATCAGGATCGTTAGCAATGTTGATGGAAGGTCAGAGAAGGTAACTACCAAATAATCTTTTGAGTACCCTTTAATGTACAGAACGGTAGTGGTTTAGTGGTGCATCAATGCTCCTCCAACAGAAGACCTTTAGTGCTACACAATATGCAGAATATACTAATTATTCCTAACATATATTTGTATATACGCAACACATTTCTAATGTAAAATTAGACTAGTGAGCACTGGTCTGAGTCTGCCTTTGTTTTCTTTTTGTTGATGGTTAATCTTTGAGATATGTATTCTTTTTGTCCCTGGTGATGTGCTTAGGGAATCGGGTCACAGCTTGCATTCTTAGAGGAATCTTGCATAATAACAGTTTTCAATCATTTCTTTTTATTCCAAGATAACAGCTTTAAGAAGAGGAAAAAGAGATATTCCGTAAATCATTGCTAAGATCATAAAACTAAAGTCTCAGAGAGACTGATTAACAGTCAGGCTCTACACATGTTTTTTTCTCTAATAATTAGAATATATGCTAGCATGGAGCCAGAAATGCTTTGGCCTTGCTGGCATCTCTCAGGGCACACAGCAATTATTATAGCCTGTCTTCTACGTGTCCTATCTTCAATGCTTCTAGCCATTGAAAACATGTTGGATTAACAGCCTCTTAATTCCACACAATCTTGTCACTTGTGACATCTCTGTGTGCAGCTGTACTTACTCTGTAATTGTAAGATGAAACTTACAATGATGGTTCATAGGGATGAAAAAGTAGGAAATGTAAAAGAGAAATAAAAATAACCACAAGTGTATAGATTATGTATGTTCTATTTTTTTATTACGGTTTTCTCCATCAGTGAGCATTCAATGTTCCTTCTGTGTAGTTGTAAATGGCTGCAATATACAGAATTAAAAAATTAAATAAAGTGAATACTGAATATACAATCCATGAACAATTATTAATTGGTTACTGTTTTCCAGCATTTCACTGTTTGTTGAATATCTATGACATGGATTTATTTATTTCGAATGCAGAAGTAAGGATTACTGTATACTACGGTCATTTATGTTAACCCATATCGAGACCATATGATATTGTGAGAGAATGTATCATGATTAATTTTGTGTTGATGTTCGTTTTGCATACTAACATCCAATTTTATAAACTTAGATCTGAATTATTATAAGACTTGTAACTGTCAGATGTGCCTATTTTTCTGCTTACACAGAGATTTTCTCCTACAGACAGCTTCCTCATTTAACAGGAAAACGCTCTGCATGTACTAATAATAACAGATGCAGCCAGACAGAGATCACAAGTGCTATGAGACATAGAAGCTATTTCCAGACTAATAAAGATGACCATTGATCGTTAAGAAATATGCCACTTAGAAGAAGACTCTGCCTGGAAACTGATTACGAGTAGGGATGAGCGAACGTGTCTGTTACGGACACATCCGCACCCGGACACCGGCTTTGCCGAACACTGCAGTGTTCGCGCGTAAGTGTCCGGGTGCCGCCGGGGGGCGGGGAGATGCGCGGCGGCGCGGGCGGCAGTAGCGGGGAACAGGGGGGAGCCCTCTCTCTCTCCCTCTCCCCCCCACTCCCCGCCGCACCCCCCCGCGCTGCCACGGCGGCCCCCGAACTTTTTCGCCCGAACACTGAAGTGTTCGCAAAGTTCGGTGTTCGGGCGAAAAAGGGGCGGAGCCGAACGTGTTCGCTCATCTCTAATTACGAGCTTTTCAAGAGGAAAAAAACCAAACCATTTATGTTTAAAGATATACTAGTAATTATTAGGAAATCATAGTATCAGTGTTTCTGGTGGCGCAATGCACAACACAGCTCTGCTACATGCACCTCACACACACAGCACTGCTACATACACTGTTCATCCCATACAACAGGGATCAGAAGCAGCACAGCACTGGAGATGGACTTGTGATGGCCTCACCGCCATGCTCCGCCCTGATCACATGATGGTGACGCTCATTCCGAGTAAAGGACTTAGATGCTCCACCCCATATTACATGACGGTAACGTCATTAAAGGTCCTGCATCCTTGTGCAGTTTATGGGTGGACTACAAACCCCCTGTGGTCTCGGTTGCTATGGAATACTTACAAACACCTAGCCGGACAGCAGCCATGTGCATATAGGACCTGTGATGATGTCACCGCCATGTGATCAGGGGCGGAGCATGTAAGTCACTCACAAACCCACTGACGCATGAACAGACAGGTCGTCATTAGTAGTTTTATGTTGCAATCACTTACTGTGCATGTCAAATATGGACTTGTTTACTTACCAGTATAAATTGAGATGCAGCCTTAATAGGAGAGGAACTATCTTGATTGCACCAATTTGAGTGTGATGTGCTTAGTTTCTCAGAGTACTCCACTTCTCTCTTATTAGTTAGAAACACCCAAATATACCTGAAGCACAGATATTGTGCTAACAATATAGGATGCATTCTAGAACCTACTTAAGAGGAGAACTGTGTACTATGTGTTATTTAAGTTGTTACCATATTTTTCGCTTTATAGGACGCACCGGATGATAAGATGCACCCCTGTTTTAGAGGGGAAAAAATATCTTGAACTCACCCAGGGATAGTGCAGGGGGTAGTGCAAGGAATAGTATTGGGTGACGGATCAGAAGGAGTAGCAGAGGTTTGAAGCACTGGAGCTCTGTGTCACAGCGGCGCTTGTTCGGCACGAGGAAGGGAAAAAGCCGATTGGTGGAGGAGGGGAAGCAGCAGCAGTTCCCGCCGGCGCTTACCACCAATCAGTGGCATGTGTGGGCGGCAGTGGGGAGGAGAGAAAACTGGTAAGTGATTGCATATTTCTTTGCGCGATCACGAGTTTGTTTGTGCAACCGCAATATAGTTAGCGTGATCGCATGTTTAAACTCATGATCGCGCAAACAAATGCTGATGCGATGAATTTCAGTACTTGTTTCTTGCGCTTTGGGAGGAAAAAAAGTGCGTCTTAAAAGGCGAAAAATACCAATCAGCCGTAAGATGCCTAATATTGTGTACGTCCATGTTGTGCCACTGAAACAGCTCTGATACATCAAGTCACTCCACAAGACCTCTGAAGGTGTCCTGAAGGCATCAAGATGTTAGCAGCAGATCCTTAAAAGTCCTGTAAATCGTGAGTTGGGGTCTCCATGAATTGGACTTGTTTATCCAGAACATTCCCTTGATTCTTAATTTGATTGAGATGTGGGGAATTTAGAGGCCAAGTGAATACGGTTATTGTAATGTTTCTCAAGCCATTCCCGAACAATTTTTGCAGGGTTGCAGGGTGCATTATCCTTCTGAAAGAGGCCATTGCCATTAGGGAATACCATTGCCATGAAGGGGTATACTAGAGTGGCAATCATTTTTCTGTGGGTGATATGTGTCAAAGTAACATCCACATGTATGCCAATCTGTCCAATCAAAACATTGCCCAGAGCATCACACTGCATCCGCTCATTTGTATTCTTCCCATGGTGCATCTTGGTACCATCTTTTCCCCAGGAAAGCCACGCACACACCCTATCATCCATATAATGTAAGAAAATGTAAGTCATAAAACAATTCCACCTTCTTCTATTGTTCCATGGTCCAGATCTGATGCTCACATGTCAATTGTAGCCCATAAGCAATATGCTGCAGTGCACTATTTTTCTGACACTTTTCTATCATAGCAGTATCCATTTTTTTGCAGTTTGTGCTACAGTAAGTCTTCTGTGGGATTGGACCAGATGGGTTAGCTACCTTTGCACCTCTATGATCTCTAGACACCCATGACCCTGCCATTGGTTCACCAGTTGTCCTTCCTGGAATCACATGTTAGGTAATAGCTATTGCATGTTGCGAACACTCCACAAGGCCTGCTGTGTTTTAGGTGCATTATGTCCTTATTGTTTAACCATCACAGGTTAGGCCTTTTCAAAGTCGCTCAGATCCTTACGCTTGTCCATTTTTCTTGCAGCAACACGTCAACTACAATAACAGAGTGTTTGCTTGCTGCCTCATATATTCCACTTCTTGACAGGTGTCATAATGTTATGGCTGATCGGTGTATTTTGAAATCTTCCCTTTTTTGGTAAAACTACAGATGTTACTGCAGAGGAATAGCCCCTCTACATGAGTAATGTATTTAGACCATGCTAGGGAGGAAAACTGGCGACCTTCTGGTCTAATCAGATTTATGTGTTATCTTTCTGTTGTAACAGTTAATATTTAATTGTGGTACCAGTTGATTGGATGGGCAGGGTCAGAAGTCAGCAGCATGAGTGACATGGGGTGGTGCAGTCTACGTCTCCCCACGGGAATATTCATTGGTATCAGTTTTGAGAGCAGAGAGAATGTCAGTATAAATCTTTTCCAAAGGATTCACTGGAAAATGCCCTATGGGCAATTGTAGATGCGCCACTGCAGCATGCGTGCACCATTAATTCTCCTGGTCCTGGCCTATGGCCCTATTCACCCGGTTGCCTCTGCAAGACTTTGCCGCACAAAATACCTGGTCCTGCTTATCATTTACTTTGAGAACACTATAAGTGGAGAGTTAATATTAAATGCTTAGTTTGAGCTTCTAAGCTGAGTCAAAGGTGTGTCCATCTGGCCCCTTCCAGAGTCTTCTGAAAAAGATTGTACGCCCATCCGACCACTTGATTAGATAACTACTAATTTGGGGTTTTTTTGCGTTACCTAAACTGTGTAGCACACAAGATGGCTGTGAGACGTATGATGTGAGATGTTAAGCAAACATTTTTTAAGTGGGAAAACTACTTTAATTGGGCGTGGCATAAAATAACTAAAGAGACAATACTCACCTCTCTTTTTAACTCCCGGAAAATAGCTAAGTGGCTCTGGCTCCCAGTATGTAAGTCTGGTGGAAGTCAGATGATGCTGCAAGCCAGTCAGAGCGTGCTCCATCTGTGATGTTATCCGGCTCTCACGATGTAATTGCAGAGACCCCAGCTAGTTGCCATGGCAACACGATGCCAGGTACCGGCGTCCTGTATTGCCATTGCCTATGATCGGTGTAATAAGCGATAAGGTATTGCAGGAGAGAAGTCCTGCAAAGCCTTATCATAACGATCAGAGGTGCTATGCTGTAAGTCCCCCAGAGGGACACAAATAGTGTGAAAAAAAAAGATCAAAATAATGTACAAAAATAAAAATGTAAAGAAAACTTTTTGGGGGCTTTTTCTCATATTAGCATAAAAAAAATAAAAAATCCCACACATTTAGTATCGTCATGTCCATAACGAAATGTACAATAAGTTGAACATGCTTTTTATCCTGCATGGCAAAAAGCATTAAACAAAAACACTAAAAAACTGAGGCATAATGCAAATTTTGCCTCCCAAAAAATGCAATAAAGGTGATCAAAAAAGCTGTATGTACCCTAAAATGGTAACAATAAAAACTACAGCTCATTTCGCAAAAAATAAGCCCTCACAGAGCTCCATCCATAGAAAAATAAATATTTATAGGACTTTGAATCAAGCAATTTAGAAAAAAAATGATTTCCAAAAAAAGGCTTTTAATTGCAGAAAAGTGGAAAAATCTAAAAAATCTAAGAATTTTGGTATCCTTGTAATTGTACCGGCCCGCAGAAAAAATGGATTGTGTCATTTATGCTGCATAATTAACACTTAAAAAAAAATCTATGGTAGAATTGATGCGTTTTTTCTCCTTGCGATTATAAAAAAAATAATAAAAGTTTTACAATACAGTTAGTCCCCGACTTGCGAACAGGTTCCGTTCCAGGAGCCCCTTCGCAAGTCCGTTTTGTTCGCAAGTCGAACAAATGGTTGTATGGAGGGGATCGCGGGTGGATCCCGCTCCATACAACGTCGGGTGCCGGCTGTTCTTACAGCGGGCACCCGGCGGCAGCAGTTCCGACGAGCCGTGGCGCTTGTCGGAACTGTTAACACTTTAAATACCGCTCTGACAGCGGTGTTTAAAGTGTTAACAGTTCTGACGAGCGGCGCGGCTCGTCGGAACTGCTGCCGCCGGGTGCTCGCTGTAAGAAACAGCCTGCACCTGACGTTTAGGGGGCCCGTACAGCGTCCCATGATGAGATCGCGGGACGCTGTGTGGTTGCTAGGCAGCCGGGGACCTCCTGAAAGGCCCCAGGGCTGCCTATGCAGAGCGCCTATCAAGCGCACGGCTTGCTAGGCGCTCTGCATAGACAGCCCTAGGGCCTTTCAGAAGGCCCCCGGCTGCCCAGCAACCGCGATGTGACCGGACAGGCTTCTATCAGGCTTGATAGAAGCCTGTCTGGTCCCTGCACAGTATGATGTAATGCCATAGCATTACATCATACTGTGCTGTACACATAGTTCGTATCTAGCGAAATTCGTAAGTCGAATGTTCGCAAGTCGGGGACTATCTGTATAGTCTATGTACCCAAAAATGGCACCGATAAAAACTACAGTTCGCCACGAAAACAACAAGCCCTTATATGCATCAGATCACATGGGCGTATTTGCAAGACCTAAAAACGACCAACCAAGCCAATATAGCGGCAGACGTTTTTACTTCGGGTCCAAAACATAGTCCTGGAACTATGTTTTGGGCCGGAATATGTCGGCCGCTGCATGGGCTCTAAGAGCCCATGCAGCGGCCGTAGGTGGGAGGGAGTTTAGCAGCATGGCTGCTAAACTCCCTACCGCTGTTCTCCTCCCCCTCATGCAGGCTTACCTCTGTTCCTCCCTGCTCATTCTGTGTAATTAGAGGGGGCGGGACGGGATGGAGCTAAGCACCGGTCCGCCCCACCTCCTATTGATGGCTATGGACAAGGGGCGGGATGCAGGTGGAGCTAAGCACCCGCACCTTGTCTATAGCCATCAATGCGAGGAGGCGGGGCAGACTGGTGCTTAGCTCCGCCCCTCCCCCTCCCATTGCACAGAACGAGTGGGGAGGAACAGAGGTGAGCCTGCGATGGGGAGGGAGGGTAAATAGGCAATGGCCTGGTGAGCTCGGCACATTTGCGCCGGGCTCGCCAGGCCATTTGAACGGGCGCACAAACTTTTGATTTGTGCGCCCTTTCACCAGATTTTCTGCTCCCAACGTAGCGTATATCGGCCGGCCATGAAAACGGCAGCTGATATGCGCTTGTGGGAATAAAGCCTCATGTATAGTTTTTATTTACTGCATGGCGTGAGATTATATTAAATTGGTATAATGACAAATTGTATATATTATAAAAATATGAATTTTTTTAAACACTTCTAACTTATAGAAAGAACTTACAGAAGTAAGAGGGTTAAAAACAACAAATTATACTCACCTCTCCGATACCCCACTGGTCCATCGCAGCTGTTCTCGTTCTTACCACTTGTCTCTGTTTACATTGGCTGCAGTGATGATGTTCTAAATACACATGTGACCACTGCAAATGAGACCCCCAAACTGGCAGAACCAAATGACGGCTGAGAAAATCGAATATAAGTAATGTAACTCCCTCTGCTCCCAGAGGGTTACTTTAGGAAGGCACAGATAGTTGAAGAGACCCTCCAACACTCGGAAAGATAGACACACAGCTTCTTGGATTACCTGATGCACACTGTGCATAGAATGCATTGGTAGTCTAAGACGCTACATGCTGCTCTGACCTGCCAGCATGGCTCATGTGGGCAGCACTGGTTATCAAAGCAGCATATAGTGTCTTCTACTAAGGATGCATACTGTACACAGTGTGCACCAGGTAGTCAGAGAAGGGCTGCAGCGATCCTTGTTTGTCCAGGCCCAAAGGGCCGCTTTATGTAGCAGCTAGAGATGAGCGAGCGTACTCGGAAAAGCACTACTCGCTCGAGTAATTTGCTTTATCCGAGTATCGCTGTGCTCGTCCCTGAAGATTCGGGTGCCGGCACGGAGCGGGGAGCTGCAGGGGAGAGCGGGGAGGAACGGAGGGGAGATCTTTCTCTCCCTCTCTCCCGCCCGCTCTCCCCTGCTCCCCGCTGCGACTCACCTGTCAGCCGCAGCGGCACCCGAATCTTCAGGGACGAGCACAGCGATACTCAGATAAAGCAAATTACTCGAGCGAGTAGTGCTTTTCCGAGTACGCTCGCTCATCTCTAGTAGCAGCACACATTACAGCTGCTGATATTTAGGGAAGCGACAGCCAGCAGTGTTTAGCTGCAGTGCTGCTCCCTTCAAGTGTTCCAGGCTGCTGCCTGAGCCCAGAGGTTTAACTGGCCTCATGGTAGATGTGGCAGTTTGTGCTCTATATCTGTTACTAAAGCCTGGAATACAGTTGCAAGAAAAAGTAAGTGAACCCTTTGGAACTGGATTTCTGAATTGATTACTAATAAAATGTGGTCTGATTGTTATCTCAGACACAATTAAAGGGTGGGTTTACATGGGACAACTATCGTTCATCTAGTCCCTGAAAAGAGTTGCTACAGCAAGTTGTTAGTGTACGAATGATGGTTTTCGTGTGCTTTTACACCAAGAGATTGTTATTGATTTTCATTGTTGCTGAAGTGCACAACTCCCTACAAAGCTTTTTGGCCAGTCATTGAAAAACAAAGAATGGCCCATTTACATCAGATGATAATCATCCAGCAACTATTTTTTGGTGAGCTGAAATGAAGCAACCAGCAACTAGGGAATGAATTACCACTGGTTACCCTGTTGGTGGTCATATTCAGGGTGCATTCACATGAACGTATATCGGCTCGGCTTTCACGCCGAGCCGATATACGTCCTCCTCGTGTACAGGAGGGGGGGGGGGATGGAAGAGCCTGAAGCAGGAACTGAGCTCCCGCCCCCTCTCTAGCTCCTCTCCACCCCTTTGCACTATTTGCAATGAAAGGAGGCGGGGCGAGGTGGGGCGGGGCTACGTTCCGAGAATTAGCCCCGCCCCGTCCCACCTCTCCCCATTGCAAATAGTGCAGAGGGGCGGAGAGGAGGCAGAGAGGGGGCGGGAGCTCAGTTCCTGCTCATGGCTCTTCCATCCCCCACCCCCTGCACATGAGGAGGACGTATATTGGCTCGGCGTGAAAGCCGAGCCGATATACGTTCGTGTGAATGCACCCTTACACAGAGTAACACTCACATTCGCTCAATTAAGCGATTATTTGGATATTAGTTGTCCCCATGTAAAGCCACTCATAGATAAACACTAAGTTAACAAGTTAAGGCCCATTTACACCAGCAGATGATCGCTCAAAGATCGCTCAAATTACAGTTTAACCCATTTACGACCAGCCACTGTATATATACGGCGGCTGGTGCTGGGCTTAAAGGACCACCGATCGTAAAAATACGGCGGTGCTCTAAGCCTCCTGCCTCTGCAATCAGTCAGAGGCAGGAACGGGTTATCAGCTGTTAGTGACAGCTGATAACCTGGAGCAGAAGGCAGGAGGGGTTTTTAACCCTTCCTGCCTTCTGCTTCCCCGATATACAGTGCTCAATGAACACTGTCGGGGCAAAGTGAAAGTAAGAAGTTCTTTCACTACGGGAGCCTCGGGGGGTCATGTGACCTCCCGGGATTCCCTGCTACTGCAGAGCTGGAGGGTCAGACTTAGACCCTGGCAGCTCTGCAGGTGACTAATGTCACCACAGGGGTTGCTTTCCCCTGTAACTGAGGGTCCTATGGACTGCCCAGCTACAGTGGGAAAATGTCAAATAAAGTTTAAAAAAAAAAAAAAGTGAGTGTCCCCCAGAGGTCTTATATGACGTCATGGGGGACACAGATAGTAAAAAACACAATTACATACATAAGTAAAACAAAACAACAGAATAAAACAACAAAACATACATAAAAAAGGGAATAACACAAAGCAGACGCCAACAAAAACCGTCACCGTATGCGCCCTATAAACCAAAACCGTACATACTATATATCAAAACGTCCGAAATAAATAGAGGAACCCATTTCCATATTTTATTTTAGTGTAAATATAAAAATAATTTTAAAAAAAACTATAAATGTTAAAAAAATCATTTTTTTTTAGCATTTTACCCCCAATAAAACTAAAAAACGGGAAAAAATGTCAGTGAAAAAGATATTTAAAAAATAGTCCTATATGTCACGGAAAAAAAAACGCAGCAAAAATAATTTTGGTAGCTAAAGGAAAAAAAATAGAGCAGTAAAACTGGCACATGGGTAAAATCCCTAAAAAGTGTCTGGTCCTTAAGGTACAAAACAACCTGGTCCTTAAGGGGTTAAGTGACAGCTTTGAGTGATCATTTTGCTTAAACTATTAAGTAGCTACTTAGTAGCAATTAAGTGTGCAAATGAAGCCTTATTGAACGCAGTTAATACCCTGAGGGCTATTATCTGTGCTCAGATCCTTTGTTCTCCAGGGGAAAACAATGCTATCAGCACTCCCCATGGAGAACTACTGATAAGAGTGAATGACGATTTTTAGCTTGACCTAAATTTAACGATCAGCTAGCAGTGCCCGAAAAGCGCACGATGGGCGCGCATTTAGACGTGCCGATGATTGCTAAAACGATCGCCGATTAGCGATTTATTTTTTTTAGCGATCATCGGCTAATGTAAATGGGCCTTAACATACAAACAGTTATATACTTCATTTCTTTTATTGACAAGATTGAGTAAGCATACACAGTGCTGGGAGAAAAGCAAGTCTGCCCTTGAACACAATAACCTTTAGATCCCCCTTTAGAAGTAGTTAACTCCACCTGATGTTTTCTACAACTGCAAATAAGATTTGCACATAATGGGGGAGTTTCAAGCAATTTATGTTCACAGCATCTTAGCAGGAATATTGTAAGAAGTTATGGGAAAGATGTGATCCACAGAAGAGTTTCCTGTCAGTTATAGTGCCTGCTGGATGCCGTAGATTGTCGAGGTGTTGATACATACTAGGAGAGCTGTCTTTGATGGCTTTTAGATGTACCTAAGGTAAGATCTGAATATACAGGTGTTCCAAGAGATTTAGTAGGACTACATTCACATGGAGCATCTGCAGCATTTACAGTACAAGCCATGTGGGTGAGATTTTAACTAAATGGTGCAGAAAAAAAAGCTCTCTGGAATCTGCAGTGGAACTCACATACAACACAAATTCTAAATCTGCATTATGTCAATTTGTGCTGGGGATTTTCAGTGCGGATTCCGCCACTTCAAAAATCCACATCTAAGGCTACTTTCACACATGCGCCTTTTATCGCGATTACTGCGGCGTTTTGATCATCATGGTAATCACAGTATAATGCTCTCATTGATTTCAATGGGGCCTTGCAGACATACGCTTGTCAGAAAATGCTGCGATTTTCGAGCACTGTCTGTTCTATTTTGACACGTTTTCACACACCTCATCACCTATCACAATGATGGGGTGCATTAAAAATTGCTGTTGGAGGCAGTAACCTACACCCGAAAATGGCGGTAAAATGTCAGTGTTTTGCCAAGGCTATGTGTGAGAGTGACAACAAAGGGAGAAAAGCCAGTTCCTTAAAAACACTTCTTTTATTCTTCTTTAATTATAAAAAAAAATCATAAAATGATAAATGATGGGTACCATCTGACACCAAGTCAGCGCACAGACGCGTTTCGAAAGCCACTGCTTTCTTGATCACAGCTAGCAGACTTAGATGGTACTTCCCCATAAAAACAATCACGGACCAATCATTTAACTCATACGTGCACATTTCCACAAACGTGATTGCAAAACCAAAAGAGAAAGAAAAATGTGAGAGTGGCCAAAATTCCAACCCAAATGCCCAAGTATCATGTGGATTTTCGTGTTGATTTTGATGGAAATCTGCCACAAAAATCACAGCAGCTTTTCTGTTGTGGAAAATCTGCTATATGTGAAAGTAGCTTTAGGCTGTGAACCCTATGAGCTTTTGCAGGAGTCAAATCCAAAACAGAAGATTTCCTCCAGCACTTATATAAAGTTAAAAACAAAACGTTTATTATAGTATCCTTAAAACATCTTCATAGAAGCAGATGGAAATAAAAAAGGGAACAGCTTCCTTCCCTGCACCATGCTATTTAGATTCCAGGATAGTGTCCGGTGTGGATGAGCTGATTTCACTTTTTCTTTTGTAGGAGTACAGAGATTAGGTAGCCATTGTTGACCACGGCTAGACTTCACCTCCCTTAGTCTTCGTATATTATAACACTCTAAAATTGGCCTTCACCCCTTGTGACTGTGTGATGCTTTGCACATTTGAGGCCAGGCTTTTACTTATTGTTTTGAGATAAATATGTTTATTTAGTTTATAGCCATGCTTGTAGTTATTGTTTTTTACTGTTAGCCAATCACCATACAAGTTAATTTTATTGTACACGTTGTTAAGGTTCTAGCAGTACCTAATATTGATATAAGCTGGCCATACATGTTAGACATATGTTAGTGGGACCAGCAGACCATCTAATATGTATGCAAGCTTTGTGATTCTCCCCTAACTGGAAATGTCAGGAGGAGGTAAGGATTGGGCAGTTGGATTTTAATTGCCCAACCCTTTTTTTCAGGAAGATAAGCTGCTACCAGATGTGGCTGGCAACAACTTTCATCCTCTTTCCTAATCAGAATATGTAACTATATGGGGGAGCTGGTTGACATGGTCATCATCCCACAAATACAAGGGGCTGCTGATAACTCTTTGGCTTTGTGTTCTTTTGGCTTTGTGCAGACTATAAGGCGTTATTTACAGCAAATAAGAGCAGAGGAATGATAAAATTCTTGTTTCTGCAAGGAACGTCCGTGAAGGATATTCATGGTGATATGTCGCAGACATTGGGGCATCAATGCCCTTCATATTCTACAGTTAAGAACTGGGTTGCCAAATTTAATAGGGCCACTTCAGCACCAATGATGAGGAACGTCCTGGGCGACCGAGAGAGGTTGTTGTTCCGGAGATCGTCGATGCTGTGCACAACCTCATACTGGAGAATCGGCCAATTTCAGCTAAAGGAATAGCAGACATCATGGGGATTTCTCGTGAACGTGTTTGTGTCATTATCCATAAACATTTGAACATGAAGAAGCTATCTGCAAAGTGGGTCCCCAAATGTTTGACAACAGATCAGAAAAGCATGCGAGTGAAAACTTCCCTGTCCATTTGTCAGCGTTTCCGGACTGATAAGAACTTCCTGGATCGACTGGTCACTATGGATGAGACCTGGATTTATTTGTATGATCCTGGAAACAAGGAGCAGTCAAAAGAGTGGAGGCACAGTGGTTCTCCTCACCCAAAGAAGTTCAGGGTGCAAAAAGCAGCCACTAAGGTGATGGCGTCTGTGTTCTGCGATAAGGAGGGCGTGCTACTAGTGAACTACCTTTAAAATGGTTCCACCATCAATACAAGGTATTACATTGAACTTTTGGACCAATTGAAGGCAGCTCTGAAGGCCAAAAGGCACGGCAAGTTGTCCAAAGGAATCTTGTTCCTGCAAGACAACGCCTCCGCTCACACTGCACAAGCGACCACGGCAAAACTGGTAGAGCTAGGCTTCCAGCTGGTGGAGCACCCACCTTATTCACCAGATCTAGCTCCCTCTGACTATCATCTGTTTCCAAACCTGAAGAAACACCTCAAGGGTACCAGATTTCACACCATTTCTGATACCATGGCTGCTACGGATGACTGGCTTGAGGCACAACCGAAATCCTTCTTTTTGTAAGGCTTACAGAACTTGGAATACCGATCTAAGAGGTTTGTTGTCATCAGTGGAGAGGATGTGGAATAAATGTAAAGTTTCATCTTCCTATCTCGTTCTTTTTGGGTAAAGCCAAAGACTTATCAGCAGCCCCTCGTATATATATCGTGTATGGCCAGCTTTACACCTAATAAACATTGGGGTAATTATCAATGGCTTTGCACCACATTTGTGAAAACAAATGTGCAACCTTTCTATTTTTACTCTGCTTTGCCACTTATGAAAAAGTGGGTGTAGATATCCAGCAAAGGTGTGGCCACCGTCAACCGCAGGGAGTTATGAAATTTTGTACCAGTAAATGCCTACGAAAAGTATCATTAATTAGATATGAGGGACTAGCAAATAGCCACTAACATGTACATTTCCCTTCCAGATGTTGGTATGAGAAAAGGAATTTCTTGCACAGCTGAAGCAATCATTTGGTTTTGCAAAGGGAGATTAGAGTCATCTTTATATTGTCATCGGTAATCGCTGTGTTCAGGTTATACACTTTAAGGCCTTAGTCAGACGGGCGTTTTTAGCTGCGATTTGCGCATGCGCATGCGTCCGGCGATTTTATAAAACCATTGCTTTGCAATGGTATCGGACACATGAGCGCTTTTTATGCGCTCGTCCGATAAATTATAGAACAGAAATCGCAGATCGCACCTATCTGTGATCTGCGATTCCTGTTCTCTTCTCTATATGCGCTCAATGGGGCCAGCGGCAGCAGCGCCGACCCCATTGAGAACATATAGAAGACAAATCATTCTTCTCTGCCACAGCTGTAACAGCTGTGACAGAGAAGAACGATGTTTGCCCATTGAATTCAATGGAGCCGGCAATGCAGCCGCTCCAGTGAAAGCAATGGGCTGCCGGCGTGCGCGGGGTGAATTGTTGGGAAGGGGTTAAATATATAAGCCCTTCCCTGCAATTCATCCTAAAATGTGTTAAAATAAAAAAAAATTGTATACTCACCTTTCCGCTGCAGCCGGAGTCCAGCCGCGGCCGCTGTCAGTTCTCCTGAACTGCTTCTCGGCACTATTCAGCCGACGGGGCTTTAAAATCCCCGCCTGCTGAATGATCTGCCTCTGATTGGTCACAGCCCTGACCAATCAAAGGCAGGTTTCACTCACACACCCATTCATGAATTCATGAATGGGTGAGTGACTGCTGCCTCTCAGCGCTGAGCCAATCAGGGGCAGGTCTGACTCACATCCATTCATGAATTCATGAATGGGTGTGAGTGAGACATGCCTCTGATTGGCTCAGCGCTGAGCCAATCAGGGGGCAGGTCTGACTCACACCCCCTTCACACCCACTGCAGGACGGCTGCGCGGAGCTCCGGCTGCCGGGAGAAGGTGAGTATATATATATTTTTTATTTTTACACATTTTAGGATGAATTGCAGGGAAGGGCTTATATATTTAAGCCCTTCTCGACAATTCATCTCGGGCTTGCCCGCAGCGCATTGCTTTAAATGGAGGCGGCTCTATTGCCGTCTCCATTGAATGCAATGCGCTGGACAGCTCCGGCCCGTTTCTAATGAAACGCGGCTAGGAGCAGATTTTCGGGCGATTTGTGGGCGACTTGCGCGCACCGGTCACGCGATTTGCGGATGCGCATCCGTCATGCGATCCGCAAATCGCGTGAAAAAACACCTGTGTGACTAAGGCCTAAAGTCTATTGACATGTGTTATATATGCATTTTAAGCTGCATCTTTAAGTGGTGTTTTAGAACACAGTCATAAGAAGAGATTTTAGTAAGTGGAATAAAGTACAGTACAGTATTCAAATATATCTAATTATAGTGTACATAAGGTGCAGTGGCATAGCTATAGAGGTCGCAATTGTGACCCGGCCCAAGGAACTTGCACTATAATAATGGTCATCGCAACTTCCCTGTGCTCCTGCGCTATTTTCTAATCTTTCACGTGGAAGTTACTTTTATTTCTACACACAGGCAGGCGCAGGAGACCCAGTGCTTCTCACTGTCTAACGCAGATCAGCTCCTTCCCCTGGCTCTCATGCTTCCGGTACAGAGACGGGATGGAAGCTGGGGGGGGGGGGGGGGGGGGGGGCTTAGCTCTATGTACCAACTAGATGCTGGTCAACTTACCCCTCCACTGCCTCCTGTGCAGCGTTACTCCAAGCAGAGGGGCAGCAGCAGGAGCAGAGTGAAGCTGCTGATGATGAGGACCTGGCTGTAGCTTTAGGACTACAACCCAAGTGCAACCAGCAGTGTCTGCCTGCCTGCCTCACCAGAAGGAGGACCCAGAGCTGATCACTGAAAGCAAGGAGAGATGGAGGAGAATGAATGGGAATATCTGCAGTGAGCATCAAACACACCCCTCTAAACTACATAGTCCAACTATGACTTTCTTTGCCACCCTTCTGTATATTGTGACCCCCTGTGCCCCACTCCTATATACTACAGTATAATTCCTCTGTGCCTCCCTCCTATATAATGTACTTTGACCCCTTGTGCATCCAATCCACTGAACGTGCAGTGCCTTCCTGTTCTATGTACTATGAGTCACAGTATATAGGAGTTTAGAGCTATAATATATAGAAGAGGACACCTTGGGGACATACTGTAGTAAAGAGGTGTGAGACATGGGTGGTATACAGGAGTGTCGTAGTACATAGGAAGGGGGACTTGGGGAGGTCAAAATATAGTATATAAGAGTAGGACCACAGGTAGGGTCATAGAATATGGGTGTGTGGTCATAGTATACAAAGCTCTCTCTGTGATGCCACTATGTAATCGCGGAGGGCCGACAGGTTGCCATGGCAACCAGATGCCAGACAATGAAGTCCGCGCATGCTATCGCTAATACAGAAGTACTGCAATACAATATCATAGCGATCATAGTTTTCGGATTCACACCCCCTACAGAGACATTTAAAAAAATAGTAACAAAAAAACCATGTTAAAAAAGCACTAACTAGACAGTGCTTTGCCCACCTAGCAATACCATGCAGCATTTGTCAGCAAACAGTCAGAATTTCACAGTGGACTTGTGTTCACTTCCAGGCTCTATCCTAGACTGCCTGGGCTTGCAGATTTTTTATGTCCCAGTAACCAGCTCAGTGGAGACAGCTGAGCTGACTGAGGAA
The DNA here is from genome assembly GCF_035609145.1 of Eleutherodactylus coqui. Lineage (NCBI taxonomy): Eukaryota > Metazoa > Chordata > Amphibia > Anura > Eleutherodactylidae > Eleutherodactylus > Eleutherodactylus coqui. Next base: position 128,659,283 of record NC_089843.1, on the reverse strand, counting down.
CCAGGAAAGTCCTGTATGGGACTGGTAGAGGAAGTGATAGGTCCCACTACCAACCTACCCATCACTTCAATAAAAATCCACACTAAAATAATGGCTCAGAACTAATTTTGCTTAGCAACCAACTCTCTGGGATTTTTCATTTCACCTAGTTAAGACATGTGGGTGAAATCTAAACTCTCTACAGTACTTCTCCTGCCATGTGTTTACATATCCTCTCCTCTTCTCCAGACCGGAGGGCTGGGCATTTTTGACCATCATACAATACACCCTAGACAAGGTGTCAGCATTATCCTGTGACTTTCTAGGTCTGTGTTTGATGGTAAAATTGAAGTTCTGCAATGCCAAGAACAATCTTATCACCCTCGCATTTTCTTTCTTTTCTCTCTCTGTTTCATCCATGTCAAGGGCGGTATGGTTTGGTACCAGCCTAGACTTTCTCAACAAAAGATAATATTTTAACGACTTAAGTGCTCAATTAACTGCTAAACATTCCCGTTCCACAATTGCATAATTTTTCCCTGCAGAAGACAACTTTTGACTCAAGTACATTGCTGGATGTTCCTCACCACTTAGTATTTATGACAACACTGCGCCCAAACCTGCTTCAGAAGCATCTGTTTGTATTAGAAATTCCTTGGTAAAATCAAGGCGGATTAGTTGGCACAAAGCAGACTTCAGGCTATGAGAAGCCTTCTCTGCCTCTGGAGTCCATGTCACCATTAATGACTTCCAATCTTTATTCAAGTCAGTCAGTGGTGGAGCTATGGAGGCAAAATTTAGCACAAACCTGCGATAGTATCCATGATATCAAGAAAAGCCCTGACTTGTTTCTTAGTTAAGGGCCTAGAACAATTCTGTAGGGTCTGCACCTAGTTAATCTGAGGTTTTACTTCTCTGCCAATGATTTAGCCACGGTATTTGGATTCCTCCAAGTCTAATGCACACTTTTCCGGGTTTATGGTAAGCCCTGCATCACCTATGGAATCCAAGACAGCCTGTACATTACTTTCCCAATCTGAACTGTAAATAACCACATCTTTTAGATATGCAGCTGAATAGTCACAATGTGGCTTCAAGATCTGGTCCATCATCCTTTGAAAAGTAGCAGGTGCAAACCAAGTGGCAAGTTTTTGTACTGAAACAAACCATCTGGGTGGGAGAAAGCAGTTTTCTCTTTTGCTCTATCAGTTAAAGGTATTTGCCAGTACCCCTTTGTAATATTACAAATGGTAATTATCAGGCATTAGCCAGTCTTAATTAGCTCATCAATCCTTGGCATGGGGTAAGCATCAAACTTTGAGATTTCATTTAATTTTCTAAAGTCATTACAAAGTGCCGTTTGGTTTGGGAAACAAAACAATTGGGCTTGAACACTCACTTTTTGACTCCTCAATCCCTCTTCGCTCAAGCATGTGCTTAACCTCAGCAAAGACTGCTTCTCTACCTGCTCCAGGTACCCTGTATGGCTTAAGGTTTATTTTCAGCCCAAGTTCAGTTATTATATCATGCTCTATGACATGGGTGTGACCTGGCAGGTCAGAGAACTTGCTTTTATTTCTCTGCAATTTGCTTTCAACCATGGGCGCTAAGACCAGAACTCAGACCCCAGAGTTAAATGTTCTAAACTTGGCGGACCAATGATACACTTTGCTTTGGGCATCTTGCACCTTCTGCAAGTGTTTCCTTACAATAGGCATTACTGTAGCAATCCAGTTTTGCATTTGTGTCATGTGCTCAATAACATTTTTGTAGGGAGTAGACTCTGTTTCCCATGTCTCTTTGGTTATGTCTAGCAGATCCTTTGGGTGATAATCATAAAAAATCTCAAAGGGGGAGAATCCTGTAGAGGTCTGTGATACTTCTCTAATGAAGAACCTCAGATATGGTAATAGACAGTCCCAGTCACATCCATTTTTTCTACTACCTTTTTTAACATATGCTTTAGGGTTTTGTTAAACCTCTCCACTAACGCATCTGTCTGAGGGTGATACACATAGGTATGTATGTATGTATTTGATTTTAAATAGTTTGCAAAGTTCTTTTATTATCTTTGGCATGAATGGTGTACCTTGGTCAGTAAGGATTTCTTTAGGGACCCGTCCTGGAAAACATATAGAACAATCCCCATACAATACTTTTGGTAGCTGTATTTCTTAAAGGGACAGCTTCAGAATAATTAGTAGCATAGTCTAGCATGACCAGGATATACTCATGTCCTCTAGCTCACTTGACTATGGAACACACTAAATCTATACTAATTTTCCCAAATGGTACTTCCATAATAAGAAGAGGCACTAAAAGGCTGCGAAAGAATGACACAGGGGCAAGATTCACAATATTTTTTTATTTCTTTAGGAATTCCTGGCCAGGAGAACCTTTAAAGGACGCTGTCCTGTGTCTTATCATTCCCCTAGTATCCCCCTAAGTACATGATTATGTAAAAAAATAATGTTTTTGAAAAATAGTAGTGTTAATAGTTTATTGTTGCCAATTAACAAAATGCAAAGTGAATGAATGAAAGAGAAATCAAATTAATTGGTGTGATCCCCTTTGCCTTCAAAACAATATCAATTCTTCTAGGCACACTTGCACAAAGTCAGGGATTTGGTAGGATTTTAGTCAGGTGTAGGATTAACCAATTATACTAAACAGATGATAACGATCATAATTTTCATATGTAGGTTGAATCACAATCATTATTCAAACAGCTGTGCACGAGGCTTAAAACTGGGTGAGGTAAAGGCAAACTTTGCTAAAAAAAGTCAGTTTGTGGAAGACAGTTTCATGTCACAGGTGATACTCCATGGCAAAACTGAGCACAGCAACAAGACTCAAAGTAGTGATACTGCATCAGGAAGGTCTCTCCCAGGAAAATAACGCAAAGCGGACTGGGGTTTCAAGATGTGCTGTTCAAGGTCTTTTGTTTATTTCTATATAATATGACATGTGAGAAGATCTACCATGTTTTGTCAATTTATGATTCAATGCCTTACTCTGTTCTGGTACACAATTTGTTTAAAGCATGTCACCTTTGCTTTGCTGTAAATGATCTCCCCACCATATTCTAGGTGAACCCCACAAACTTGCTGTATGAATTTTGTTGGGCAAGCTCTGTCAGAAGCAAGTCCTTTTTGAACATGGGATTTGTGATGCCACCCAGTGAGCTACAGAACAGTAACTGGTACTGACAGACACGTCTTGGCATTATCACTAATAAGATGCATAGGGAAACTCTTACAGAGTGCTGCGGAGCCCATACTCGTAATGTCCATCACATTATAAAACGCACCAAATTTTCAGAATTTCTCAAAATGCATACTGGAATCACTTATTAAAGGGTCTCATTATATACTGGCATACTTTTCTCTCTAATACAATTTCAAATACACCAGTTTGAGTAGAAACACATCACATCATTGCCTGTGAGCCTTAATTAATTTTTTATTAGTACACGTTTGGGACCTAAGCATTCGCCTTCATTAGGTCAAAAAGAATGAGTATGTACATATGTAATGAGAATATAGGAATGTATGTACTCGTTATCCTGACCCGATGAAGGAAGAAGACCAGTTCCTAGGTGGCTTGCAATGTACCACTGTGTTTGTATATTAAAAACAAATAGATTCAGAAACAAAAGATGTGTTGACATATCTTCTCCCATATAATTGATGGCTGTAATATTTCTAACACATTGTTTTGTTCGAACACAATAATGTAAATGCAGTGGGATTCAAATAAGGAAATGATCCCTATGCAAGTAACAGAGCATAGCTTGGGTTGTTATACAGGATAGAGGTTATTCAGTCACTAAAATCTGAATGTGTTTGTGGAAAAGAAGCAAACCAGCGTCTTCTAGTTACATTGTTGAGGGCGAATGTGTCACAAAGTTCGCAAAACGATGCTGCCAGATAATGCCCATAAAAATAATAGACAGTGCCCCATATTACGTGCCAGAAGCTAATCATTTGCCACACAGTAATAGCGGTGCCATCTTTTGCATTTCAAACAGTAATAATGTCTTTGTATTTCAAACAGTAATAATGTATCTGTATTTCAAACAGTAATAATGTTCTTCTCAGTGCCTCATACTATGATAATGCCCCTTTTGTGATCCCACATAGCAATAATACACACAATAGTGCACCTTCTAAGATAATAATGCCCCTTGTCTGCCCTTAAAGGATAATCCCTCTGTGTGCCTCCTAGACAATGATAATGCCCCTTGAAAGTAATAATGCCATCTCTGTACTTTTTAAAGGCATTAATGCACCATGCCTGCCCCCTACAAAAAATGATGACCCTCCCTAAACAGTGATAATGGCCCCCTCAGTGCTTCCTTAAACAATAGTTAGTACCCCAAGCAAAACATTTAAAACACCTTCTACTTCCTTAACACTAGAAATGAGCGTCTTCATTCCTTGTTAGTGTCTAATTGAGACTAAACACAAGATGGTGATGATGACATCTTGTGTTTAGTCTCAATTAGAGATGAGTGAGCATACTCGTTAAGGACAAATACTCGAGCAAGTATCGTCCTTTTCGAGTACCTGCCTGCTCGCCCGCAAAGATTCAGGTGCTAGCGGGACGCGGCAGTGGAGAGCGGGGGGAAACGGGGGGGGGGAGGTCTCTCTCTCTCCCCCCCTCCCCGCTCCCACCTGCTCACTCCCACAACTCACCACTCACCCCCGCCGGCATCCGAATCTTTGCGGACGAGCAGGCAGGTACTTGAAAAGGACGATACTCGCTCAAGTATTTGTCCCTAACGAGTATGCTCGCTCATCTCTAGTCTCAATGTCTTGTAGGCTACAAGCAGCGAGAGAATGGCCTATGGCTCTCTGCTACCATACAGTTGACAGTGGTGCCCCACTGCAGCAGCTGCCTACCATCAATCTGCCTGGTCCAGGCCTGACTGCTGGTCTTTGTAGGGCGAGTTTCTGGGCAACTGGAAACCCCTCCTAAGTGGTTACCTGGTTCATTTTTAGGAAATACTAATAATGCTAGTCAAAACATATTGTTGTTGTTAGCCATTTAGTCGTTCACAACCCTCAGCGACCCTAAAGGCTCCCTACCTCCATGTTTATTGGTTTTGCACTGCTTCTTTCAGTTGTGTGATATCCATGCCAGTATCAGTCTTGACAGTATCAAGCCATCGTGTCCTATGGCGACCAGGTCTTTTGCCAATGATCTGCCAAAAACATATTACCTAAAGAAATGTTCAAAGGGACCTTCTAATGTTATCCTTCTTATTATTACAGTCTTATTTTGATACAGAATTGTATCTAATTTTCAACTAATTTGACTTACTTTACAATTGGCTTAGTTTGTACCAACACATTCAATTTATCATTTTTTTCTTTCCTCGTACAGTGCCTTTAAAAATATTACTGTAGTCATGTAAGAAAAACTCTAGCATTATGCTCAAAATCGTTCCACAAGGTTTCATTGCTTGTTATTACTTGGAACTACATGGCTTTATCTTGGCTAGTTTAAATTGCATGGATTGGATATTGCTGATGGAGTGGCCATGCTGATTGAAGGGGCATAAGATGTTATTTTGTGTCTACTGGCAATTGAGGTGTAAATCCGGTAGCGATATTATCTCAGTAGACAGTTATATTTACTGTAACTGTACAAGTAAATATTTCATTTTGTATTGAGTGTTTAGCTTCAGGGTAAAGCTACATCTTTGCTATTGACTTAATTTAGCAAATAACAGTATTCTTAGGGAGATTTCTTTGGTGTCCTTCACAACTCTAAATATGTCATAATCTTGCCATTTACTGCATAATGTGAGTTGTAAAGAATTCCACTTTGATGTAAGGTGAGTCTAAGTAGCCACACATAAGCCATGTATAAGCAGCAGCATTAGACCCTGCATGCCTGAGGGCTTGTCACCAAGAACCATGTTTGATTCACTGAGCTCTAAACATGGTGTCCAAAGTCTCAGTTAGAAGGGATGACTAAAAATGTAAAACATTGCAGAGACTGGTCATTTTCATCGTGACACTTACAGTATCTCCTTTGCCATCACTGATTTGCCTACAGAATGCAGAAAGGAGAAAAAGCCATTGCATTTTAAGTGAACTATGGCGAGATGAAAAAACTTTAGTTTTTCAACAAGCTAAGTGATAGCTACTCTATTCTATTGGCTATAATAGCAATAATATGAGTAATATGGCTTAATATTATTTTTGCACCATTAGATTAAAAAATGTATGTAGGTGGTATTTTATATTCATATACTATATTATATGTAGTGGCACATTACCTTATAACAAATTTGATATATTAACCAAACGGTTGTGTTTTTTATATAGTCCCTGTTATTATTTACAGCAGTCATATCATATAAAACATATTTTATTAGAGATTTTTTAATAAATGCTAAAAAATATAAAAAATCCCAATTGACAGGGAAATCAGTTTGTAATCAATTGTTTTTCACTTTCAAGATATTATTTTAGGTCTTCCCATGGGACTGATATGAATGCACATATTACCCACCCTATTCTATTTCATGAAAGCACATACATGTAACACGCTTCCTTCATTATTCCACTTTTTACACATTAGGCTCTCTCAAACAGTGACCATATCATGTGCCTTCTCTCCATCAAAAGACATAATAAGGAATAAACAGTGTAATCTGCGAATGATGCTCGTAAGATATATCAGGCAATAAGCAATAAAGAAAATATTCAACTTCTGCACAAACTTAGTTAAATGTCAAGGAATTTAAAGGCCTAGTTAGCAAGTATATTAGATGAGATATGTCAGTTTTCCAATTTACAACTCTGACTTGTCTCTTGTGATTCCTTATAGCCTCTAGCCATTCTCCTCTTACCTGAGGCATTCTCTGGCAAAAACCTGATGCTTCCAGTCATCCTGCATTCTTGTGTTTCTTCAAAAATAATTGGACAGGCATCTTTCCATAAACAATCATCATTAGCTATCTAGTGTATACAGAAAAAGAATGGCACACAAATAAGTTCCAATTGTTTTCCAAGTCTAACGCCACAACAGCAGCAGTTTGGTCTGCTTATTTAAATATGATTGACAGGACATTAATGTAATTAGCTCTTACCCACAATGCACCGGGAACTTATTCCTACCCACTCTGCAACCGCTGCTTCGCGAAAAGTGTCACAAATATTGACCAGTGCACATGTTGCCTTTCCCCAGCCACCGACATTGTTTTCCGCCGCATGATTAAAGCCACGATGCGAGATGTCATGCGGGAAGATGAATAATATCAGGGGATGTGCGGACATATTGCTGTACTTGAATACCAGAACATTTTGATATAGATTAAATAATTGCAGAGGTGAAACAACTACAGCAAAGGTTGATCTGAATATAAATGTCTGGATGGGGTCATATAAACATTCTGTATCCAAGAAGCTTCAGGGTGTCCCTTGTTAAGCGAATGCTTATGGAAGATGCAATTAACGGTTGTCTTTTAAATAGATAATGTTCTGATTGCTCTCAATGTAAACAGTCACTTGTGTTCGTTATTTAAAGTTTAATGAATTGATTTTAGAATGCAGGTTTCTAAAATAAAATGCTTGCAGCATTATGCTTATGTTTTAGTAATGCTGTTGTCTAACACACGATTAGAATGTACTACAGAAGCATAATTAGTGTAAAATAATAATGATCGTTGAAATAATAAGTATTATTGTGCTAAACCATATTCTGCACCTCCACGCTAATGAATGGAGTAACCACATCGCACAGGAGATAATTCACCTGTAATTTCCATATTCTATTTTCCTTAAACAAACAAGAAAGAAAGCCCAATGAAAATAGTGTATGCATTCAATTAAATTAACCATTAAAGTGCATGCATACAAACATTTCCCTTTTAAAACATTATTTACAGTTTATCCAGTAAATTCCAATAGGAAACTCATAAAGTAACATTTTCCTTAAGCTCGTCACTAAATTTGCCATTATACATATGCGGCCACAGGACAGTATTGAAGTCTTTCCAATCCACTGTTTGACGTCTAAAGACATTATGATTTAAGGCTGTACAGCTGCGATGTTGGAAGACATCCGTCGGGGTTCTCTTACTGTACATTGCCAGCCTCTCTGCTGTCGGAAGCCTATCTAACGTGTCACCTCATGGAGTACTGGCTTTAGCCAGCAGATAGCGCTGTTGTATAACGGCAGAAAAAGAGTAAGCACCCTAGGAAAACCAGGATACAAGTTGGATTGGAAAGCGTTAAAGAAGCACTCTTTTATTTTAGAAATCCATCACAGTATCACTAATCTGTGCTGTGAAGAATCCAATTCCGTCATCTTCAGGCTCACAACACTCTATGGCCTTCAGTTAATGTGTCAGATTTATGTTAACTGCTATGGGAGACGTATTCATTATTGCACTTTGAGCTTCTTCAGAGAGCAAAAAATATGCTCTACTTGTTCATCATTTCCAGAAACATCACTGGAGCACATGCTCTAGTTGTTCATCATTACTGGAGCATACTCGGAGTATGCTAATTGTGCTCCATCCAAAAGCAGGATTGAAAGCAGAACATGAAAATGGTGCAATATAAGCCTCGCCTCTTTATTGGACAAGTCGGAAAAATCTGTCCAAAAGTGACTATAAACACATGATATATGTGGCGCAAGTATATATGACAGTTTTCTGGCATGATTTGCGCCACACTGCTGTCCTATATGTTGAATAGTAAATAAGCCCCACTGTGTTTACAACTGGCATTCAATAAAATTTGCATTTAAAAGTTATTTTTTCTTTTCATCTCTTGGGATAAATGAGTAGATTGTTATTTACAAGCCACACTTCTTCCCAAACGAGCAATAATTTTATCATAAACCTTTTGCCAAGCGTGAATAAACTCGCCGCAGTATATAAAATAAATCAGTTAATCTGTGGAAGAATTGACTCTTATTTTTCTATTGATTTACCTTTCCTGGAGTTATCATCCCTTTCCCCTAGCAAGAAGGACCATTTGGAACAACATCACATAATAAATATAAATCTGGTAGAAAGTAGTCTTAATGGCAACTAGCCAACTCAACCTCATTAATACAATTCCAACAGGACCATGAATAACATTATGCTGCACCTGTAAAACAGATGAGTAAGTGTACCTAATGAAAAGCAGATGAATGAATTTGCCACATTATAATTAGAAATGTTTGAACAGAATCCATATGAAATGTGCTGAAGAATAACTTAATTATAGACCGGCACCATCAACATAGAGGGAATATCAATGAAGATTTTTAATGGACGTTTCCTTAAATATGCAGTGACTTACAGTTCTCCATTCCATTCTATGTAGAAATTGGCCTGTTTAACTTAATTCCCTAGTGTGATTACTGGCAAAGATTATGTTCTTCTTTTAGTTTCTTTATGCCTGATGGTTCTATCAAAGCCAAGATGTTTCTGGAACAATAACTCAACATGTACCCTAACCTTTTACCTAAAGCTCTTTGTGTAAGCAAGGGTATATCTTTTGCCTCTCTTCACTACAAAATTGGAACTCTACTCGTAATTTGTTATTTCGAGATGCATTTTATTTGCTTTAGCTCAGTAAGCTTCCACAAATGTGAGACTGAAGTTTCCCATCAATGTCTATCATTGGAAATATTATTTAATAGTAGAGACTCAGACCATGATAAAAGTGGAACTAACAACAGAAAGTATAGAAGCACACTTTAATGTTGGTGACTGACTACACTTTGGCTTAAGAACCCTACTGAGCTGACTTCTATATAATACCTTATGTGACAAATGTAGGTCTAGGCTCAAATCTTAGGGAGAAGTAAGTCAATTGCTGTATAGGTATCATGTTAGAGTTTGTCGAAACTCCTCCAAATGAGGTTGGCTTGACAGGACAGATAGACTCATAATTTTTAAAAGCATTTATTATGAATAGAGATGAGCGAGCATACTTGCTAAGGGCAATTGCTCGATCGAGCATTGCCCTTAGCGAGTACCTGCCCGCTCGGGAGCAAAGATTCGGCTGCCGGCGCCGGGCGGGGAGCAGCGGGGAAGAGCAGGGAGGAACAGAGGGGAGATCTCTCTCTCCCTCTCTCCCCCCCGCTCCTCCCTGCTCATGGCCGCAACTCACCGGTCACCCGCGCCGGCAGCCGAACCTTTTCTTCGGAGCGGGGAGATACTCGCTAAGGACAATGCTCGATCGAGTAGTTGTCCTTAGCGAGTATGCTCGCTCATCTCTAATTACGAACTATAATACATGGATACAATGCATAACTATATAATGGAAGTACAATAAATAAATTAATTATATATTATTGTACTAAAATGTAAAATCAGTAAAGTAATAAAGTACAATGTATCAATATATACAGTATTTTCTACATGCATTTGTTTCCGCACTTGTCTTTCTTTTTTGCGTATGTTTGCTTCTTAGTCACTTGTGACTCCTGTTGCTAAATATGATCAACTCTTGTCATTGTGTGAAAGTGTCATTTTGAGGTCACAGTATTTTCCATGGGATACAGCATTACACATGCCCTGTGTAGCCGTACAGTAGCTTTAGCCTTGAGCTAGATGGCTCTTTGTGCCGAGTGATGCCTGACACAAAAGATTTGCATGGATTAAGTTCCATGATTCAACTTCCATGGGTTTGGAGTCACAAATCCTGTCCTTTGCACATAAAAAAGTATATAAAGTAGATGACAAAATAAACAGCTGATATATTAACTAATTTCTCATATTTACTAATTATACCTGCAGGATCTTTTGAAGTT